>NC_051047.1:8513962-8868962 GCF_904848185.1 Acanthopagrus latus | reverse complement strand
ACCAACTCCCTGACCCACCACTCTCATTTAACTTTTTTTTTCCCCCCCCACCTCCATATAAAGATTTTACGCGCAGCTCGGATCTTGTCATTCACCACCAAACACCACATTTGTGTCTTTTAAAACGCACCACAGCCCTGCGCTCACGCCACGCAAAACAACAACAACTAAAAAACACACGCTCGCTCCTCTCTCCCTCGTCGTGATCCTTCTCGCTCCGTATATACACCCCCCCTCTCCAAAAAAAAAATCTTCTCCTAAAAGTAGGCGGTAATTATTAGTGGAAAATGGCGTTGCGCTATTAAGTCGCCCGAGCGCTACCTGCCATTGGAGGGGCACCTGGGATTGATGAGGCGCGGTGGCCAATGAGACGGCGAGGAATGAATGAACGGGCTCCAGTTAAAGGGGGCGGAAGAAGAGGTAGAGCCAGTCCACGGAGAAACAGGGACCCTCCGCGATAAACACAGACGAGCCAGAGAAATAAATACATACCCACTCGGAGCAGCGTTTTTTGAGATGCTCCGACTTACCCTCGCCCTGTGTAACGCAGAGGACACCCAGTAAGATAATTATTTAATTCTTCGAGTGCAATTTTTTTTTCTTCTGAACATTTCAGCCCAACTGTCGCGGTCGAGAGAAGAGGACGCGAGGAAAAAAAAACAACTCTTCGTTACGTTTGGATTTTCTTTGTTTTGTTTTTTTTTTGAAAGTTAACTAGAAGTAAAATTCAGCCGAGCTGATTTTTTTTCTCCCTTCTTTTTCTTTTTCCTCTCCTTCCTCATGAGCGGAGCAGCGTTTCTGACACACGCCTGATGATATGGTGTTTCCAAAGGCTGGAAGTTGAATCGACATTCGAATTTGGTTCTTTAACTTATTCGCTGTAAGACACGAGCCCTGCGCTGATTTAAACAGAAACCGTTTTTTTTTTTTTTTTTTTTTTTCTCCTTCTTCTTCCCCCCCCCCTTCTCCTTCCTGACTGAAACCATGCTACTGGATGCTGGTCACCAGTTCCCCGGACTGGGAGTGGGGTCGTTTGCCAGGCATCACTCGGCGAGCGACATGCAGGAGAGAGACTTGAGTTTGGCACAGAATAGCTTTGTAGACTCAGCACACATGGGTGCGTTTAAGCTGAACCATGATCTCTCTCCGGGACAGAGCTCTGCCTTCACCACCCAGGCGCCGGGCTACCCCGCTGCGGCGCTGGGGGCTCACGCTGCCCATGTCACGTCGTATGCGAGCTCTCCTTTCAACTCCACCAGGGACTTTCTCTTTCGCAGCCGAGGCTTCGGAGAATCCTCTCCGGCGAGCGGCCAACATGCTATTTTTGGCCCCACGGCGGGATCCCTCCATCACTCCCACACAGACACTCAAGGCCACATTCTGTTCCCCGGGATCCACGACCAGCACGGGTCCCACGGGTCCCCGAACGTCCTGAACGGCCAGATGAGGCTCGGACTACCCGGAGAAGTTTTCGGACGCTCCGACCAGTACCACCAGGTTTCCAGCCCGCGGACCGACCCGTACTCGGCGGCGCAGCTGCACAACCAGTACGGCTCCATGAATATGAACATGGGGATGAACATGGCAGCCCACCACCACCCCGGTGCCTTTTTCCGCTACATGAGGCAGCAGTGCATCAAGCAGGAGCTCATCTGCAAGTGGATCGACCCCGAGCAGCTCAGCAACCCCAAAAAGTGCTGCAACAAAACTTTTAGCACCATGCACGAGCTGGTCACGCACGTCTCCGTGGAGCACGTCGGCGGACCGGAGCAGACGAACCACGTCTGTTTCTGGGAGGACTGCGGCCGGGAGAGCAAACCGTTCAAGGCGAAATACAAACTGGTGAACCACATTCGGGTGCACACCGGGGAGAAGCCTTTCCCCTGCCCGTTCCCCGGCTGCGGAAAGGTCTTCGCACGGTCGGAAAACTTGAAGATACACAAGAGAACGCACACAGGTAATTATCACCACCCACCGAAGTTCACTGCATTGATTTATTTATTTCTAATTCAAGCGGCGTGCCTCGTATTATAATTGCTGTGTGTGTGTGACCAGGCGGCCATGTGTATTTATTTTCGCCGTTTATAAATCAGCGCCCTGCCAAAACAACAGGCGAAGATCTAATTATCCGCGGCTATTTCGGGCTCTTAAAGTAGGTAGTATCTGTAGAAACGGTCAAAGTAGATTTAGAACCAAATCCAGGAAAGACAGGGGATGGGTTTAGCGGGGCCATTCTTCTGTTGCACGGGGCCGGATCGGAACGATTCTTTCTGGCGTTAAAACAAAAAAAAAAAGAACAAACATTTTCCAGACGCGCAGAAAACAAATTGAACCGGGCCTGTCGGCGGGTTTTTATTTTTATTTTTTTATTATTAGTATTCGGGGCTGAACTTTAAAATGGGTCAAAGGGGACAGTTGGAGGCGCGTTGCGTGCCTCGCAGAGTAACCAGGCTGCTAGTAAATCATATCAATTGGTTGTTCTCCGTGCTGCGCTTTTATGGCTCACACTATTCCCCCCTTTTCCTATGGATTTTCCACAGTCCTACTTTGGCTTTAGATAATTTATTTCTACTTAATTCCCGATCGATTTGTAATTCCTGTTTGTTTTAGGAGTTGTGTGTGTGTGTGTTATGTGGTTCGGGTTTAACCATGCCCAGCAGCAGCAGCAGCAGTAGTAGTAGTAGTAGTACTGTTTATGCGTAAGGAATGCCTTTTGTTTTCTCATGCGTCCCCTTTGATAGGAGCTTAAGGTGCTAGACGGGGCCATTACCAGCCTTTCACATTTGGACTTATTTTCTTGGGGAATGCATTATGGTGCCGTGCCATGAAATTGGTCAGGTGCTAATTAGATTTTTATTGTCTCTCAGCAAATGGTGCGCCTTCTGCAGGCCTACTGAGGACGGCCTCGTCCCCCCCCGCTCCCCCCTCCCCGTCTCCCACCCCCTTCCAAATCACTATGCGCATTATTTAGGCTAAATAAGATGTAAGCGACCCCCCCCCCCCCCCCACCACACACACACACACACAACCTAGCTCCTCATCTCACTTTAAAACAAGCTCTAAAACTCATCTTGTGCTCTTGATAGGAGTTTGTTCAAAACTGCGATGACAGCACCGCACACTCAACTTTTTTTTCTCCTTCCCCCCAACACCCTGCATTTTTTAATTTTGACGCTTCCTGCTCCATGTTCTCACAACATCTGACCATGTTTTCTCCTTTCTTGTCTCCCCCCCCCCTCCCCTCCTCCCCTCCCTGCAGGAGAGAAGCCGTTCCAGTGTGAGTTCGAGGGCTGCGACAGAAGGTTTGCAAACAGCAGCGACCGAAAGAAACACATGCACGTCCACACGTCGGACAAGCCATATCTGTGCAAAATGTGCGACAAGTCCTACACACATCCCAGCTCTCTACGGAAACACATGAAGGTAAATATCCCGTTGTGTGTTGACGTGTTTCAAGGCCTCTGTGACGCGCACATATGGTTTATTACGCGCGGGCTGTGTTGTGCATCATTGCCCCCTGTCGAAATTCTATTCGCCAAAAAGCCCCAAAACGCTCATCTCTTGTCCCTCTACGTTCCTCCAGGTCCACGAATCGTCTCCACCAGCGTCAGACTCGTCACCAGCAGCCAGCTCTGGTTACGAATCCTCCACACCTCCAGGCCTGGTGTCTCCCACCACCGAGACCCAAAGCAACACCACCCTGTCCCCAGCCTCAGCTGTGCACAACACCACCAGCCACAGTGGCCTATCCTCCAATTTCAGTGAATGGTATGTTTAGGACTTAAAAAGAAAACGAAAATGAAAAAAAAAAATGAAATGAAATGAAGCGACACACACTCATTTCACAGCACTGGACCATCCGAGCAGGAGATTGGGACTCGTGCGCACAAAGAGGCACACACAAAACATTTGTTTATTTTCGATTTGTATTATTTTTTTTGGATTCCGCCAGGGGAAGATGACGATTACCAACAGAGGAAAAATATGTATAATAGTCGAGGTGTATTTCATATTGTAAATAATTACTAAAAAAGAAAAAAAAGCCCACTTTCCCATTGGTTGTGATAGTTTGTCAGTCTTTGGTGTATAGATGTTTCCTTCAATGGTAGCTATTTCTCTAACTGGACTTTTAGTGCACATATTACGATGAAATTGTACTATACTGTTGAATATTGTGATCCTAAGGCAAATTGATTGTACTATACTAAACATCTATAAACTGGAAAGAGTGCCAAAGTTAACATTTAACTCAAAACAGACCACAATATTATGCTTGTGAATGTATATTTTTTAGTTTGCTGGGCTTAACTTGTGATGTTTTGTGCTTTGCAAGTTTGAATTGTGAAATACTATCTTGGAAGATTGTGAGGATAAAAAAAAAAAAAAATAAACGTTGTGCCGTTCGATTTTATGTACCCACACCCCTTCCTTTTGTAAATATCAACTGCCATATTTATCCATTTGTAATTAAATTATGGTATTTACTTGCTACAGATGAAACAGTATTTATAAAGAATGTTTCTTTACTATAAATATGTACAATTACGAGCTAAACATGGGGCAGTTGTTTCGTTAATGTGCTTTTGTTCAAAGTTTTAAGAGGTGTTTTCTTCCTTATTGTGATAAGAATTTTACTGCATACAAATATAATAAAAGGTGTTGCAAGTGATAAATATTCACACCCCCCCTTTTTTTTTTTCCCCCTTTTGCTTTTTCGTGCTTTCCCACATCTTGCCGGTGCGCTGGTGCAGGTCAGGGAAGTTGCGTCTTGTTTGGCAGGCTTATTAAAAATGAATGCATTAATGAATCAGGCACAGCGAGGAGCTCAGTCATCAACTCTTAAAACCAAATCCTCCGCCCTCTCAGGTCTTAGGCTAAAAATAATTAAAAAAAAAAAAAAAAAAAAAAAAGAAAGAAAATCGTGGTGTTTTACCTCAAGCTTTGCAAAGCGCGCTCTGCAGGCCCTGCAGACAGTGTGGCTGTTGTGGTGACTGAATCAACAGGAGATTGTTTTTTGGGGGCTGAATTTGAGCGAAACCGTGCGCATGGTCCGAATATTCTAACTTTTCTGTATGACTGATTTTAAAACATTTTGGGGATATTGAGCTGATAGGCAAGCAGACCAAGCTCTTTTCATTCTGCACACTCAGCGCACTCGCTGCCCGTTTTCATTCCATCTGGTGGCCCAGTGAAGCCCCGCTTCTCCTCCATACATCATCATATCTTATCACTCACACATATTTCCCCAGGTCACAGTTTATTTAAAAAAAACACACAGCCCGTAAACGCCCCCCCCCCTCCACGCCGGACACTTCACTGCACAAGCGTCGGTGAACTTGAACTTGACTCGGTTTTATAACCTCTGGGAGCTTCTCCCTGCTCTGTGTGGATGGCCATATGTCTCTGTGGTTCTGCTATTAATTTAGGTGGGTTTTTAAAGGACGCCTCGGGCGTGTTTGTGTTTTAATTTGACGTTTTTGTGGCGCCGCGAGTACACATGGTGACATACGTGCGCAGATCTGAGGCTCCTTGAAGAGTAAATATCTCAGTCTGAGCCGAGCAGGCATAAATTAAGACTATGGGTGAATGAAATGAGGCTGGAGGAAGATAACTTGGGTGTTTGTCAGCTGGCTGTTTGACTGAGCGCGCCTCTGTGTGAAGAAGTTAATGTCATTCTCCTTGTGAGTGCGTTGCGCCTCGTGTTTGGAGAACACGTAGGCTGTGGTGGGACTTGCCAGTGCTGGTGGATATCCGCTGCAAGGCCGACTCTGCTCTGTAGCAGCAAGTGGCACTCTGTCTGTCTGTCTGTCTGTCTGTCTGTCTGTCTGTCTGTCTGTCTGTCTGCCTGCCTGCCTGCCTGGAGCTGTGAGACTGCAGGCACCGTAGCCTCTCCCATCACACTAGCTGCTCACATTACTTGGCTCACAGGACGATGTGGTAAATAAAAAGGTTGGTAGGATCTCCAGGGGGGCCATGCTGATTACAACCAGGCAACGATATCTCACTAAAATCAATTAGAACCTACTAAAAATTAAAATGTTTTGTTTCTCTCTCTCTCCCCTCCTTAAAATCCCCCTCATTAGTTTCTTTTCGTTTTGGGATCGCTTCCCGTAATGCGCCGCCTCACATTATTTACACCGCCAGCCAATCAAGGGAGGCCAGGGGAAAACTCTCTCTCTCTCTCTCTCTCTCCTTCTTTTTTCTTGGTGAAAGAAAGAAATGCATAAACTAAAGATTGCTGTTGGCTTATACGTGAAATTGTTGCTCCTTATGCCGCTCATTTAGCTGTGGAAATCACCTCCTAGCGGCCCTTTCTGCGGCTGGCCCGGTGACCTCTCCAGCGGAGGAAGGTCTGACCTGTGGGGAGTGGGAAAGGTCAGCTCCACACAGTGCGTCGATGCCGGTTCCTGTTCGGCTCCAGCTGCGCTGATATTGATCCGCGGAGAAGGAAGCGCTTTTTTTTTTTTTTTTTTTTTCACCCCACCTCCCCCGCCCCTTCTTCTTCTTCTCCTTCTTCTAACAGCTCCCTGTACATTGTTGTTTGTACTGTAAGGAAACTTCTAAGCGCACACGCACACGCACACACGCACAACCTTCCTCGCCGGGGCCTGTGGCTCGTAGGTGATATATATCAGGAGGCGCACTTGGACTCGGGCCAAATGTAAATAAGTTCAGTGCGCAGCTCGGAGACTGGGGGATAGGCAAAGTGGCGTTATTGCGCACAGGCCGTGCGGGGAAGATGGGAGACCTGCGTGAAACCGGAATACACACGTTTGTTTTTTTTGTTTTGTTTATTTGCGAGAGTAAATAATTGGATTTGAGGGTGACATCAGACCTTGTTACAGACACGTCTGAACGCGCAGCTTTGCCTTCGACTTTCTGCATCTGACATCACATCCTTCATGGCCAGTTTATTCAATAAGAGACGGTCAACAGGGGCGCAGCGGGTTTTGCGTCTGGAGTCGTGACGTGGGCTACTTCAAGTAAAACAATTCATTAACTATTGCTGGCGAGGCGCGGTGTTTATGCGTTGGAGAAATAATTGGCGGGGGGATAAATATTTATCTAGCTAATCACCAAGTGGATGCGTAACTGAACACAACTGTATTTACAGTGACTTGGAGTGTGGGTGTGTGTGAGGGGGAGAGAGAGAGAGAGAGAGAGAGAGAGAGAGAGAGAGAGAGAGAGAGAGAGAGAGAGCACATATCTGGGAGCACATTTTCCTGACCAGTTGACAGAGGCCAGCACGTCGATATTTGGGGGCAACACCGCCGATTTCAAGCTTCACCACGGTCGCGGCTCAGACATGAGCTGATGCTGCTTGTCTGTTAATTGGGGGGCAGGTTGGAGTTTGAGGGGAAGAGAGCGAGGCGAGGGAGCGGCTCTGACTGTCAGGCCTCCGGGGAATGACACCCAGCCGGCGCGTTTAAGGGGGACGCGCGCGTGTGCTCTGCGTGTCCAAGGGTCCTGTGTGTGCACTTGTTGGCGCGAGACAGGAGCGACACGTCAGACCTGTCAGTCATGTCAGGTGGACGTGATCTGCTGCTTATGTGTGTGTGTGTGTGTGTGTGTGTGTGTGTGTGTGTGTGTGTGTGGCACCAGTGATCAGCGCGTTGATGGTTGCGTTTTGGTCATAATGGATTCTCTCTCTCTCTCTCTCTCTCTCTCTCTCTCTCTCTCTCTCTCTCTCTCTCTCTCTCTCACACACACACACACACACACACACACACACACACAAATGTGTTACCACCACTGTACCACATTTTCCCCCCTTGAGACGAAACAGTTTGATTGTTATAATTGTTTAGATAACTATAATTTCTTTAAAAACCTACAGTGCCCCCGCAGCACCGACTAATGCCTCAACTCATTCATAATTCATTATTTGGCATGTAATTGTTTGTTTTTTTCCCCCCACTCGTGTTTGTTAAATTCAAATCTTTTTGGTTGTTTGCTGTACTTTGAATGGAGCGCGGTGACCGGGCCACACCTGTTTTACATTAGCTGGACAGGTATGAAGCGCCGTAACGCGCCTCATGAAGGCTGTAATGATGCGCGATCATTTTAGGGCTGAATTTGCGCTTCACTGGACTTTTTCAATGACAGAGCAGCGTGACAATCAAAAGGAGAGCGGTGTGAAATAAGAAATGATGCAGCCAGCACATGGAAAGAATTATTTCCTAATAAATAGATAAATAAATAATTGTGCCAGTGCGTTTTCTGTTTTTTTTTTCTTTTTTGTTCAATTATTATTTTCGTTTTGAAGCAAACGTTCAGAGTTGTAGAGGCTAAATAAATTATTTGCGAGTCTACAACAATTTTTTTTAAAAAAAGAAAGAAAGAAAAAGAAAAACAATATTTTTCAAGTTCCACCTGTTTCTCCTAAACGCGCCTTGTTCTTAATCCAAATGACGAACTGGCACGTTTTACACGACGTTAAAATGCAGCTGAGGGCCTTTTATCTTTTAACAGCTGCGTCGTCATGAACTCTGTCAATTCTAACACATTTCATAATGCACTTAAAAAATATTTGCGCTGGCTGCACACCTTTCAAATCGCAATCTACTTAACCGAATTCTTTTCTCTATGTGATACCTCCCGAACGGGCCTCCTCGGGAGAAATAACAGAGACACTACGAGGAGTTTTGTCGGCGGCCGTGTTTGGAGAGAAAACCTCCAAAACAAACGCCACATCCTCTGATTGAATCTGGACCGCTCCAATGAAATGAGCGCGTCCGCCGGCCGGCCCGTGGTATTTATAGTCACACTGGAGTGTCACCTCCAACAGCGGGCCTGCTCCAGCCCCTCGACAATATTCAGACCTGCTTATTACTATTTTACAAAACGTTCCATAAAAAAGAAAGAAAAAAAAAACTGCTCAACAGTAATACATATAAAATAAAAATATACCGTTACAGGCATACTGGGGTTTATTTTTCTCCACTGTGGAGAATGACATGAGCATAAACCTCAAAGAAAGTGAGAAGAAAATAACGTTTTAAGGTGTGATTAGAATGAAAGTGGCAGAAATATTTCAACGTCATTACTGAGTCACGTGCTCCTGTTGGTATTTATGCGTGCGTGCTTTGAAGGAGGCAGTTTGGGACAGGGCCTTCCCTCTGTGACTCCACAGCTAGAGGAGAGGTCAGCTCAGTGTGCAGAGCAGCAGCACTTCTCATCCCTCAGAGAAATAGCTACGTTATTCAGATTTAAACACATCAGTTTAGTGATAATTAATAAAAACAATAATTACAGTGCTTTCTTTCTTATATTCAGGAAGGAATATTTTTCTTTCTTTCTTCCATCTTTCTGTCTTTCTTTCTTTCTTTCTTTCTTTCTTTGAATGAGTCTCCCCCCCCACCCATCCCTCTGTCTGTCTGCCTGTCTGCCTATGACATGGCCTATGTTGTGTTTGTACTGAAGTCGATGTACAGTCTGCCTTCCTGTGCAACGCAGCCCCATCGGCCTTTCATCTGAGTTCAGCGGCCGCCTTTTCTCACACAGATGAATGTGTTTCTGTGAAAGAGCCGGAATGGCTGTCACTTCTCCTGGCACGGCGGAGAAACAAACAAAACCCCCTGCTCCTTTAAGGAAGCTGGCGCAGGCACCTCCCATTGGACACAAACACTACAGAGTCAGGAGCACAAAATAGCCTCAAAAGCTAAACAATCTCCCTTTCATGCAGAAAGCCTGGCATGGCTGGTCCTCTCATGCACACAGAGGAGCACAAAGTGGAGAGGTGCAGAGTAAATGACATACTCGGGCTTCTTGACTGAGGTGTGCTCATTGTTGTAGTCTCCCCTCCCTAAAAGAAGGAAAAAAAAAATGTTAGGATTCAACTAATCCCTCAAAAACTCAGCATCGCCCCGTGCTGTTGCTTTTTGCATCGAGGATCTCAATATGGCTCCTCCACAACAGCCTGCCAATTGTGCTTATTTGTCGCGATCGCTGTTCATACGAGGCGTTTTTCAGGTAACTCTTCTCTGCTGCAGCCAAGGCTCCTCAAGACAGGAGCAGGTGTACCATCAAGGACCAATTATCAGCCAGCAGACAACAAACCCAAGCAGGCACACTGCTGATGGCTGATGCCATCCTCCTGCGTATTGGCACTTTATGCATACACGTAGTCCACTCAGAAGGTCTCTGGAACATGGAACAAGCTGATGTGAGAGTGCAGGCCCTTGGTGCTTTATAAAAATTTGCATGAGAGCAGCGACGTGGAAGCCAAACACACACGTACGAGCGCAGACTTCCCCTTCCATTCGAAAAACCACACTCAGCCAAGGAAATTTTCAATTTCCCCAACACCTGTAAACATGCTGTTTTACCTCAGCCGCTTTGATCTTCAAACAGACCAGAGCTGTGCCCTGGGGGACACCGTGCACAGAGGTGACTGGGCTGTGTGTGTTTTCTGTTTTATAGGAATGCTGGCAAGTAATGGAACATACCTCGTGGCCATGTTGCATTTCATATTTTAAGCTCACGCTGGAAAAGTCTGCCAGACTTTGGTCGCCGGCACGACCGCCTCAGATGAAGTCAGAGTCGAGGTCGAGAATGAGAGGCCAGATCAGGTCCAAACTGAGACGGAATATCACCGAAAAAAGTGCTGCCTTAGCTCCTGATGAGCGATTTCAGCTTCATAAGAAAGCCCTAAACCCGTTACAGAGATGCAAACGACTATATATTTGGAACTTTTCGTCATTGTGCAAACTTAGAGTCACCAGAATCAGATGTTTTACTTTTTACAACTCATGATTTTATTTTCACATTCCTGCAATCAACAGCTATGTTCAAATGTATTCGTGTCATATCATATCATTTTTCCAAGAGGTGTCATCTCACATTCCAGTTACAAGTAAATGAGCTGACCTTTAGGTGGTGGTGGCATGGCGAGATGTCGGATCGTTTTCCAGCCGTGGTAGTGAGAGAAAAAACTGATATTTTTGACCAGACGTCAGCCGTGTTTGTGACAACAGAACTAAGTAAACTGAAACACAATGTTTTCCTAACCACAGCAGATTTTGTGCCTAAACCTAACAGGACCATGAGCACAGCATTATCTCAACATACAATTGAAAATTGAATATGAAGAAACGTAAATGTTGCCACATGT
Organism: Acanthopagrus latus; assembly: GCF_904848185.1. NCBI lineage: Eukaryota > Metazoa > Chordata > Actinopteri > Spariformes > Sparidae > Acanthopagrus > Acanthopagrus latus. The sequence goes on along the minus strand of NC_051047.1, from coordinate 8,857,849 downwards.
TGAAATGTAAAGTTTAAACATATCCGTTGGTTGCAAAAATGTGCTCTGCCGACTGGCGGCTGGGTCGGAATACTTGTTCCGTTAAGGTTGGAAAAAAAAAAATATAAATATAAAAAATATTCACGAACGCAAGATCAGACAAAGACAAATGTGAGTTCGGTCATTCAGTTTCATGTTAAAAAATAAAAGGAATTTGCTGAACAGCCTGACTTCATCTTCTATTAGAGTCACTGTCTTAGTCAACATCTTTATTTAAGAAGACGGCATTGATAACCCATTTAAAAAAGCAAATTTGTGATTTTTCATCCTGCAGGTTGAACAGCATTTGATTTGTATTCTCTGACAGTAACAGCAAACTCAAAGGTCGCAGGGGGGGAAAGTACAAAGATGTGAAACTGTAATCTGTAAGTCACAGCAAATCAGCCCTCCTGGTTGATCTCCCTGTCTAAATGTTCACGATGACATATTAGAAAAAGTTTCAGAGGCGCCGCTTTCTTATTTATTTAGCTATCTATTTATTTTTTCGAAAAAACAAAAAACAAAAAAACAATTCATGCCAAGTGAGCCTAGGTGTGAGCGCAGTGCTCGTGCCCCCTCTCTGCTGTCACTCACATTCAATTCAAGAGTGATCAGAAAACAAAAGTCACCGCTCATATTCAAATAGATTTATCTGACATGACACGGGAATGAGTCGAATGTGCCCCCCACTACTCCCCCTACACACACACACACACACACACACACACACACACACACAGACACACACACACACACACACACACTAGCCTCCCAGCCATCTGTCACCTGCTCTGTCTTCTCTTCTTTTCAGATATCGTCTATTGATATAATTTTTTTAATGCTAAAATCTTACAAGACAACCCTTGACACGAGCTCAATCTAAAGGAAGAACAGTAGAGACGTTTTCAGCAAATTTGCCTTCACTTTGAGATGATTTAATTTCTGATGTGTTGTGACATGACTGTGTTGAGTGTCTAATGTCTTAAAACACATCAGTGGTAAAAGGCTGCCTGACTTCCACAGGTTTATCTAATGAGACAGAAATGAAAGAGGACAGGGATCAAACCAGTTGCAGTCCCCCTGATGCAGACTCTTATTCTGTAAGTCATTATCACTCTGATCTTAACAGCATTTTCACTGTCTGCTGCTCTCCGGAGGGTTCCATTCACCGGGGGGAGACAAACAAATAACACACTGGTGTAGGTTCTGTCACATGCAAATCAGCAGCGCCAAACTTCTTTTTCCCCTTGTAGGCGTTTTCCATCAAACCCGACTGTCCACAACTAGATCGATGCGGGCAGTTGATTGTATTTCTTGATATGTTTTTAATTCTTATTGGTAATCTGAAGAGATCAGACACGTCTTTTTTTTTTTTTTTTCCAGGTTTATCAGTACCAGCCTGTCTCTGCGGGGCGCCGCTCAGATTGCACCCCATAGACACACAGTTCCCTCAAAAGAGGCTCTGGTTAGCCGGCCTCCAGTTCTTGAGTTTAGTGGGCTGGAAGGAGCTAATTTGATTGACTTTCACCTCCATTTTTTCCCCTCTCTCCCTTATACCTCACAGTCCCCTGACAGTAAGAGGCCTTTCTGGTCAGTGAGTGTATTGACCGGCAGTCAGTTAGCACTTGATATGTCAATGTCAAGTCGAGTCCAGTCCTGTTAGGTTCTGAGTGTTTCTGTACATTTCGCAATGATGAAATCGATTGATTTGCTAGTAATCTAACAGACTGTAGCAGTGTTTTGAAGGCAGCGCCCTGCTATAAAGTGGATACCTTCACTGAATAATGCACAGTTGATATGTCTTTTGTCTTTATTCATTTCATTTTGCAGCCTTTTATTCATAGGCATATCCAAATAAAGTGACAATCCAATTGTCAGAAAGAAAACTTTGACATTTAACGCAAAGTGTTACATTTGTATACGTTTCATGTCAACATTTCTACAGTACATGTCGTATGGCGCTCACGTTATCTGTAACGTATCTGTTATGTACCTTAATTAACTACCATGACCACATTGTGCGCCTACATTTTCACGTTTAAAAATGTCTCTCCGAGTCCTGCCACTCCTCAACACAAAGTGATGCCCTTGCAGTGGCGGCTCTAGACCAATTTTAATAGGGGCGGCCAGGTTGGGACCAGCTTTTTTGTGGGGCGGGCAAATGCAACCCAGGAAAAAATGACAAATCCCTCATTCAGATAAAGGGTCCAGACTCAGACTTACGGGGCACTGGCCCCTGTTGGCCTCCCCCTAGAACCGTCCCTGTGCCCTTCACTTTACAACTTTACTTATTTTCTCCCAGTAAAAAGCAATTTGTTTTGCTACTCGCTGCATCTCTTTTGGGTTACTAAGCAACTTCTCCTGAGATCGTTGCCACGTAGTTGCCCATCAACACTATGAGGTTAAAGCCTTAAATTCCTACGTGTCAGCACAAATCATACATACACAACATCTTTCCTTTCCCCATTAATAGAGCAAAGTCGACAACAGAAATGTCCTGGTGAGAACAAGGCTAAATTGCAAGCCTAGTTGGATCCATTCAGCGCTGGCAGTAGACTATTACTGTCTCAAATATATATCTATATAAGACAATATAAAGGAGGACTGCCTCATACAAATAGTTATTTCTTCGAAATAATAGGCTACATCAATGAATACAATAACATTGCAGACTATAGTCTTCATAACACTGCGACAGGATAGACTTAAAAGGAAAAAAACAAACATATTCAAATGTAAGATAGACTGCATTTAGCAGGCCAAACACAAACAAGCAAACTCACTAGAATAGCCATCACTTTATAGAAGCCCGGGCAAGTCCAACTTATTTGATGTGTGAAACAGTAAAGACAAGACGTCCGAGGCTGAAGAGCCACTCCACAGGCCCTCTAAACAGGGAGTCTGTGTTGAAGTTTATGGGTATAGTCTTTATGTAAGGAAACAGTCCAGAATCTCAGTCAGTGAACCCAACTTGAATTATTCAATGACTTAAGTCTTCGGGTTGAAGGAAGCTGCATCGCCCTCACGGCAGCTGGAGGCGGGGGGTCCGTTGGGTTGCATCCTGCTCATTGAAGGGGGGCAAGTGCAAAACTGGGTGGTCAGCAATGTCAACTGGGCTTTGTCCTCTCCTTTCTTCTTTAAGCCAACGTGCTTTAAACTTCTCTAATGTGAGCAACTTATGTGGAGCCCAAATATATATATTTTGATTTGTTACTCTGATGTGATCGCTGAATGAAACGCTGGTTTTTGTGCCTAAACCTAACCCAGACCATGATCCCAACATAAAATGGAAAATTGAACACAAAGAAAACTTAAGTAACCCTAACCCCTATCACTGACCGTAACCTTACCCACAGAACGATAAGTTGCAGCTAAAAGAAATGCAAAGTTTAAACATATCTGTGGATTGCAGAAACAAACATTGCTGAAGCATTTATTCTGGCGCCTGAGTTGGTTACACAACAAATGAAATCTTGCATCCTGTTGAATTTGGCCACCCTGATTGTATATTCTTATGCAAAGCTGTTACCTTTCCCACAACCTCCAATTTAATCCCAACCATTTGGCCCTGTAATGTAAAACCAAACAAAGTCAGCTGACCTCCTCTGTGCCTCAGAGAAAACAAATGTTATGTTGATAAGAGTTGTCAGATTCTTAATTTTTTCTTTGAGCCGACGTTTGTGAGGTAATTCAAGTAGTGTCTGCAAGTAGTCCTGAAACCGTGCTTTTGAAATATCAAGGATGAAGGTGCACTATGTAGTTCTGGAAAGACATTCAAGCTCAGAATGGTAACATTTACAGTAAATATGGTAATAATACAAACTCAGAAAGAAGCAAAATGCTGTTTAAAGCTAGAAAGATGTCTCCCCAGAAGAGTCCTGCAAATATAAACATAGTATGAAATTGTGTTGTCCATTAAAGACAGTTTCTTCAGTTTATTTGGTCGTGAAAATCAAACTCAAGATTTTTCTCTTTGGATCAAAATGTACTCTCCAAACATAGTGCACCTTTAAGCATGCGTCTTCACTAATAACATACAGTCAACTAGAATTTATTTTGTGCAAGTTTGAAGACTCGCTTCATGTTTTTTTTTTTTTTCCTGTACAAAGGCCAGCTACTAGCTGAGGCCAAAAAAGTGACATCCTACTTATGGATAGTAGTGTGTGTTCTGAACGTGTGTGACAAGTGATAAGACGTGTCACGGTACCGCACATTTGTCACGCTTTTACTCTCCTCCATGTCAGGCCCGTGCATGTATTTTTGAAGGATCCATATTTGTCTTGTAGTACATGAATATAAACATGACTCCAAAAACTGCCTCACATGCAGCTCCTCTCGGCGCTGACATCGCCTCCCGTCTCCTACTTTTCCTGCGCTCACCTGCAAAGCAGGCGTTGATGGGTGTGTGGCGCCCTGTTCCAGGAGTGTTGGCTGAGTTTACTTCCCACCTAGAGTCTCCCGAGCTGGGGGAACTGAGGCTTCGCCTGCCCCTCTGGAACCCCCCCCCCCACCACCCTCCTCCTGGTCCAGGAGTGCCGTGCGGGAGCCCCTGTCCCACCAACACTTGACAAATAAATCAGACACACTGCTGACAGCCGCTTACAGTGAAAGCAGGAGGATGGGGAATTACATGAAAAGAGTGGTATTCATGACAGATATTTTTCACGGCTGGTGAAAAAAAAAAATACGATTTGGAGGAGGGGTTCTTTTTTTTTTTTTTTTTTAAGGGAAAACAGTTTGCAGTCTAAACACACTCAGATTGAATGAGAAATTCCCCCATGTGTTAAATATTTGGAAAGTGTCATTCCTGGCTGCTGATAAAAGACAATCCTGTGCTGCATCAGGGAGCAGCGTAGGTGACACGTTGAGAGGCATCCTTGTTTTTGTCAGACGCACAGACAGCTTCACTGAGAATAACAGCCCCTCTCCCCTCCTCCCACCTTTAACACCACACACGCACAACCTCTGCCTCCGCCCGAGATATGCCATATTTAATGGAGAGGCTATAGACAGGGTGGTGTGAAGCTAAGGGTGGAATTACCAAAGCTTTAACACTGATACCGTTGGGACTCGGGCCCTAATCAGGTGGCTGAGGTGGCAGAGCCCAGGGCAGGAGTAGAATTATGACTATTATGGCATGTTAGCACATGTCTGAGGGTGGAGTGGACAGACAGACAGATGAGTTCATCAGTGGCAGGATTAGCTAGCTCCCATGCTGATCGGTAACTACCACCCGACCCTCGCTACGTCCTCATGCACAGTGGCCTCTTATTACCAGTGAGGGGAGAGTAATGGCCTATGTACACACGGGTTTTCTAGTCGATACTACTGAAGGTGCAGAGGAGCCGTCGCTGCTTGATGAGTCTTGTTTGTGTCTGTACGTGCAACCCACTTGCCAGAATGAATGCAATATGCATCTCTGCATTTCACGGATGTGCTGAAACTTCATGTTTCTCAAGGTTTAATCTTAAATATTACCTTGTGACGCTGTGCTTATGCACTGGTCAGGTTCAAGCACAAAAAACAAAAACAACCTTGGTCAGGGTGAGGTAAAGAATGTTTTGCCACCACCAACACAACTGGAAATTGTGGTGAAATCTCAGGCTGAAAGAGCGTTAACCAAAACTTGATTGTCTTATTACATTCAAACCTGCCTTTAGCCCAATGCAGTTAATGTAAACTGAAGCACTGATGCTGTCTAACCCCGTCATGCAGTCGTTACCATGGTTAAGGCTTGCCTGTTTACCCTGATTACAGACATTACTGATGTGGAAGACGTGAAAAAACATTGTTACTTACATGGGACTGGAGTTACATCGGGGCAGTAACTACTCTGGATGTTAATGAACCCGACCCCAACCCGACATCATTTCTCAGTTTTATTCTGAAAGTTTTGTCTGATGGGACTTGGGATGGGTTTGGCTCAAGCACCTGCATTCCAGTGTGGCTAGGGTTAGGAAAATATCAGGCTTTTTAGCTCTTTTGCCACAAACATGACAGGAAAATGTCAGTGGTTTCAAGCTTTCAGATGATGAAATGCCACAATCCCTCGTAAAAAAATATTTAAAAATCCAGTCTTAAACAGTTGTCTCTGGTTGCTCAGCTGTCTCGCCCACCATATCTTTATATGAGGGTTAGCTCAAATACATGTAATATGAGCATGATATGACATGTACTGTAGAAATGTCAGCATGGTATGTGCGACAGGTACAGATTTGAACGTATCCCCTGTCTGCTGAAATGTAAAATGCCAACATTTTATTCTTATTCTAGCACACGATGGATGATTGTGTTTTTTCTCCACATTTTTAGTTTTCTAAACTGACCATTCTCCCTTTTCCACAGCAAACATGAACATAAACTGTCCTGTAAGGTCACACGTCATGAGCATGCACTGCAGCAGCATCTTTTCCACATTCTCATTTTGACTTTGTGACGTGACTTTGTTATGAAAAGCATAAACCGACAACCTCGGCGAAGGAGGCTCTTCAACGTCGAGCGGTTCACTTGTCTTTCAACATATGTGTGAAAACATCTCATGCTTTCTGACCGTGTGTGACCCTGTATTGTCAGAGAAAAATGCACTGTAAGCTGGTAGGCATGTCAAGCCACAGTATGGGGTCCTTACTTGTGCTATAATCCCAGCCATGGCCTTTTAACCCTCTACGGCTCTCCATTCTCTCCACTGCTCTCTCCTCTCTCCGCACCTGACAGTGGAACACAGAAAAACAAATGGAGACCTTGAAAACCATAAGGCACTGCTTGTTTGTCCTCTATTTGTGCCTTAAAAAAAAACAAAAAGAAAGAAAAAAAACAACCAGACTGCTTCATGGCCCGTGTTTGTTTGTAAATTTGCTTGTTTTTTTTGTTTGGCTTTTTCGAAATGAACTATCTTCGGCGGAGTTCTAAATTCACATGCGGCCCGGGGATGATATTGATTTGCTGTTCGCAGAGTCTGTCTCATCTCTGATACAAGGGTTGCAGTTTTTATTCAGGTGAATGTTTTCCCACCTGTCAGAGAGTGTGCTCAGGATGAGCTCCTGCTTGACATTAAAGTAAGTCTTTAGCTACTGACTTGTCATTTTACAGTCATGTCTTTCAGAGATACCCTCGAGCTCATTTGCACAATTCCTCCCAATGTGCACCTTTGAAATAGATGCCTTATCGTCAGGTTATGTTTCATTTTCGCATTTAAAGGTTATATAAATCAAATACTGCCCTGAAATTACCTAACCATACATCCATTGTTTCATGTTGTACACTGATGTAACAATTCATTTACAGGATTTAGATCTGCCATCACACTTTGTTTCCCTCCTACATTACAACTACAGCTACTCTGCGAACTTGATTTCACTTTTCTCTCTTACCTCCCACCATCCCCCCTACTTTTACTAATAAAGCCATGTTCCCTGCTGATGGAAAATTGTCGGTTTACCTAGAGCTGCAGGGGGCCTGGCAATCAGTCCTTAGAAAAGCAGTGCCAGGTTAACCTGCTGTGATAGTGGACTCTTGGGACAGTGCCCCACCTCTGCTTGACATGCAGGGGCTCTGTTCACCAATAAGAGGCATGCCTGACGCACAATAGAGTTGTTACCAGCCTCTTCAGTTTAGCGTTATAAACAACAACCTTCTGGTTGGACCTGTGCGTGCTCAAAATGGTTTCATTATTTTTCTGCCGCGTTGAATTCCCGCTTTTGATTGCGACATGGGCGGTGTTTTCTATTATCGCAGCCCCTTCTCCGACTTCCAAATTTCCGTGTGAATGCTTGATTGTTCTGATTGCCTCGCTCGGTCTTCCAGCACCTTCTAGTTAAGTTAACAATAACGTCATACATTAGAAACACAAAGAAAAGCGTTTGAGAGTCAATCTTGCCAAGAGGAACTGTTAATGGGACACTTACAGTATGGGGCTTCGGGAGTGTAGGCAGGAGATGTGCAATAGCAAGTCGCATTTCTATGCCTCTCTGCTTAACTTCAGGGCCAGGCTGAATATAGGGAATCTCTGCAACTGAACAATAGACAGTAATCCAGGAGCGTTTCTTAACCTGAGCACTCCAAAGCACTTCCAGTGCAGATGCTTTCTGAATCCACAGCCAAGCCAAACCGTGAGAGTGCTGGAATTGGACAATTTGCCTGTTGTTGGATTTAGATGCATGTCTATGGACAGGAGCATTTCCATCACAATACACGGGCATCACTTAGTCGTCAATGTAAATGTGTTTTCTTGCAGAGCGCTGAGGAGTGTTTGAGAACACATTGGGTTGTTCTGGTATTGTTTCCAGCAACAGATGGAGCACCAGTTTACCCCCACAGAAGGGGTGATTATCAATCAGACACTGGAACATACTGTAGTGTTGAGCTGTTTTTTTGTGGCTGGCATGCTTATTTGCCAGCTGATCTTATTTTTTCATGTAAACATGTTGACTTGACCACCTTTGATTGAATTTGGTAGAAATTACGAATTGAAGGAACTTTTCAGGTGTCAGGAAAATTGGTCGAGAAGCCAGTTCGCTGTGTGTCGCATTCAGCTGCGGGTCTTGTTTCTGTCTTTGTTTCACTCAACTATAGCTTATTTTGCTGCGATCAACTGATCAGTTATTATGATACGTTTATCTCACATGATGCGACTGTTATGATTACACTCGAGTATTGTTTAAAAAGTCAATTGTTGTAGCAACGTTAGAGTCACGGCTGTGCGTGGCAATCAGTCACACTGTTGGCTCATCACTTTGGTCCACACAGAATTATCCATCCTCTTCTCATCTCCAGGATGTTATTTTGTCTTTAAACTGTGTTCCTTCATGATCCCCAGATGATGAACCCATTTGACTTTGGTGATCCTCCGACCTTTACGTTACAGTCACTATGAGCTGGACACTTTTTATTTTGATCATCCATTTATTCTGAGATCATATTTGGTATAGATTGTCCAACTCAATTGACTCAACATTTGTGAAGTAATTTATCACAGCAAATGATTCTGGTGATCCTTTGACCAACTGCAAAACATTCCCAAACCTGGATCATATTCTCACAAAATTTCATAGAGATGATTGATACAGTTTGGCTCAGTATTCATTGATTATTATGATTAGTTGCTTCTTAGCAAAAAGCATTTTCCTTCTATCTTATAACATGTTGTGGTCAAAGACTGTTCTACAGAAACCTTATCTTGACCTTTCTCCTCATAACAAATATTTTTCGAAACTTCACATTTTGGATTGTGTCTTAGAAAAAGTGGTTTCAAGCCAACAATATAGTGTTTCATCAAGGTTACCCAGAGGGAGAGCATCATTTTGATTCTTTGAGACCCAAGTGCAGCTTTTGACACACTACATCATGCAAATGTACTTGGCCTCCTCGAAACCTGTGTTGACACCATGAACACTACAATTTGTTGGCCTTATTATATATTTTAGAAAGAACCTACTTAGTCACCATAGGCAATCGCTCGTTTTCTACAGCTCACATTGTCAAATGTGGTCCGATTTCAGGCCCAATTTCATTCTCTATCTGCATGCTTTCACTTGGCCAAATCATCCAAAGTCACCGCATTTGATGCAGACGACACACAGATCACTTTTACCTTCTTAAATAAAACATAGTTTTATTCGGAGGTTCATGATTATCACCATGCACAAGGCCTAACACCACATTAATACAGACACATATGAACAGGTGCTGCCACCTACTTTGATGCTCACACTTGTAGCTGAGCAAAGTGACTGGCAGCAAATAGAAATTAAACCGCACACAGATCATGTTAGTTCATGGAAATGCTTGTCTGAATGATTTTCTCTTGTCTTGTATTGCTTCCTGTATCATACTGTCATGAACAACATCACTTTTAATTCCCTTCTCCAGAGTGGAGACAGTTAAGGAGGGGGCCTTTTTAATATCTTAGCACTCAGCTCAAAGACAAGCCGACAACAAGTGGCTCATATACGGCAGCTTATATGCTTCATGCTGTTGCTGTTCCGATGCATTTGGCGATGTGATTCTCAGAATATGCCTCCCCCGTGTGACGTTGTCTGTCACTTAATTAGCCTCCTGTTTTAGCACCACATGCTACTAGCGTACGTTTGTTTGTGTGCATATGGAGCTGCAAAAGAGTTTGCAGGTGTTGATAGTTTGGTAAACTATAATTGTTGTGCTGATATGTGTTTATGTATAGCTGACCCTGCATGTGAACAGTGAACTCTCAGTTCACCGCACACATTCTAATTGAATGAATTAACTTGTGTGTCATAGCCAAACATAACCCTTCCGAGTTTTAAGCTGAAGCTGGGGCATAAACACAGAGGGGAAGTTGTTTTTTTGGACAGAAACAAATCAAGTTGTTCCATATCATACGAGGAGGGATATCACGGACACAGAAAATCAAACATAGCACAAGTCCTGAATGCATTTTTCTGCCTGCCCACTCCAGATAAATTAATGTTTACCCTCTTTGGCCCCTGGCTTTAATTTGCGAGCAAGGCTTATCTGACACTGTGTTGGGATATTCATTGCATCCCTTTTAGTCAGTTCAATTTAATTATGCCATTCTGCCCAGGGTGCCAGCGCAGAGCAGCATCTGAATGTTGCTTCATCAATCTGCATGTATAAACAATATCAGCAGCCAGGAGGAGCCCGGATGACCAGTGCACACTCTCTGGTAGATATACATCCATGTGTGTTCCTGTGATTTCAAGAAGACGCTGAATTCTCAGGGAACAAAGTTGATGCATGTGTGGAGGAAATGGCAAGAGGCCTCCTCTGTACCAAAACTCTGTTAATTGGGAGAAAACAGCAGTTGGGATTAGTGTTGGAGAGGAGATGAGTGTGTAACCATTAAAAGGCTCCCCTAGATCTTTTTAGATGTAGTAAAACACATTGCTTTCGCACTTATCAGTGACAAGATTTTTTTTTTCTCCCCGTGTTAGCATCTTTTGTGACATATGTGAGATCATACAGTCCTCCTCCTCCTCTCTACACTGTGTTGCACATCTGTGTGGTCCCGCTGTTCAGTTCTGTTCACACATGTGCACGCCTACACCAAATTAATTTCCAAGGAAAAAATAAATAAATAAAATCACATAGGTAATAAGACACACCAGTGATTTTCAAACAGGGAGAGGCAACCAGGATGCTGGATGTGAAGCAAAAGTGACTAAGTGAGTGAAAATGAGTGAGTTCAATAGATCTTTTGCTTTTGATTTAAAAGCTGTTCTTTTTCTGCTCTGTAGTTCAGATCTTTAACCACAGCGAAACAAACTGCCTGCCATCAATGACAGTACAGCCAGTTGGCTTCATCCATCTGTCACAGGGAAAGCTTTTTGGCATAACTGACTTTTTATGGTCATGTTTTTTTTTTTTTTTACTGCTTTGTTTTGAAACAGAGGCATTTTCGCGCAGAGAGCTGCGTGCTTGCGCGATATTTGACACTTGGTGTATGTGAGGGAACGAGGAGCAGAGAGAGAGAGCGGTGAGTTCAAAATGTTACGATATCAGGGATGGAGACTGTTTTCTAGTAATTGCACCCACTGATAGATTTCAAAACTTATTTTTGCTATTGAAGCCTCAACTAATGTCAGTCTACTCAGTCCACCATACATGAGTCATACAAAAAAAATATGTTGGAAAGGTTTTTATGTAAAAAATGAAAAAAATATAATGGACTACCAAGCAGTAAGGCTGACAGCTATGTAGTTTGCAACAAAGGAAAGTCTTTTGCTACTTTCAGGATTCTATTGGAGTAGGAGGCGATGGACATATTCCTGCATCCCCACCTAAAATCTACACCTTTGTCCATCCTTTCACAATTCAGCGTTATTCAGAGTTAGGTAGCACTAAATTCTGCCCTTTGTTTCACGGTATCTGACCGTGCTAAAACATTGCAAAACAGGATATTCCACTAATCTGAAGGCTTTTAATTCAGACTTGCATTAAGCAATGGAAAAGAGGGAGACCTGGGAGAATCTGCAAATGGCCTACGCTCAACACCCTGACCCACATATAATCACACACCACAGACTGATTAAATACAAAGATGTGAAATAAATCACTTTTGATTAGTCTTATAGCTCACAGTGAAATGAAAGAACATGCAAAATGTACAAAAAAGTAAAAAATGACATCACAAAAGGGGGAGTGGAGTGGAATTTGGAGGCACATTTCTTCTTCCCGGGAACTATTTCATCCATTTTCAGCAGCGGACTGAGCTGACTGGAGGGCTTCAGCGAGCGCAGAGATGAGTAATGTCTGTGTGTTCTCAGCTCTGCCTCTGGGTTGGGTTGTCAGGTATCATGACACGTACCCAACAAAACAATTGAGAAACATTAATTTGATCTGTATCACTTTAAAATAGGACTTTTAATGGGTGGAATTAACAGTCTGGAGCACAGCTGAATGAAGCAGAAATCAGAGGCGTTTGCAGGCATGGACTTGAAAGTGAAATAGAAATGTAACCAGGTTCAGCCTAGTAAGATTGCCGCCGTGACTTTTACGTAAAAGTGACCTCGGTGCTTATTCAGACGCGATAACGACATGTTGAATCACCATCCGATTAACATAAAAAGCTACCTGTCTGAAATGAGGAACCTGCCCTCATCAGAAAAAAAAAACATACAAGTCGAAAATGAATCTTGTTACAAACCGTATTCACTTTTTGTTAGTTATTTGTTGTTAACGAGTGGGTGAGACGAAGCAGTATAAAGAGTCAAAAGTCTGTATCGGGGGAGGGAACTAATGACATCACGAACATAACGTAATGTAAGTTACTAGATAACGTTGGTATGTTTGTAGTGGAAGTTACAGAAGTGATGAAGGGGTTTCTAGCCAAACCACCATGTTTTCCGCAAGCTAACAGTGAAGTTTTGTTGCCGGAACGTAACCAAACACAGTCGAAGGTCCAGTATGTGTGTTGCTCTGTGTGTTGACCTGTTTAGTCATTCAGGCATGAGTGTGTTTTGGAGATGAGTGTAGTGTCAGCGATGTTGATGTTGCACTGCAACAGAGTAATAAGATGATCTGTGCTGAAAATTAAACAATAAAAGTGCAAAAACTATTTTGAGAATTACACTGAGGACCGTTTACTGTTGCATAGTGTGTTTTTTTAACACCAGCGATTTAACAAACACAACATCGTCCTGATTGTTTGAGAACAGAATAATTGTAGGCACTCGGTCTCTAGGCACAACTGAATGCAATACTTAATCAAAAATCAATGTAAGCAAAAGCAGAATAACTGGAACTAAAAACTAAAAAGATTTTCATAACAAGAGTGGAGCATATGATATTTTCGTGCTTTTGTTAAGTGTGACAGCTGCAGGTTTCGCTCAAAACAGACTGTGAGATGTCTCAACTTTTCAAGCTGTAATAGAATTCATTGTTTGACACGAACGGAGTTCACGACGGACATCATCTTCCGTGGCTGCGAAAATGGTGGCAGTGATTGCTGGGGTTGGCGCGCTCCCAAAAGCCTCTTGTGGCTGCCGCGACATGGAATCTGAGGGAGAAGTAGGCAGCAGAGGAGGCGGTGGGAGGAGTCTGAGGAGGAGTATAGAGGTGAGCAGAAGCTGTGAAATATGTGAAAATAGTCGCATGGAAATCCTTACCACATAGTCATGCGTCAGCCGCCACCTACTCATTACAAAAGACTTGTGAGCGCTTTCGCCGTCTTCCTCCTCACTCCTCTGCATACAGAAAGGTATATATTATGAGTGAATTTTTAAAGCAGAATAAATTATTTAACAAAACATAGGGGGTTGGTGTGTGTGTGTGTGTGTGTGTGTGTGTGTGTGTGTGGGGTTGGGGGGGGGACAACAAAACCACTGCGGGTGGTAATTCAAAGCAAAAGAGAACCGGGACCGGCTTGTGTTAACTGAGATTATGCTCTGTGGCTAAAATACAGTGCAGAAATTCCACTGTCTCTGGCTTTCATGTGGAGGATGAAAATGAGATGTGTTGAAGCAAGACTTGCAGTGGTAACACGGTGATAAACAAACAAAACACCACATGCATACCCAATTAGTGCGTTGAGAGAGGCCCTAATAGCATGTTTGGGTACGTTTTGGAGTAACCAAAACCGCTGCTTGGCCACACGCCACGGCCTCATCACAGTTCATCATACACGGTGGCTTGCGCACTGCAGAGATTCGACACCGCTCTGTTACCACAACGAGCGCTTCACATGGAGATCTTTTTTCTTTTTTTTTTTTCTTTTTTGCCAACACAGTTTTCATACAAGCTTAGCGTTATTGTGCCGAGACAATACAACGTGTGTTTCGCCTAAATTGAGATGTGAGATGAAAGAGTGCTCTCTCTCCGAGGACGACATATTTGAATTGGTGGATTTGGGCTCTGTGTGTGTGTGTGTGTGTGTGTGTGTCTGTGTGTATTCATTTGGCTTTGTGAATATGTTTGTGGTGCTGAAACGGTCCCTAAGCTCCTTTCTCCAGTCTGCAGCTTTCTGGTGATGACTCTGAGGAGACAAGTTGTGTGTGGCTATGATTATGTGTGAGCAAGTGTTCTTAATTCTGCAGCTGAGTTTGAGCCAAATTTGTAATAGGGGTCAGACATCTTGGGTAATTTAAACATTGGCGTGCTCCAGGTACAGCTGTGAACCCCCCCTTTTTTTTTTTGTTCACGTTGTCTCTGTATGTACGAGCACAACGACATCTTTTAACAGAAAAAATAAGGAGAAATTATGCAGAACATTATATATTTGATTGTAAATTAAGTGCTCTTTTCCATTTACTCGTAATCTCATCGTAGCTGCCTCAGTTTTTCTGTTTAACCAATGCTGCCGTTGTTGTCCTTGTCAGTAAGCGTGGAAAATTCACGTCAAATCGTCCATCCTGCCTCTGTGAAGATAACCTGTCTCTCCAGAGGTGTTCTAATATGGCAGATGGTACTAATTATCAAGGGTCACACGCATGCAATCACCCCCCCCCCCCCCCCCCCCACCCCCAACCCCACACACACACACACACACACACACACACATACACACACACAAACACACACATGTATAAGGTTATTCATGGAGTGGCGATAACTCCTAATATAGCTTCTATAGCATGTTTTGTGAAAATCTTGCCAGAGCCAACACATAATGGGGGATTCAATTAGTTGATGACGGTTTGGAGTCTAAACCACTAGCTGCCCTCGACAGACTGAGAGTGGGTCTATTTCTGTGCGATCCATGTCAGGTTTCATTAGATTCTTACACCTCCAAAGCGAGAGAGGTTGAATTTTGCTCTTTTTCAAAATTCTTCTTCTTCTCCGCTCCTGCTTTCACTGATACTCGTACACATGCACACGCTTACACACACACACACACACTCACAGTGTGGGGCATATTCTCGGCCATGTTTAAATGTCCTCCACTTAACGGTGGCTGCAGTTCCTGGTTCTGTGCATTAACCTTTGCAGTGGTATTTAATTAAAGGTCCACACCTGTACCACCACCTCCTCAACCCCCATCCTTCGCCTCCTCAGCGGAGCGAGGGCTAACTGAAGGCATGCTGTACATCCGTTGCAATTAGCATGACCTTAAAAACACCATGAGAGCCCTGGCGCACGCCCCCACCCTGCACATTCCCCTTTGCCCCGTGGACCACTGGCTCTGCCTGTCCTTCTTCCTGACCCTGGTGTGCTGTGGCTATGCTCACACTCAGTGGGGTCCAACCGATTATTGTGGCCCCTCTGCACCACAGGGCCCTGGGGGACCACATCGGGACACAAGTAGAGGTCGAAGGTTCCCTCCGTTCCTCAAGGGAGCTTCCGTGTGTCCTAACCCCAAATCATCATTACTCAAATAGAGAGCACAGGAACTGCGTTTGGATTCAAATTGTTGCCCTTAAGGATGGCTGCACTAAGGATGGCACGCTAAGACATTTTGAATTTTATTTTCCACAGCACTAAAGGGGATCCCACAGCCAGTTCTTACGCCCCTTGAATTGCTTGTTAGCAATGAATGCTTGCAGCTCACAGTGCATGAAGGCTGAAGAACTGAAACATTAGCCTGGTGTAACAGAAGCTCAAAGCTCTGAAAAGCTAGTTAGAAGAGCTTTGTACAACAACTTTTGCTGCTAATTCAGTATATCGTTCTGTAAGAAACAGAATAACATTGCTATTAGTTTTTCTAATACCAGTAATTTTTCAATATACACATGAAACACTCTTTAATAACAAATTTGTTAGTTCTGATAGTATCAGTCCGATATTCACTGATTGCTGATTTGATTTGATTTCCACAAAATTCAAGTGCGATAAAGCTTCCTAATAGTTATGTTTTGACTCTCACAGCACTTTGTTACTGTAAGGGAAAGAGAGTGGTCTTGGGGAAATATTGGAAAGGTTCAACGTGACTTGAAGCGAGGAACAGGATGTGTTTGATCAGTTAACCTTTAAATGAAACCACAATATACTCAACCCCTGGAATGACCATTGTTCTGAAAGCCCAATAGTTTGGAAAAATGTCAGAATGAACCAAAGGCCCATTTGTCCATCAAACTGTCACTACGAAAACAATTACCTGTTGATTCAAACTTAATGTAAATTCTGTACTTATTTGAACCCAAACCATAATATTTTCCCAAACATACCCGAGTACTTTTGATACCTGAACACAACCACACTGCAACAAAATGGGCTTTCACACTTAATAGCTTATTATTTTTGAAGTGCAACAAAAGATGAAATCAGGTGACCTTTCTCATCACAATAGTAAAAACAGGTTTAAGGTTATGAAAGTGGCCCCAGTTTATTACGACAAAACTACTTAGGTTCAATAAGGATCATGGTTTGGGTGCAAAGAAGGATGTTTGTAATGTCAATCAAGTATGTAAATTGGTGTAACTAGAGAATGCATTTTTGTGAGAAGTTGCATTCAGTTTTCTGAATGACAGGCTGCTGGACAAATAGGCTTTTTGTTCAATCAGAACATTTTCTGACTACTGGTGTTTGGGAATAATGGGCCTTCTGAACAATGGCATTCTACCCCTAAGCTTAGCTAACCCCTAGTCTCTCGTCGGCACATGTAAGAGCTGAAAGTACATACATGTAGCCCTTTAAGCACCAGAAAATGGGAAACATTAATTAACCAGCCATTATATTTCTTCCAAAACGTTTTTCGACAACAATATTTTCTCTTGGGCGGGGGGTAAAGGTTACATGCAAACAGGAGTCTCCTCAGCAACTGAAGAAGTTCCTTCATGCAATGAAAGGAACATGCCTGGTGCCTGGAGGACATGGCAGTCAGCACAACTGAGAAACCGTACGCTCCCCTCATATTGTGTTACAGGCAGAAGTTGATCAGTGGCCGTTCCTACATGAGCAAATCTATATTAGAGCCTTTTCAGAATTGCTGCAATAACAGTGATAGCGCTTATTGACCAGATAAATGTCTTGAATAGAGTCACAAGCCCACACATGATTAGCCACTCATATGTGCACCCATGCACATATGAGCGTACGCATGTGTCCATACACACATACACCTCACTAGCCACTGTGGACCCCCTGTGAGGTCAGGAGCACCAGTGCCCCTGTGGTTTTCTGCCCTATGGTATCATGCTGGGCAGATATTTCTGTCTGCTTGGATGACTCCTTGACATGGTGTTTATTTGGATTGGCAACTTGTTTTCATTTGAATCGATATGCAGCGCCGAGAAAAAAGAAGAGGTTGACTGCGGAGGGGAGCCATCAGGAGCGCCCACCAATCCGCCCTGACATGAAGAACATGGGCCGACAACGGACGCCTTGAAGAGGTGGAGGGAGGACAGTGCGTCACGTCACATTATAGACGTCTTCACTGAAGATGTGAAATTCTAAAAAAAACATTGTTGCAAAAAATACGGTTCTATCAGTGCTCCATTTATGATTTGGGACTTTTCTTCAGTTGGTCACAACAACATATGTGACAAAAGATCCAAATGAACCAATCTTGACACCAGGACAAAGAGATTTTTGTCCTGTTTATTTGTTTTTGCATCTTTTTGTGTTCGGATGGAATGAACAGTACAAAGACGCTGTTTTCCGTGGATCGCTTACCCAGCAGCACTGCCAAGGGAGGGCTAATAAAATGTCATCAGAGTGAAATGAGAGTTAAGTGGAGGGGAAAAAGCTGAATATTCACACTCATTTGGCTGACACCTGGGGGACTGCAGTCACTCATGGCTGCATTGATATGCATTGTATTATGTGCTCCTCACCCATCCCCATTGACAATCAACAGCTTTAACACCTTTGCTTTAATTTAATTAAAGCTGTGACTGTCAGGGTGAAAACTTGATTTGCACACATACACGCATGCACGTGTGTGCTTGCACACACATATGCATAGAACACAAGGGTCATTGTACACAGAGGAGCATGACCAATTATTTCTGTATGGATAATTAGACAACTTAAATGGTCGTCCAAGCAGAGCAGAGCAGGCGCAGAGAGAAAAAAAGTGTCAGGCCAAGACATTTACCACTGAGTCACAGACTTTTCCTACATTGAACTCTGGAAAGCAACCCTTTCCTCAGGTGGACACCCTCAGGCTTTCTGTCTTTGAGCAAGAGGTGCCTTGAGGCTCTGAGCTCGGATCAACATTACCCTTTCCAAGACCCTCTGGAGAGAAATCCTACCTTAACCTGTGCTAGTGTAGGGACATTTTCCATCCCGTCCAGGGCCAAGGTGACAAAGGATCAATGTTTGAGTGATATCAAAAGAAGAAGATGAATGAGTTTTGCACTATATGTGTCAAAGGAGAAGAAAAGTGATTAAAGCTGCTCTGTGCGTTTTCAGGCTCATTACATTTTCCTAAAGGCAAAAACAAATGGAGAATATTGTGAAAAATAATTGTTTGCACAAATTCAGCCCTAAAAATGACATTTTTAACGTTCATTAGCTTTTTAGGCTGCTTTATTGCAGCTGACAGAGCTTGCATACTGAGCTCTATAAACAGATGCAAAACAAATGGAGCAAAGTATCAAACATTTTGGACATCCATGATCATCTTTTAATCTTTGCTTGAAAGATGGTCTTGGTGACATTTCTGCAACATTAAAGGACCACAGAAATATAGAGCCAGCGAGGTGATGAAAGTGTCGTCAGGTTTCTCTGAGCGAGGGGGGATCACTGAGCTATTTTCTTCACCCTCTTTCATTACAGAACGGTCTTGTAGGCCTTAATGACCACCGTGTTTCAAACACTGATCTGTTGTCAGTTCTACTACATTTCCATCGCAACTTAGTTCAAATGAATCCATTGATCTCACAGGACACGCTTGGCATTTTTCTTGTGATTGTAATTTCACATTAGAAAAATGACAGACAGGTTGAAGGTGGTGGGGTTTGAGCTAAAGTGTAATGTATACTTTAAGGGGCTTCAAAAATGACAGTATTTTTTTCATTGATATCAACACTACATGTATTTGGAATATCCATAATCTAAAAAAAAATAATTAAAAAGCGTGGAAAGCAATATACAGACAAGCAGAAAAGAGTATGAAACAGCTACACTCTGTGAATTCTAAGAATAGTGACCTGCTCTTTTCACACATGGACTCAGTCAGACATAACACAGACTTTGTAGAGGGGAGCTTTCACAGCACGGTTAATGTCCGGGTCAAGTGATTTGCACATTTGAATTCACAGATACAGCTCCTCAGTGTAATTCAGTATACTCATCCAACTGATTTGATAAGTTCTTGATGCATGTATTGAAACATATGTGCATGCATGACAGTACTTTGAAATCCAGTCTACATTCTTATATATATATATAAACTTCCAGTCTGATAAACAGTCACTTTCAGCTTCTCACTGTTTTCTCACTTCTCATTTTGTCTCTAAAAAAAAATAATACCAAATCACCAGAATGAATGTTGGCGATGTAAATTTCTGCCAAACCACGTCTAAGTTGTAATTTTGAGCAGCCATTCAATTTTCAGTTGAATCTTTCCAAGATGCTGTGCTTATGCTCTTGTAAGGTTTAGGCACAAAACACTTGGCTAGGTTTATGAAAAGATCAGGTTTAGGGTTTAAATATGTGTTTCAGTTGGTACACAGACATATTAACTGCAAACATTTCATCCTGGTAGCTGAGCTGTTTTACCTATACAATGAAAAAAATATTTTCTCTAAATGTATTTGTCAAGATGTACAATGCCCGTAGAGAACGTATCAGCAAAACATTTGCTGTCCTCCTCGTAAAGCCTAGTTAACGTTTCTGTTTGTTACATACAGACAAGCCCAGCATGTGGTTGGGGTTTGAAGAAACACTGTGGTCTTAGACATTGAAAAACTGACCCTTGTTGTATGGTAACCAGTGTGTTTATTAGGAATGAATCTTGTATAACCACACACTGCACTCAGGTTGTAGTTTCCAATGTCAGAGTTGTGTACCTTGCACCCCCATCATTCCCTTCGAGCACTCCTTTAAAATGTACCTGCATTGCAAAACTGTAGCTCAAAGGTCCCTTTGAAAAGCAGCGAAACTGAACACGCAGTAGAATAGAAAAGTGATTGCTATAAAAGACAGGGGTTGCATTGACTCGAGGTTCAAGAAAAGGAAGCGGACCTTTCCATTCATTAACATCATTCTCAGGTAATAGCTTTTCACTTCTGGACAGACGATAACCTTTTCACTCCTGTCTTCAAGTTCCCCTTGTCTCCATGGAGAGTAAGAGACCCAGAGCATGTAACTTAAGTTTATGATTTATCCTGTTAGGTTAACTACAGGGACATTGCTGTGACGATTTCTTGAATCTTCAGTTTCCACCCCTAAAAAAATCAATGTTGTTTTCATAATTTTCAAGAGTTGCAAGCCTAACCTAACCCCAACCAACATAAATGCAGGATACACACACACACACACACACACACACACACACACACACACACACACACACACACACACACACACACAAACTTATATATAAAAACACACACTAACACGTTCCCCAGGGAAGCCCTCGCTCCGCTTCCCAATTCCCACTTACTTCTGCTTTCTGTCATGTGTGTCTCATTTGTCACAACATTCACATGTTACACTTTGCTGCAATTTGATGTGTGAGATGCAGTCAAACCTGAACACCAAACAAGTCCCCCCCCCCCCCATGCCAAAACCATTGTAAACATCTCCCCCGCCACTGTACATTTCACCTCCTCCCCCTCAATCCGGTCGCCATTCCATAAAGAACAAACAAAATCAACCTGGGAGCTTTGTGTTTGGCTCTCGGCTCTCGTCCCACAAGCTTCCTACTGGCAGCATAATGATCACCTTTAGGAAAAGGGCAGGTTAATCTAAACCCAAGTTTATTTTTCTTTCACCCCTACTCCCCAGTCTCCTCCTCTTCTTTTCTCCCTCCCTTCCTCCCTGCTCCATGTAAGCAGCGCCATTTGCCTACATCTTCTTATTGTAAGCCTTTATCTTTTTTTAAACTCATCTCAGAAGAGCGTGTTTCCTGTAGGTTTGCAAAAGCAGAGAGGTGTGCATGGAGTGAGGAACAATACCTCCTCCTCCGTGGCCTTCCGTACCCCCTGAAGGAGCCTTATCTTTGGGATTGTCATGTAATGAGTGGCCCCTTGAAACAAAAGGCTTGACAGCTCTAGCTGCTCTGTGGCTCCCCGGGACCACAGCATTGTTATTAGAATCCCCAGGAGTGTTTGTGCACAGGCACACTCTACCCTTCTGCATCTGCATGTCAACAACATCCAACTAAAAATGATGCTTCCAGCAAAATACTGGAAACTAATAATGAGGCGGAAATATCGTTTTAAAAAAAAATGGTCTTTTAAAAATGCCATCAGTGGGAGAACATGTGTGAAGTTAGTCTGTGGAGCAATTTTACGCATGTAGACATAAATGAATTCATCGTAGCCTGGGGAGCTGTTGCCCTGTTTTAATGTGTCTGCATTGACGGATGACACAAGTCAGCTCAACTTTAGCAGCAGACATCCCAGCATTGACCTCTCCATCTCCCCCTCGCATTGTCCTTGTCCCTGGTGACAATAGGCCACCAGCGGCTCTGACATTCATCACCTGTTAGCTCCACTCATGCATATGAATATAGCACTCAGTCCCGTTCTCCGGCCTGCAGGATGATTTCGGGGCACGGGGGTTGTATTAAAACAATGGTGGCATATCAGGAAAAACATCCTTGACACCGAGAGCCAATTGTGCGAGAGAACGGACCACATCCACACCGCGGATCAATCGGGAAAATGCCTTGTTTTGTGCATTTTTCACCACCAAAAATGAGCTTTAGAAAAGCTGTGCTAAGTGGATTGATTTGGAGGCTGTGGATTGTTGTGCGGGTGAAGAAATTGTGAGTTTATCCGCCAGGCTAAAGCTGCAATGATGAAAAGCAAACTTTTCAAAACAAGAAAAGAATAAACTCCTATTTGAGCAACAGAGTTGGAATATGCATTTGCTTTGGTTAGCCTGTTAATTGAAAACCATCACTTTACAATGATTTAGTAATAAAATAATGATAATATGTAGATACAAAATTTAAGGATCAATAAGAACGCTTAGATTTTGTATTTGGGAACATAGAATCAAAAGATTATTGTTTATTAAACCAAAAAAAGTAGATGTTCTGTTGAACAAACAGCAAAAACTCTGAATTTATTAAATTACACTCCTTAAAGGGTCAATCATCCAAAGAGAACAGATTTTTCCAAAGAAGTTTTGCGCTTGTAAAGTAAGCATTTCATTTAATTTTGTCTTGGTTTTTAGCAATTTAAATGGTTTTGGTTTTATTTAAGATCAGTCACTGAAAATTCTACCAAACTACATTCTACATAAGGAGTATTCCCTGTGAAAGCTGCTGACAGTAGTACAAATCATTGCACTGTATAAAGTTGTTTTTTTTCTTTTTGCAATTTGGGTGAAGTGACCCCTTAACAGATGAACGTGGCGGTGCACCATTCTGTTTTTGTGCCAGCTGCAATAATGCGAAAAAAAAAGATGACTTATACCTTGCTGTGGATGGAGAATTCAAAGAATGATTGTGTGGCTAGAAAATAACTCGACACAATCATTTCTTCAAGTCCGCATTGTTTGTGGAGGAGGCCCTGAAACATAAAACACACAACATTTGGTTTTATTTTGAAGCTGGGCTGTGCCACGTTATCCCGCTCGGGACCCACAACACAACTGGAAAGTGGCATCCGACATCATCCGAGTGGCGCTGAAGGATATGAGATGTAAAAAGCCGTGTGTCATGTTACTGCCTCTGCAGTGTGTTAGGTAAATATTTCATGTTTGCAAGCTTCTGTGTTTTGTGAGTGACATCCTTTATTAGCTTGTGAGCCACTCACCAACACAACTGTGTGTGTGTGTATGTGTGTGAGTGTGTTGAGGGCTGCTTTGTTTTGCTAGCTGACAGCTCCCCTCCCCGTGTTGGGCCTGGCAGATGTAGAGGTGTCACCATGTTGATTAATTGTTTACGGTCACCTGTCTGCGTGGCTGCCTGTCTGCCATGTCGCCGTGTGCTAGGGGGATTTAGGGTTGCGGGGTCGCAGTGAAAAGAGTTGGAGGGGGGGAGTCGAAAAGGTGAGGGAAAGGGGGAGACGACAGAGGGACGGTGTGCGGGAGATTGTGCTCGTGTAAATGATGCCACGCTATCAACCCGGCGTCTTCAGCCATGTCTGTCTGAACAGCAGTGTCGTCGTGTCGAACACGACTCACAGCTAGCCGGGGCCTGGCGGGGCCCTGTGCTCTTACGCCGTTTCCTGCAGCTCACGGAGCTGCTCTGTGCTGAGGGAAAAGAGGAGCGAACGGGGGGAAGTTTCTGGGAGATTTTTTTTTTTTTCCTCCTCTTTTTCAAATAGATGGTATTTAGCACAACTCCTCCCGCTGGGTAAATTAAAGCCCCTAATGATTGTGTGTTGTTTTTTTTTTTTGTTTTTTTTCAAAAAGAGCTGGAGCCTCTCAAGCGCTGTGAAGAAATTTGTAATTAAGATTTTAAAAGCCATTCAAAATAGCCAACAGTCATTGCAGCAGCCTAATAAGTTGCTGTAGTGGCATGAGCGCTGTGATACTCACACGGGTTAGCGGATTCTGCCCACAAAAAAATCTTATTGTTAATGCATATCACTGTCATTTATGATGTAAAAATAACTGATTCATGTTTGATAAGGTTTTAGCAAAGAGGTTTGGGCTCGTTTAATTCAGATTCATTTCGGCAAAGGTTTCTGATCTCCTTTCATTTCCTCTCCGGCTGTTCTGTCTCTATTCTGCGCCTCATAGTAGGAGGATATTAGACACATGACATGAGGAGGCTTGACAGAGCTGTTCAGTACCATAGTTTGCTGTGCCCTCATGTAGAGAGAGAGACGCACTGGACCTCTGCATCATTGAGAACACATATCCTATTCGCTTTGAATGGCTTTTGATTTAGCCCATATTATCCATTACTTACTTATTCATAGGCCACTAGGTTTTCTTCCCTTCCATCCATTCAAATCAATATTGCAGAACCCAGTTGTGAGTGTGGGTTGGGGTTTTCTTCAAAGTGGCAATTCTTCCAACCATCTGCGCCTCTCTCTCTCTCTCTCTCTCTCTCTCTCTCTCTCTCCCCTGCACGTTTTTTAAACCCGCCCTTAGTAACAAGCCACGGAGCACCAATCTGTGCCGTGATTCGGCCAAACCCTGCCTGCCGACTGGGAAGGAACATCATCAAAACTATTCTGTGTTGCCATGGAAATAGAGACCTCAATAAGTTCATCTTTTTCATGTGTGTTTTTCCGGGGCTCGCTTGGCATTTGGTTGGTTGGTTTGGATGAGTGGCAGAGCTGCAAGCTGTTCCTCCTCAGTGTTTCCTCAGTCCCGCTTCTGACTGCATGTAGCGAGTGTTTATTTATTTAGTCATCAGACTTCAAGAATGATAATTTTTCCACTGTCATTCTCGTCATGCACCGGCAAGATGCGATCTCTGTGTCCATTTCCGTATGTACAGTACAGTGTTGTGTATTGTTGTGAGGAAACACATGGACGCAGGTGGATCAGGAGTAGGTGCTTGTGAATTTGAATAAGAAGAAGCAGTTCAGCTGGATGAA
This sequence comes from Acanthopagrus latus, assembly GCF_904848185.1. Classification (NCBI taxonomy): domain Eukaryota; kingdom Metazoa; phylum Chordata; class Actinopteri; order Spariformes; family Sparidae; genus Acanthopagrus; species Acanthopagrus latus. The sequence goes on along the minus strand of NC_051047.1, from coordinate 8,832,785 downwards.
TGGAAAGAAAATGGGTCAGCAGAATACATTTCTGCTCTTGGAACAATTTGCGTGATAGATGTTGCAACATACAGGTTATATTGTTCAGCTTTTGCCTCCTGCATTTGACTCTGAGTGCAGCCTGGCAGCAGCACTTGTGTTCAGCATTTATGTCTTATCGCATCAGTAAGTAGTAGTAGTAGTAGTCGTAGTGGAAATCGCTCCTTTGAAGTAACTGGATCCCCCCCCGCCCCCCCCACCCCTTACACACACACACACACTTACACTGGGAGAATACAAATGTATGTTAGGCGTGTCAGTGTATACCGAGTGAGTGTGTGTTTGTGTGTGTGTGTGTGTGTGTGTGTGTGTGTGTGTGTGTGTGTGTGTGTGAGAGAGAGGATGTGTTGTAGGCATGTCACAGCCATGTATGATACAGCTTGATCAGATGGTTTCCAAGAAATTCTCTTTGATGTTAATATTATTCATGTGAACTCTGTGAGGTAGCGAACGCCAGCTCTCAGAGGGGGAAACGTGAGAGATGTCTCAGTTATCTCCGCCGTTCAAGCCCTAATTCGCTGAAGAAGAAGAAAAAAAAAAAAAATCAGTGCTGCATCAACTGCACTGATCTTACCGAGAAAAAAAAAAAAACAGATTTCGGGGAGGAGTACCCAGTTCAGGGCGTGCTGGAACACCAATATTCCATGTAATTGGACAATTAAAGTGATATCTTGGCATCTATTGCTGCCTGCTCTGAGGCTGGGAAACGAGAGCTCGTAATGTATGCCGGCCCCTCGTCTTGATATGACTGTGAAAATTATGCTACGTAACTCTACGTCGCCTGTGTGTGGTGAAGCAAGCGTGTTTCGTGGCCTCCTGAACTCCCCTTGCAGTGTGATTGTGATTCAGCGAGAGATGAAAGGCAGTGGTGGGGCTCCGTGGGTTACTGCTGCACAGAAATGGGGAGCACTGGTGGCCAATTAGATCCTGCAAAACGGGATGAATTACCATGAGTGGGCTTCTCTTTCCCAAATCCATCCCTGCACTCGAACATTTTATTTTTTTCATCCATGACACGTTGATACTGTATGTAGTTTCTTATTTGTTAAGAATTCAAACATCACATTTATGCTCCAATCTGTCAACTGCTGTTGATAAAAAAATAAAATAAAATCGTGTTCTACATCACTTATAATCCTTTGAAACATGACCCAGTCAAGGTGAAGTGAGGCCTGCTTGTGGCAAAGTGTGTGTGTGTGTGTGTTCCTGCTTATCTGCTTGTAATCAGGACTCCACTTCCATTTCCAAAGCTCACCCTAACAAGATGTGGCCGATAAGGCGGGCTCGCTGGATGCATCTGTATGCCGGGCCTATTGTACTGCAGAGAGAGAGAGAAGGGGGGAAAGAGAGAGGGGAGGCGAGAGGAGGGAGAGGGGTGAGTTTGCTTGAATCTCTGAGGGCTGGCTAACCCCCTGCTCCTTTTCCTGAAATGGAGATGTTATTACATTAGCAGCTAAAAGGGTTTATTCACAGTTAGTGCAGTTTAGGCATGCAAATGGAGGATTTCAGTGTGCTGCGTTGCCTGGAGGTATAGGACAGAAAGCACAGGAGATTTGCAAGGATTAGTTCCACAGGTTCCTTTTATTATGGAAAAGAACCCTTCCTGAATGAAAGGGGGAGGAAAAGGTGAGTTGAGGAGAAAGGATAGGAGAGAGGCAGTGGGGGAATAAGCAGGGATGTTTTTTTTTTTGTTGTTTTTTTTTTCTTTCCCCTCAGCCCAGTTGTGGGGTACGTGAATGATTTTTGACATCTTGACTCTCATATGTTCTAAGGTTATGCACACGGTGCTGCTTTTTTTTTTTTCTTCTCGCCTCCGGCTGCCGTAACAGTTGGTAAACAGTATGCAACACCTCATCTGCCCTCCTTGAAGGGTGTGTGTTTGTGTGAGCAGTGTACTGTGATATGTCTCACTAAACCTGAATCCCGCTCTTGAGTAAGCGATGGTTATGATGATGAGGCCTTTTGGCAATTTTTTTTACAGTGGCGCACACCGCTCGGTGCACATGAAATGGAGGGTGGCGACCCATTCAGATCACTCATGTTGTGGGCGCGTGTCTGAGGGACCGCGGTGCTGCAATCTGATATGCTTGAGTTGTAAAGTTAAAGCCTTCATTATCTCGGCACGAGGCATAAGGTGTCACCTTCACTGGACCTGACACGCTCCCCCAACCATGGGAGACCACACACACACACACACACACACAAGTGCAGATATACAAGTCAAACCATGGGAGACAAGGTTGAGAGATGGAGGCTTTGAGGAAGAGATGGACAGAAAGACTCTGAATTAATGGCTGATGGAAGAGCGAAGGTCAGTCAGTTGGATTTTGCAGTGGTGGTCAAGGTGATGGGTGCTGTTGGAGGCGAAGGGACACATACACACACACACACACACACACACACACACACACACACACACACACACACGGACAGAAGGCCAATGGCAAATGACTCAGGTCTGATGTTCAGCAGGGAGGAGAGAGTGATGGTGGAAATGAAGGAGGAGATTGATGGGAGAGCGTGTGCCTCAATCAGACTCTCTGTGATGTCATCTGCTGCACCGCCATCTATTCTTCACTCAAACTATTTCCTCTAACTTTTTTTTTCTCCTCCCGGGCGCCCTCCCTCCACCTTCACAAACTAATCGGATATTTAATTCAGTGGAATGAATTTTATTGTGAGACTCTGAAAAATACAATGCAGAAGACATTTTATGCGCTGTCCCCACACTAAAGTTACATGCATTTGACAATGTCTGCATATCCTTTGTGTGTGTGTGTGTCTTCAGTAAGCTGAGCAGCGGCCCTTGAGGTGAAGTGGCCAGTTAAACTCCACTTTCAGCTGGAGGCATTGCCTAAGAAAAGAAAGTGTGAGGTGTTGAATAAAAGCCCTCCGCTCTGCACCAACAGCAGTCATCCGTCTTTTTTGGTGGCACGGCTCTTTAATTGTCCACATTCGGATGCTTTAACACTTGTGCCGTTAACAGCCATTAACCATGAGTGTCCTCACACAACTGTGAAGGAGTGACAAAGACTACGAGCACACACACCGGTGATGGTTGTGTGAGACACACACATACACTCAAACAAGAATTAGCGTAATCAAACACGGGAGGACGTCTTTCGCTGGGCCGTCTGTTGACACCACAAAGAGAGGGGACGACGAGTGAGGTTGTCCTGAAGAAAAGTTGTGCTCCACCTCTAAATATGTCCAGTTCTCCATTCTGTCAGGATCAAGTGTTTACTCAGTGGTTGGTGTTGTGTAACAAAACAGTACACAATTCATTAAAATTAGTTTTATCCAAATTACAAAAAAAAACCCCCAAAAAAACCAAACAAACAAAAAAACAAACATCCACTGATTTACCTTCATTTAAGCAGTTTACATTTTATGTGGCCAGGTTTTGAAAAATCTGTCTTTCAGATTTCAGATACTGTAGAACTGAATTAAATGTGTTTGTGGAAAAAAAAGTTGCTTAAAAAAGAAAATCAAGTGCAACATGTCTTTCCAGAAAATATGTCCACAAATCCACTTTCTACTGAAGAAATGGGCTCCATGAAAACAGTTGACAGGTGGCAGCAGAAATCACAGAGACACGTACTATATCTGAAAATAGGCTCAAATAAAAAAAAACTAAAGCATTTGGATGACTAGACACAATCAGAAATCCAGGGTTGCCAAGTCTGCCTATTCTAAGTGACCATGTGCTTATATAGCTGTTAAGTCTCACAAATATTGCTAGTTGTGGGTTGCATTTTTTTTTGTGCGGTACCTTCTTTGGGGCTTGTCCCCATGACATCTCTTGACAAATATTGTTGTAAGCAAAGCACACACAAAAATATTTCTATGTTTTCACTGTGGCCTGAGAACTATTACAAAAACATAAAAGAGCCATATGCTTGACATCCTCCTTCTCTACGATGAACACAGCCAGTGTAGTTTCTTCCTCTGAGCGGTGCAAACACAAAACTGCATCTCTGAGCATGCTCAGTAGTGTCGGCCCGACTAGGAGCTGCTCTTTCCCTGCGTCAAAAATGCAGCCGCAGATTAATTCGGAACAAACTGCACTTGAATGTGTTCATTGTAACAGAGAAATAAAGGATATTTAATAGAGCTCAGCTACACAGACAATGCTACATTGTGGGATCACTTCATTCTTGGGTCTCAGTCTTTTCTGGAGATTCTTTGTTAAACATTAAATGAATCCTTCCATCCACACCCTTTAAGGTGTGCTTTTATTTATATTCGCTACTTACTCTCAACTGCTTTCAGTTTGTCTGCTGAGTTTAGCCGGTACCTCTCCTGACTCTTTATAGAAATTACAATTCAATAAAAACAAAGTGTCTCGTTTTTTTTTCTATTTCCTTTTTTACCTTTCTTTGTGATCCTCTTACTCAAATGAAGTGTGTACAAGGAGCAATATGATGGGCAGTGGAGACAACAATATCAGGCAGTTACCTTGCAGAGTGTTGCTATTTATTCCTAAACATGAACGTGCATGCACATACTTACAAACCTTCCCAAACACACACTCCCATCCAGTGCCCTGGGCCTGGATCCAGTCGGAACAATAGTGGAGCTGCTCCCCCTGCTGCTACGAGATGGAAACTGCCTCTGGGCCCTTGATAATTCTCTGGGCTGTGTGTGTGTGTGTGTGCGCGCGTGCGTGCGCGTGTGGCTGTCCATGCTCGTTTGTGTGTGTGTGTGTGTGTGCCAGTCAGCGTGCACATGTTACCCAGCTCTCCATCCCATCACATTGCACAGTAGGTCTTTTCTGCTGCATCCTGCCACAAATATGTATGTGACCTCACCTTCCATTCTCTCACCCCTGTGCCGTTCGGTAACAACAGCTCCAGCATCTGCTAGCGATTGTTTGTGGTGGCTGACTGTTACCCAGCCTCCCTTCCTTCTTGTCTGCCTCGTCCCGCTATAAAAGTCTAATGATCTTGTGTGTGTCTGTTTTTTTTGTTTTTTTGTTTTTTTTTTGCGCGAGTGTGCATGTATTCATTGTGTGCTTGCATGCACACACACTGCTCGGGATGGTTTCCACTATCCACATCAGGGGCAGTTTTCCCTAAATTGGATGAGAATGAAAACAGTTTATGAAGCAAAAACAGACATTTTCACTACATAAAAATTAACCTCGCTAACACTTAGGGCATGGAAAATCCAGCACCGAGGAGGATGTCTGCGGGAAAAGTCATTAACTGGCTTTCCTTTTCTTTTCCTTTTTGTTTTTCGCATCTGTTTGTGTACATCCGGAGAGTTGGAGAGATTGTCATTTACATTTTATCAGCCATATGGTCACCTGTCATGTTCACATGACCAAGTGATCAAAGGCTGCTCCCTGGTTTAATTGTTCCCCACTGTTAGGCTTCAGCTAGGAAGGACTCTCTCCATCTCTACTTCAGCAGGTGGTGTGTGTGTGTGCTTGTGTGTGTGTGTGTGCATGCTTGTGTGTTTGTGTGTGCGCGTGTGCAAGCATGCTTGTGGGTGCATTACTGTACAGTGCATTCTGTAAATATATGAGGACAGCTTTGTTTTTAGATTAAACACACACTACTGGGTTAAAAAAATTGAATTTCAGTTGTTTTTTTTTTTTATTTACGTCCACTTCAGTTTATGAAATCATGAACTCCAGCACACTTAAAGGAGTAATTCCCTCAAAATGTTTTAGTTCAGGGGTCAAGGGTTTGAATCTGATCTGTGGCCCTTTTGCTGCATGTTTACTGTCTATCTTTAGCTGTACAATAAAAAAAAGACATGGACAAAAACAGATATTCCACCATTATCTACTCACCATCTTGGGCAAAGTTTTATAGTCCTCAAAGCATTTCTGGAGCTTCCCAGCAAAACAGCCATGCAGCCTCCTTCTAAACAACTGAAGAAAAAGTAAAAAAATGCCTTCATATACCTCGCCTCCAAAAAGCCCTCAGGATCACAAATACACTTGAAAAGACATAATTTATGCCATTGATGAGGGGTCCACCTTGTGCAGATTCACATTTTTATCTTAGCAGCTATAGTGAAGACTTAAGAACCTAAACTGAAAATAACATATTTTTAAATCAATTTGGCATCTCAAGGCTTCCCCCCCAAAAAATATCATATAGGACATCCTGTCTGGAGCCTGTTTATATTTCTTTTTCTGATGTTTTTCACATTTTTAAATAAGTCCCTGTTTTGCCGCGAAGCCCCAGAAATGTTTTGCGGACTACGAACCTTCATCCAACTGTCCATCGGCAACAGGGTGCGAAGTTAGCCACTGAATTTTTATTTGTTCCTCGAAGTTGAAGGGAAGCAGTTCACATATTCATGTGTTTGATTTTAAATTATACGTGCTGGCGAACAGAAGCAACTCAGTGAATAACACATCACTGTCCTGATGCTGTGTAACTGAGCTGTGGGCGCACATAATGCAGTAGTCCTGCCTGCCTGTCTACTTACGTCTCCTGACATGTGCATCTACGAATAAAAAATAAAAAAAATCTTTAATTATCATAATCAGGTTGTTTTTTTTTTTTGTGCCTTTGTCCCGGGACTAATCCCCACTGTGTTGTAGCTCTGAGCCGCGGCTGCTGCGGTTGCCTTGCCTGATGTGGAGTAGAGGAATAGAGGCCAGCGCCTGAAGTCAGCGCTCCATGGCAGCGCTGGGTGAGTGTGGGTCAGGGGGAGGGTGTGGGGGGCATCGGGTGGGGTATGTGCGCTGGGGGTTGGTGGGGGTTACATGGAGGCGGACTAGAAAGGGTGACTGGGGGGGGGGGGCTCGGGGAAAGGGCTTTAGTTGGAAAGGGGCTTTGACTGGGCAGAGAGAGCGAGAGAGAGAGATTCACATTGATTGGGTTTTAATTTGGTGGAGGGCCCTCTTCAACCCCTGCACCAAGCCGCGCCCATCCCCCCCTACATCCAAATCCCAGGCCCTCCCCGCTCACCCAGCCACCGCCCTCCCCCCTTCCTGTCCCGATGAGAGTGAGGAGTTGGAGAAGTCGGGGTGGTCTGCGTGGCTGGTCAGAGCCAGCTGATAGGAGTAAACTAAACTCAGCAGGCCTGTTGTTTGTGTTTACTCTGTGTGGGTGTGTGTGTGTGTGTGTGTGTGTGTGTGTGTGTGTGTGTGTCAGCTGGACAAAACAACCCCTATATTGCTTCACATGTTCCAGCGCCTTTTAAAGGTCTTTTTGTAAAAACACTATCAATCAAGTTCTACTTTCACAGGTGGCCTGAGCTCATCACTCTCTCTGTAGCCCCTCTGCTCTCTGTCCTCTCCCTCAAAATGTTGCATTACATCTATCAGTAATCTTATTATTTTGAATGATTACGCCTCTCTGGCCGGCTTATCTTCCCCTAGTGCCAGTGGTGGCTGTGAAAGGCTGGTGTTGAAAGAGCACTAAACAAATTAAGGGCATTTAAAGATGTAGTCTCCCCTCGAGTGTTTGCCTTTGCAATCTAATCTCGGACCTGATCTCTGACAAGTTTTCTTTTTCTTTCCTCAATTTGCAGGCTCAAAGAGGACAGAGGTAGAGGTCTAGTCTTAATTAAGTTAGTTATCTCTGCGCCAAAAGGATAAAGTTCTCTCACCAGGACTGTTTCAAATTAACCTAATTGGATTTTTAGCAGAAACTCGGCAAATAGTCAGGGTTAAGTAAAGAGTGGGACATAAAGGAGGGAGTTCGCGTGAGCGGCGTTGCGTGAACCGAGAATAAAAGCCCTTTGAAAGGTCACGTTCAAGGTTCTCCTCTCTGCTCTCCCTCAGCAAGCAGCAAAGACGTGCTGCGGGCTTTCTTCAAGGAGAGCCGGCCTGGCCAGGGGCACGGGAAGCCTGAGCTGGGTGCCCCGGCGCTTTACGGCATCCACACACACTTAAAAGATCAGCACATAGTAAAAATGCCAAAACTGTACAAAAATGTGATTAAATCTCTGCTCAGCAAAATTTTGCTCTGAAACTTTCCCTCTGAAGATTGCTCCTGAGGTGTTTTGCTTCAGTCGAACACAAAATCTAGTTGTTCTTTATGACATTTTTATGTTTTTGGTGTGAGTTGACGGGCTACGTCCCACAACTGGGACCCAAGGCGAAGATTAATCCATAGCCATCATTTCTGTAATAGGGAAATTCAATAAAGCCTATATGCAATAAAGTTACAAATACACAAACTTTTGATTCAACTGTGTGGCCATTTTGAAGGCTGTTTGCGTTGCATTATTCACAAATGCAAACTGGGTTTATAGGACATTATAAACAACTCTCTCTTTAACAAATACAATACAGACAATAGCTAGGTATGAATGCCTAGCTCTATGTAAGAGTTCGCCAGGTGTGAGACACTTTAACCACTCACCCTCAATGACAGCTACAGCTGTAGCTTGATATCACCAGTGTGGCCACGTCTGTCCGCTCCTCGACGTTGCTCACTCAGTCTTTCCCATCAAAATGATCATCCGGGATGGTTGAGAAAATCATCTGGCCTATACACGATTTCATGAGTGCAAGAGGCTGGACGGTGTTCGGACTCTTCTGTCACGGAGGACTACACTCCGTGTCATGACCCATTGCTAACATTAGCAAACTTTTTCCTAGCAGTAGATTCCACACAGTTACTTATAATTATTACCCTGGAAATGTAAAGATCATTACAGCTAAATATAGTTCTGGCAAGGAAGAAGGATTTCACAGAGGACATCGCGCTAATGCACAGGATTGCTGAGAGAGGTGAAGTAATCCAACAATCGGACGCTGGTGAGCCCAAACCTCCGGAGTACAACCTGTGAGGAAAAGAAAAAAAAACATAAACCTTTATTTTTTTAGCATATTTATGAAGGTTTTAAGTCAGTGCTATATCGTAACCAAAATAAAGTCCAGTTGTCCACAATGTGCCCCTAAGAACTTATTTTCTTCACGCAACGTCCCGGAACTTTCAATCGTTTTCAGAAATTAAGTTTAACTGTGATTCTGTGCATGTTACCATGAATCAAATGAGTTTTCCTCCTGGTTTGAACATTAAAGATAATGTAAGTACACAACTCAATAGATATATCACAAAGGTTTTAGTCATTTTCAGGCATTGTTATATTATTCTTATTGTTTAAATGTTACATGAGGTATCTTCAGTGGTGGACGTGTACATGGTGCCATATGTCAAGATATCTCCCCCTAGTTTGACCAGGGCACTGATGACCAGTGGATCCAACAAGAGGAGCACGAGAACAAGCCAGTAAAACTGAAAAAGCTGGTTATATGTGAAAAACACCTGCTTACAATAGTAAATATCTCAGTCAGAAAACTGCATTCCTGCTTAAGGTAAAAACAAACAAACAAACAAAAAAACAGTTGGTAAATGAAATTAGTCACATTCTGCCTAATGTGTTTTAATTTCCTTCGACATGTAACTTCTGTTTTCACAAGCCTTTAATTGGAACAAGGTGGCAAAACAAACAAAAAAACCTCTACGTGCGCAACCTCACTGGCATTTCGATTTATTTCTTGCTCATGTCGAAAGTCACAGGAATTATTAATAGGCTTTTTTTCCGCCTCTGATATTCAAATGTTATCAAATTAGCACTTCCTAAAGAAGCCAGGAATCCATTAAGAATGGCAAGTTCCCCACCATCCTGAAGTGTGAAAATATTCTAAGGGGCAGTTTGATTATAACCAGGGCTCGGAGATGAAACTATTCCCCTGTTCATGTCTCTTGCGGTGAATTAATTAGGAAGAGGAGCAGTGAGACATGTGCAGCCATGTACGAGCCAAGTTAACATTAATCACAGGTGAAATGTATATCAAATACAATGCATTTGACTTCATCAGACGCAATTTGACAGGAAGGAAAATTGAATGAATGATAATGGTTTTGATTATGATGATGGCGGTGGGAGATATTGGTAATGACATTCCCTGAGTCTGAATTAGAAAATAAATGATATCTTTTCAAAGTAGCGGGCGGATTGAATCTAACAATTAAAAGTGAAAATAGCTATTGTTTTCATGACTGGCTGTGGCAAAAAATTACAGTCCATTGTGCGCAGTGGTGATGTATAGATGAGTTAATCAAGCATATTGATTGCTGCGGCAGCGGTGCAGTGTGGATTTTTAATTAGCGCATGCTTGAGTGTGTTAAAACTCCTGCACTCTGTCTGAGTGGAACCAAGTGGAACTGAGCACGTCAGCAGAGAACGCAGCTCAGCGTTCCCCAAACACAGCTCGCGCCGGCATGATGGGTGCCTCCGCTCCCGCTCCAACACCGTGGATTAAGTCCCCGCGTTTCACTCTGTGCCTCGGAAGTAGGCCGCCATTTTAGGCCTGCCCGGTCCCTCCTGCCCTTCATTTTGAATGGGGCGTTGGGCCCACAGAAACCCCACTGTGTGTCCAAGCAGTTGTCCTACCCTGAAGGTCCCTCTAAGGGGAGCTCCCTTTGGACCCCCACAGATACTCATTCTCGGAGCTCATTTCATGTATCACATCTCTTCATAAATATTTCACAGTTCTGTGATCAAAGCCCACCTCTGTGAGCCCCTGTTTGGCTAATTGCTTTGGCTGATATACGGTGTATTCTAGACTTTGTGTGTCCTCTACACTAAGCTGGCTCTGCAGAAATCACATCACACACAAAAAAACTGGTTCATGCTTGTTTGAATGTGCTCTACACTTGATCACCAGTTATTAACATGCGCAAATATGCATTAAGCCGAATATGTGCATTCAATGTTTAAAACAAGTAGGGACTGAACTTTCAAACTTTAAAAGTAAAGGGAAAAAAAAATGTTATCAGATCTTTTCGCACGCTTGGAAGAGTATCATGTGTCTACCTTAATGATCATGTATTTGGACAACGCTGCTATCCATTAGTTTGTGTGTTTCTGGTCCGTATGCTGTCCACCTGTCTCAATAGTCCATTTGTCCAGCTGCAGACAGCAGAGGACCGATGTCTAACCACTGCTTATTTTCCCTTTCTGAGGCCCACCCTGGTCTGCACAGGACGGCCTGGAGCTAATGAGGGCACTGTGTCACATGGACCATCCCCGTTCTGCAGGAAAAGCGGGCCTTCGCATCTAAGTCAACGCGGCGAAGGTGATTGGTGGATGCTTGAGGGGGATCACGGTAATCCAGATGGTGATAAATAAAAAAAAGAGCGTAGTCTCAAATCCTCTTCTTTCTATCTCTGATTTTGCGTGGTCTTCACTCTTCTCTCCCTGTCTGTCAGTTAGTCCAGCAATGCCCTCCGTGCTCCCATTGATTCCTCAGTCTGCAGAGCGATGAAACAGCCGCACTGCCTCACCAGGGTTTTGCTGCTTTAAATGTTCCCTAAGTGCTTGGCTGTGTTCACTAAACTCTCCAGCACTGTTTGTATAGAATCACTCATCAATCCAGCCTGGCTTTGTGGAGGAAAATGCCCCCCTTTTAACAATTGCCCAATCTTCCCCTTCTTATTTTTGGGTGTGTATGTGAACTCCTGCCAATGTTTGTCCTGCCCTTTTGGCTCTGCAACACTTCTGTCTCCATCTTCCCACAGCTTCTTCCATCACTGGATCCAAAGACGGTCATTTTCTTTGCGATTAGGCCCTGTGTCAGTTTAACCGTCCTCACCAGTGTATATTTTTTTACTATGCAGATGAGGGCCCGGTAAAGCATCGCTCACTGGGCATGAGAGGATGCACGCTGCTGTTGTGTACCACTCTGCTTTGGCACCCTTGCAGCTCTCGACACACGCCACCCTCCCCGACACACACTTCCTCGCTGCAGTCTGTCACATTTTCCTTCTACAGAGGACACATGCATGATGAGATCACACACCAGGCCCTGGGGCCGGTGTTTATTATGTATGAGTGGGTTTATCCTCTAGGTGCCTGGTGTCCAGGTTGGGGGAAACCAGAGAACCAGGGAGAGGCCCAGCGTTTGTCAGCGGCTGACTGAGGGGTGGCAGGGGTAGGCGGGGCCGGGAGCTCCACAGCGCGGCAGAGGCCTGGTTCAGGCCTGGTTCATGTGCTCTGCGGGCTCCCAAGCTGGTGTGCTAGCTCTCAATCTGGCTCTGCTTCAGACAAGCCTCCCGTGGAGGTCAGCTGTGCTGACAGTGAAACAGAGCAGAGAGTGGAGAAACGTGTAGAACAGCACACCTGTCCTCGCCACTGAGCGAGGACTAGGTCCCCTACAGCACACCTATGGGTACTGGCTAGCCAGCCATCATGGATGAGGCTTTCTTTCTTTCTTTCTTTCTTTCTTTCCCATTCACCATTCTTTATTTATTCTTTATCGGTCAGTTTTTGTTGCACTAAGGGTTAATAGCTGTATATCTGTTGTACACTAAGATCAATGTAAACCAGAGTTAAATTCCTTGTGTGTGCGCATACACCCACCAATAAAACCGAATCTTGTTCTTGTTTCTTTCTTAATCCTTTGCTTGTTTTAACATCTCCGCTGCAGTAGTAGTTTTACATGCAGTCTCATTTTTCATGAGCAGAGCGGAGATGGGCTCTGAGAGATGGAGGATATAGCAGCCATCTAATAAAATGCCTGTCTTCATAGAGTAGACAGCTGAAGCCCTGGTTTGAGCTGGTCTTTGCTCCCCTGCTGGGTGTATTGATAAGCAGCACTGAACCCTGCGGTCAGTGTTTAATTGCATTATTTGGAGTCCTCTAGTCACCCTCCTCTTCCCTCCTTGATGGAAGGGGAGAACAAGTGTTTACTGATATAGAGAAGTAAGGATCAAAAAGATATACAGAGGGAGGGAAAACGGGCTAACACTCGGGCGCTCGGAGTATGATATTGATGGATAAGTGAAAGCTTCAAACCCATTGCGCTTGCTAATCCTGTAGCTACCGCATTCGTAGTGTTATTACAGCAGAGGGAAGGCGGATGGCCGGACCGTAACGGGGGCCCCCGCTTCATTCAGGTCTGACTTCACCGACCTCCCAGAAAATCTGTGGAAATCTATGACATCATTGTTCAAGCTGGCTTTTATCTTGTTGTGGCTTATCGTGCCCACTGTTCCAGACATTCACACATGCACACACACATACGCACGCCTACAGAGGAGACTTCCAGCAGAGTGGATTAAAACAGCCTGCACACTTTGACAGACCTCGGTGGGCCCCAGCGTCTGTTCCAAGCTCAGAATGGGGACCTTGTTGCTTCTCTGATAGGTGACACACATAAAGCGGAGCAACACCTTAGAGCAACGCACTTAGAATATCAGGAAGGATCAACAACGGTGGAATCAGAACTGAAAATCAGCAACTGACACAAGGCAATTCTTAGTATTTGATTGGCATCCTTTTCAGAATAGCCCCAATAGTGGGATTTAAACCCTCTCCACCCCCTGAGAATCTTGTCTGTGTCCCATTCATAAACAGTGGGTGATGGGCCGAGACTGTTCCAAACACAAAAAAGGAGGTTTGAACAAGTTGCCATGCTTGAGCAGTGTTGTAAACCCTCTTTCCCCTTCACCTCTGTGCCCTTCCTCTCACACTGATGGCGTGTTTTTGTGGTGGCATCTGAAAGTCGCTTTGTCCACTCACCATGCCCTCCCACGCCCCGACCCTCCATCTATACACACACACACACACACACACACACACGTGCATGCAATTGCACCCATACAAACAAGGGTCAGAGGGAAGAGCCTCCATTCATATCAGCCAGCTGCGCCCTCTTTCACCTGGTGCCCAGTCGTGAATGGTTTGAAGCATGGAACCTAAAAGTGAAGACCCACAACGTATGACACACACGCAGCAGTCCATTTCTGGAAAATGCCTTAAGCATTTCGCTGCAGTTGTCTACCACACCTGCTCTAACTGTCAGACTGTGCGTTTTTGTGCGGTGGCTTGGAAGAGCTCCTCATTATGGCGGCCATTGTGCGTGTGCTTCTTTTCGGAGGAGCTGAGGTGGAAAGCCTACTCGCTGTGGCATAGAACAGAGTGGCCATCATGTTCATTGTACAGTCTCCAGCAACTTCGAAGGCATAGGGCGCTCACACATGCACACATTCGCACTCGGAGGCTGCAGATGACATGAAGCATATCCCCACTTCCTGACATTTCAAGGATATCAGGGCTAATTACATCATCATTAACTCGAGCTGCATGTGTTTGCATGCACGCGTGTGCATACGCGCCCGGTATGACACGCGCAGATCCCGCGCGCGCGAGCATGTGTGCGTCTGTCAAGTTTTTAATGAGGCTCCTCAGACAGGGCTCATTGAACCTTTGGTCCGCCACCGAACGCCTCACAGTTCTGATGCAGGCCAGTGTGCGCCACCCCCAAGAGCCACACAGGGACAAACACCGCTTATCAGATGGCAGAAACAGACGCACTGCTCTCAGATAGATCAGACACCGAAGACACAAAGTGACAAGCATTGATCCCAAATGCTCTTGGAAATGGCTGCGGATTTGTTTTTTTGCACTTCTCACTGTGCGTTGCTGTAGATCTCGAGAAGTGTGTGTGTGTGTGTGTGTGTGTGTCTGTGCATGTAACTCTGTGTGTGTGAGAACAAGAGAGAGTCGTGGGGTCAGCGAGGAGTTCAGTGTGTCAGAGGTCCCGGAGCCCTGGCTCTTTGATTCCACTCCCTTGCGGCCCGGAGAATTTCCTCTCCAGTTTCCCAGTGCTGAGCCCACGCTGGGCAAGGAGAGCCACGCCAGGAAAATTTATGTTGATGTCAGCAATGAAAACACCACCACCCCTCTACCACGTCTCACAATATTTGTCAAACAGCAGTGTGTCCATTCTTTCTCCCTCTCCCCTCGTTCTCTTCTTTCTCCCCGAATATTTCCGTCCTCACTGATGTACGTTCTTGAAATCTTAAATCCATGTTGGCAAGAGGTTTCACACTTCACATGGCTTGTTGTCTCTGCGGGGACTTTGGTAACACAGCTCTCGATTGGTCTCCTCGGGGGTTGGGCCAGTTTGGGGGTGTCTTTTAAGGTGTAATCCACACATATTTCCTTCCCTCAGGCCCTGAATATGAAAAGCTGAAACAAAATCACAAAAGAATTACAAATGCAACATTATTCCTCCTCCGTTTTCTCTACAGCTTAGTGTCCCTACAATCAAGATGTGCCTAATATGTGTTAATACAGGCTCTTATCTTATTCATCAGTGCACTGTTAATTCACCAAGTGATAAACTGTCTAACCAGTGCAGCGCGCCACAGTGGAAAATACGATTGTAGCTGGAGCTGCAGTGTGTGTTTGTTAGTTTTTAATCTCCAATGATGGACCCATGCAGGGGAGCCTGCGAGCATACTCCCCACTGATCACACTGTCCATACATTAAGTCAACAGAGACTTTACATTTTTAGTCATTTTTATCGTTCCCTTTGATGCATTCATATTGCTCTTGGTACGCCAGGCGTCTGACAGTCGAGATGGAAACCTTCAAACCTTATCTTAAATGATCCTTTTTAGCATGTCTGTCTGTGTTTGCTCATTTTACATCTTCAGTGTTTGGATTTCTGACAGCTTTCTGGAGAAAGGTCTGTGGGACTCTGAAGCATTTAATCCTCATGAGACTCCAGCTTTCCAACATCACACGTTTTGGATTTTACCTCATCTCCACTGCAACAGAATCATTAGTTAATGCCCACTGTGTGGAGGGTAACTTTAAAAATGTATTCTGACATAGTTACCGATTACCTGTTACAGACAGTAACCTAATCCAGTTATCACAATATGTAGCTGATGTGACTTGATTTCCTTCCATTATTTTTGGATTACCTCTGTAACAAAAAATAGTTAATTTATATCTTTCAATCAGTCGTATTCTGTGAAATGCAGGAAGTGTTGTCATGTGCATGGTTAAGGGTACAAGACATGTTATGTCTAATTGCATCTTTTTTTCCTGCAACATGTTTTTTTGCATGCAAATGTCATAGTGCAAACGTATAAAGATGGCAAAAGGCCAAGTTAGGTGGGGGCTGTGTGGGACTTCCCTCTGGAGTTCGTGTCCCATTTGCTACCACGAGTGAAGACTAATTTGTCCTTAATTACACTGTGTGAGTTACGCCACTTATGTAAGTTATGTTAGTTATTTTAACACATAACAGGTTGATATTTTCATTAGCTCACACAACTGCTGAATCCAAACCTAACTCTGACCATTTGATCATGTAAATATCATTCAAAAATGCGTAATAAGTCACATGTAAACTGTTTGTGAGCCTGCTTTATTAAGAAAGCTTAACCAGACGTTTCATATTACATATTGTTGTCACAAAATTGATGCTAAAGGGGTAGATAAAGCGTCACTGACCAAGCTACTTAATTTGACAAGTTGGGAGTAATAACACGTTCATTTTCACGCCATACTGAACAGTAAAACCAGTTGCTGCATAAAAGGTGGGAGTGAACAATCAATGAATGTCTTCTGACCTTGGTCATCAGTAAACAGAAGGCTCAGTTGAACTTAGCTTTTATTTTATTTTTTTAAATGCAAGCTTTATCGTCCAGTGTGTAGTGACGTCTAGTGTTGAAGTTGCAGATCACAACCAACTAAATACACCCAGTCTCATCATTTGTATTGGAGAAACTATGGTGGCCTCTAAAAAAGTGTAAATTGCCCTCTTTAGAGCCAGTGCTTTGTTTGTGCTTTCTGAGCTGCTGCAAAATACATGGTGATGCAACATGGCGGACTCTGTGGGAGAAGACCCACTCCCTCTGTAGCTATCTTTTACACCAATGAATACATCATTATGATTATTACAATGCATTTCTGGCAATAGATCCCCCTATATCCTTCACACAGGACCTTCAAGCTAAAAGTCTGTATAGTATTAAATTGCACATCATGTTTAATACTGTGCGTGTGCAGCTTGTACTGACCATCCACTGTTACGTCTGGGTTTCATGAAGAGATGCTGACTAATAATTTAGACTGGAGTGAGCTCACTCTGAGACATCGTCTGCGCCTTTTATCGTCTATCGCTTTTACATGATATCATTCTCTCCGGAGCTCATTTCTCTGGCTGCGTTATGGGATCCCGTACCGTCAGAAGGTTGCTGTGTTTGACTGGATTTACATGTGACTGAAATGTGGAAAATCATTACTGCATTTGTGCTGAATGGTTTTATTGCACCCAAGCTGATGTGGTATTCCTCACGCTGTGTTTGATAGATATTTATCGTGCGTTTGGCTACACCTGGAGTGTGCAGGTCTCTGAATTGAAGCGTAAGAGGCAAATTGTTTCTGCAGGTGATTGAGTTTTATGATTATATCCAGCCACATATTTGCTCTATATGGAGTGCACTGAATAACATGCAAGAATACAAAATGCACTCTCGCCATTAGTCATTTCTATTGATGTGGTTGAGTGGTTGTGTGTAATGGGCATGCGAGCATGAAGGGTGTTTCTTTGCACCTCGTGGGTACCATGAGATAGCATCCTGCAGGTGCTCCTGCCCATGCAGAGACAGATTTGTAGACATGACACACTTCTGAATGCCTTTCAAACACCTTCTTTCTCTGGTGTATTGTGTGTTACTTTCTCAGGAAGAAAAGGTAAATCTTATCTTTGCTGAACTGTCAACTTAAGCAAAATGAACGTGGCCAAAGGTACAGCACCCCCCGCTAGACTGAAGGGTCTGGCTGCTCCTCCATGAACACACACACACACACACACACGCACACACACACACACACACACACACACACACACACACACACACACACACGAACACACACAGGTTGTCCAGTCCAAGTGTGGCTGTTTCAAAGTCTCATTGCCTGAGGGTCGGTGATAACACTCAGTGCTGATTCGCATTGGCCGAAGGGTCTGGAGCCTCTCCTGACACAGAGAAGACGAGCAACATGTGGTGTTCTCTGCATTCTTGTGTGTGTTTGTAAGTGTGTGTCTGTGTGATTGGGTTTAAAGTATTAGTGGCAAAGCTGGATGAGATGTTTTTTTTTTTTTTTATGAGCTGTTGTTGTGGTTGACCTTTTAGGTGTTGGCCTCGTCGCTTTATGGGGGATCAGTATTTTTAGACATGCACAACTTTTCCATCTTGGAGAAAAACAGCTCAGCAGGCAGACAGGTGTCACTGGGCGATGTGTGTAGTTGTGTGCGTCTGTGTGTGTTTGTATAAAACGTAGGCACAGGTTAGATTAAGCCCAACAAGCCCCCTGCCTTGCACCGCCCCACCTCCTCTGATCTTCACACAAACACCCATACAACAACTCTTGGTAGTCATTTACGCCAGGGCCAGGTTTGGATATGGGCCATGCCTTCAGGCAGCTCTAGTCCCCTGATTCCCAGCCCCGTCCCACTGGCCCTCAGCCCAGCCCCAGCCTCCCTCTACTGGGTGGCAGGCGAAATGGCTCAAGCTATTATCCGGGGCTAAATCACCAGATTGCCAGAGCATTTGCTGCTTCTGTATTGTTATTATTACTGATGGAATGCAGAATTAGGTGGCATGCATATTTCACATGCAAAAGCTGACACAAATAGGCTCCAACCTTGTCCCACCAATGACTGAATCTGTGTTTTTCTTTGATGTATTTTGCATTTCTTCTCTTTCTTTCTTTCTGTCGTTTTTTTTTTTTATTTTTTTTATAACATGCTTTGAATTTGAAGCTCCTCCTTTGCATGTTTCCTATCCATAATTCATGTCATCTGCTATCTGAAAAGTGTAATCTGCAGTGTTTTCTTTTGGGATCTTTGGAGTAGCCCCTTTGCTTGTCTTCTGGATTGATGGATTAAAACATGACTGCGCCTATGTGATTATTATTTTTACCATAGTGAGAGCGTAAATGTGCCTCTTCGCAAGGAAGCTGCTGGATGTAAGCGTGCGTGAAGATACGATTTATGGAAGGTCTCCTTGACAGTAGACATGACAAGCGGGCATTCTAGTCACGTTTCTCCTTTGCCTCCTGCATGGCATCTATCCATCATCTCATTGGTTGGCATGCCTGGCTCCTGCCATCATCACCATGGCAATGTGAGTGTCCTCCCGGTAGCCATCACCATGGCAATGGGAGTGTCCCCCAGCAACCATCAGCATGGGCCGAATGTAAGCCTCTTAACCAGGATCACTATGGCAATATGTGCCTGCCGAAACACCAAGCCATGGCATGTCTGCGGGAATGTGTGTGTGAGAGGAAAAAAAAAAAGATAACAGTGATATGAGCTGTATCATCGGGCATTGGTGATGGATTTTTTTTTTTTTTTTCTACTCTCTTCCCTCTAACTCTATCATGCGTTCTTCCTCTGACATTGTCTTTCTCAGTCTTTCACATCTCACTGCATCAGCGAAGTGGGTTGGTGCCGCGGCGTCGCCCCTGTCCTAAGTGAGGCCCGGCAGGAGGCTTAAACGGCACTGATGGAGCCGCGGTCCATCCTATCCCGCTGCTGAATGCTCCGGGCCCCCTCGGGGAGTTCTGCGGCCCCGTCTGCTCGGGACATCATCTAGTGTCGGTGTCCTGACACAAAATAGTGAAAGCTGACAAAAACCACGGGGGGCGAATTTAGGAGGGGGGCCTGGCGGAGAGAGAAGCATACCACTGCTCTCGCAAGGACATGGACGCATGGCACACACTGTGACACCCTCGTAAACAAACACTATCTCTCACATACTCACATATTTATACAGCACGCATACACTCGTGCAAAATGTGCTGTTACACTTCCGTAAAGACGTGCGCATACACTCACACACATGCACCCACGCACACACACACGCACAGAGTTAATTGTGCATATTCATGAGCATACATACAGGGTGTTCCGTTTCGCAAGGCTGACTTTTATTGTTTCCCTGGTGTGTACAGTGTATGTGTGTGCACTGACGCACATGGGCATGTTTATATAAGAGTGCATGTGCATGTGTGAAATCGTGTGTCTCCGCATGTGCGCGTGCATTCAGCTAAAGAGCCTGGTGGGTATCAAGAAGCATAGCTTTAAGGTATGATATGTTAATAAAATGTGTCAAGATGTCTGGAACCCTTTCTCTCTTTATAAACAAACTTACAGCCTGAGCGCTGCTAATTAGCAAGCCCATCTGTTCAGTTTAGCAAAGTTGTTGAGATTTACCACGGAAACTGTAAAAAGACAAGCTCACTTCGACACGGCAGATGACAAGTGTTAGAAATCCCAAATTCAATTCCCCAGCCTGCAGTCTCTCGTTGAGTCTCTTATTCAATTACTTGTCTATTAATATTTTTATTTATTTATTTATTTTTGAGTGAATGATAAGTGCCTTTGTTTTTCTTTTTTTTTCCCCCCCTCATGTTGAAATGACCATACTGGCACACTCACGTACCAGCAGGACCGCAGTGTTCGCTGAGGCACAGCATATGAAGATACAGGGTTACATTCCCCAAACAGCATCCTCCAAATCTGTGGCAATTTGCTGGGAGAACATTAATTGCTGTGGCTTGGGCCCAGGTTTTGCATGCTAAGCACTCTGCAGCTAAGTCTGTAATGCGTGTGTGTTTATGAGTGAGAGAGTTTGCATTTGCTCGTGTGTGTGTGTGTGTGTGTGTGTGCTTGTGTTTGGTGGAAGGGAGGGGGGGCACAGGGGGTCCATCTGCTCTCTTCTGCTCCTCTGCACTGATATAAGATTACGTTAATCTGGGTACTTGTCAGGACAGGTTAGTGAAAGCAGACGACTGGGTGGGACTCATGCTAAACAGGTTGGCTAGAAAACGGCTGTTTTTGCCCTCAGACTCTGCGGTGTGGGCTTTGGCACATGGCGGCGGATGGTGAGCAAACACTGCAGCGGCTCCTCCGTTCTGCACATTCACAAACATCGCGGAAAAACCATGGACTTAGGGACGTCAACTTATTTACAAAAATATCTTTTCCCCCTAGGCAGGTCGCACAGATCAGTCATGCCACTTTTGGTGTTCTTGGTGTGATCCTGCTTCTCATCTGTTTACTGGTACCCATTAACTCTGTTTGTATGCCTGATCAGTCCCAGGGAAGTCAGAGCCTCAGTTTGTGTCCCCGCGGTTTGTGTCCCTGCCCTCCCCTTGCATCACCTCTGTTGTGTTTACCCCCTCTTCCAACCTCCCCAAACATTTTTATTCAATTAAATAGCCCTCCTAAATCCCCCTCCTGCATCCTGTGCGCTTCAGATGTTGTTTTCTCTGTAAGCACTTTAAGGCCGTAATGATTTTGTAACTTGTTATGCTAATTAGAGTGGCCCTCTCAGACCACGTCGCAAGGAGAAGGATTTATTGCCCGTTTGCTTGCAGGGGAAGAAAAGAAAAGAGAAGTTAGAGTAATTAATCCCGTTAACCAAGGATAATTGGGCAAAAAATAGCCCTGCCACTGGCACTGAGTGGGAGGAGTTGCAGTTAACCCTGCTTCCTGTGTTTTATTTCAAACTTAATGTTTCCTCTTGTTTAAACTTCCTCTCAGGATTCCTGCTAATCCGCTTGCCAGCGCCCCATTGGTGGATTGGAGCAGCGTTGGGGGCCACAGAGAGGAGGTCCCTGAATTCAATCAAACATCAGGAAGGATTTTCTCTGTTGGGCCACAGTCTGGGTTCGGTTTGGTTTGAGCAAATTATATATATAAAAAAGTTTATTTAAACTCAATATTCTAATCTCATTCGTATTTTCATTAAACGCTGTGTTAATTGTACAAATTAGACCTGTTATTTAGTCTACCTGAGTAAATTCTCTCATTATTTCCAAACAGAATGAACAAATATGCTCAGAAAAAAAACAAAACATTTCATTAATTAACACACTGCGGCTGATTAAATGCTCCCATTTTACGACAGTGCTCACTGCGCTCAGGTTTTGTCTTTCGCCTTACTGTTTTGCATTAACATGTTTTTATAGGAACAAACATTTTCCGGTTTTTACAGTGGAATTCCCATGCACATAGCCTTTTATGATCAGCTGCAATAACAGGCAGCGCTAACTCGTTCCATACCCACAATCCTCTCCCTCAGGAAAAACACTCATCTGTTTTCGTCAGTACCATGCCGGGACTGTATCACTCATCCACTTTCAAGGAATTTACAGGCTTAAATGAGACCTCCTTGAAGATGTATTTGTGTTAGGATAAAAAAAAGGACAAATAAAGGGGAAACATAGTTTCTGTTCTTCAACATGGTTTGGTCACTGCATCAAAGGGCTGCCATGTTTTTCAGAGAATGTGGGACGATAAGGATCTGTATTCAAACACGACCTTTCATGTGATATTTTCATTCTTTGCCTGAATTCCCATTTTAAATGATTAAAGATCCTGTTCCTTTAAATACGAAAGCCTTTACTGTGTTTACATGATTTCACTTAAAACTGCCGGCTTTCTGTTTTATTCCTCTTTTCTATTTCTCTCAGTTGTAAAACCAGGAATGCCACTTTGAGTACGCCCTGTTGACACGGGCACGGCAGCAAACAATTCCACTGCATTAATTCGAGATTTCAACATTTCTCGGCTGCTGTTGCTAATTGCTGTTTTGATTGTTTTCAAGTTCAGTTATTAGCCGCATTAGGTCAGATTAAGGACAAGCATGCCGAGACCAAGCCAGGTAATTAAGAAAGCCGGAGTCGGCCCTGTCCAGTTACACTTGACTTCATTAATACGGCTAACTCAAATCAACCGTCACAATGCTAGCAGGAAGGCTATGTTTTTCTCAATGTGAACTTGTAGTCCTGCCTCCTGGACTTCACAATAGGCTGTTTAGCATCCGCAGTATGGCTATTGTCACTGTCAGCCATAGGATCGGGGGCAAGGGCATAGCAGAGGAGAGGAGCAGTTAGGCAGAGGGACCAGGGGGAGAGCACTTGACATACCCTCTCACAAGCAAAAGCCCTCATTAATTACAGCCTTAAGATAATTATTTTCTTGATTTGTTTTGCTCTCACCGGCCGCATTTCCTATTGTGCTGCTCTCCTCTCTTTCAGCTCTTGTTTACTTATTTATCTATTTTTGTGTTTACCCCCTCCTCCCCTCCCCTCCCCTCCCTGCTTACACCATATGGTTGCAGATCAAATAATGTCAAACATTTTGCCCTTGCAAGTTTTTGCAATTTGCAGTTTCCAAATGTGAGACCTGTTGAAAGCAGGAGTGATAATGGGCATGCTCTACCCCCCGTTGCTTTTGTCCCACCATATCTCCCTTCAATTAATGCTACAGCGGGAGTTTCATGTAATAACACTTGCACTTCTGAGCTGTCCACATGAGAGAGAGGGAGAGGGAGACAGGAGAACAGAGGAGGCGACGGAGGGAGGAGGCTGAGGCTGGGGAAGAAAAGAAGAGTGAGAGGGAGAGAAACAATTAAAAACCGGGATGGGATGCCATGACGGGCCTGTGTTGTGTGGCCATGTGAATGTGGCATGTCAGCTAAATGGAGCAGAGAGGGGGACGATGTGATTGGCGGTCGGTCGGGTGCATGCTAAGCTTGTCTATCATTGTTGCCGAGCGCAATCAAACTGGTGCCAGCAGGACGGAGGATGCGTTGACAGCTGTAATTACCCATCGCCATGGTGATCACTTTTGGCCCGCCGTGGATGGCCGGCGGAGGCCCCTCCTCCAGGCAGCCTTTAATCAGATTGGGCTGTCAGTTGTCAGGTAGACATGGGTGGGCCGGACACTCTGTATGGGTACTGTCCTGGGTCCCTAAGTGTTTTTAATTATTTCCATCCAAACACAAGACACTGTTGAGGCATACAAAGATGCTTCACAGCTGAATGGAGAAGAGGAGCCACTAACAGGCCTGTGTTTACAGAAGAGGAGCGTAGGTGGACTTTGTGTTTTTGTCTGCGTGGTCATTTATAGGACATATTATTACAGCTCGCAGGATGTCTCTTTGTGGTTATCTATAGCATCTCTTTGACCCTCCATATAACAGCAAACAAAATCATTGTGTTAATGCTCCAATGTTTGTTTTTTTGTACTTTGCTGTGATATATTTAATGTATATGAATCTTAAAACCCAGGGGGTTTTAAAAGTCCAGATGTGTGGGGTAAAAAAGCACATATTGCGATTAAAGTTACATTTGAGTTCTTAGGCTCTTTGGTTCACTTCCATCGTTTTAAGTTTATAATTCAATGTGATTTTACATTACCATGGGTATAAATTATGGAAAATCCTCTACAAGATCCATGAAAAGCTGAAAAAGAAAGAAGTCAAAGCTGACAAAGAAGTATGATTTGCTTCTTCCAATCATAATAAAACAAGACGTATCTGATGGGATCATGGGACTTGTTGTCTTTCATAGCTGAGGTCTAATTTTAAATTGATGATTTCAACATTGTTTAACATTTTAGTGGTAGCGTAACCATGCCTATTCCTCTAAAGTACCTAGGAAGAAGTGTGAAAAATATATAATGCTTTTTCTTCTGCACAATATGTCTTTTCTACAACGAGATGTCTCAAAACAAAACGGAAGACATAACTTGCATGGGATCATGGGAGCTGCTGTTGTCGGTGTCCAGAAACCAGAACTGCTAATAAAATTCTGTCCCTGTGACTTAGGGGGAGAAGTGTTCATGGAACGAGGTAACACATTAAAATTTTATTCATGTAGCGTTTCGTCACGTTTGCCGGCTTCCGTCCTCACTCTGTGACGTACCATCAGATGTTTTTACCAGAAGTTACAGTGACAAGAAGGGAAGTTGTTATATCTTTATCTTGAATAAAATGAAAGATTTCTCTGTGTTGGAATAAACTTGGAAACATTTGTGATAATGTAAGTACACAACTCAACATTTTCAGAAATGTTACACATAACGTTATTCAGACCAGCAGACTACCACTACCAGACATCCTCTCATACACTGAGACTGTACATAAAATGCTGTCCTTTAATGTGATGCAGCAGTAGCAGCAGCCCATATTGGTGCAGTGCTTAAGGTAACAGAGAGCGTCAGGTACAGCCTGATAATGTCAGTGTGATAATTAGTGCAGAGAGGCTTAAACCAGCGGCCCGCAGGGAGACAGCCCCTGGTGTGGAGAGATGGCACGCAGCTGGATCATGCTTAATTAACTAATTGAATATCATTTTGCCAGTTAGCTGGAAATTAGCTGGATATTAAAACATGGACAAACACGACACCGAATGGACATTATGAAATTAATTTGAAGGAATGGCCTTTTCTCGCAAAAGCCGATGGTCTGATGATGAGGGTTGATTTCATTTAATTGTGCATAATTAATACTTTTTCATTCCTTGCTGCTTATTTTGCATCCAAGCCACACATCCAAGGTTTGATCAGTGCGAAGAGGCATCCCTGCCTTTCATGCTCTTCCTCTGCCTTCACTCACACTGAGATATTTTTTTCCCCTCATCATGGCCCCTCAAGTGATGGTGAAAAATGTATCTGTATGTGTGAGCACTGTACAGTACTGTATGTGTTAGTATGACTTTCATTAGTCCCATATGAGATAGCCAGAGTGAGCGTCTTGCTGTGAGGAGGGAGGAATATGGCTTAAGAAGGTACAAAAATATCTCTGGGTGTGAAAAAAAAGGAGGTCAGGCTTATCCTGGGTGACTCTGGAACCCAGATTAAGTTGCACTGATTTGAGAACATATATCTAAAATTTGACATTCTGTTCCACATGTGTCACCCTCACTTCAGAGTTTGTTTGTTTGTTTGTTTGTTTGCCAATTCATACATTTAGTTATTGGAGCTTTATTGTTTGGTCTGTTTCTTAACCAAGGTGATTTTTTGTCAGTGAGAACGCTGCATATATAAAGGCATTAAAGCCCTCACACTCTAATAATTAGACTACTTATCTGTGTATGCACATCTCCTGTTAGTTTGCTGCACCTGCAGGGATCGAAGACCTCACACTTTTATCACCTTTATTGAATGGAAAATAAAGCACGCCTGCCTTATTTAAACTTTTATCTAGCATATGTATATTAAAGACATAAAACATTTTCTTAAAATGTGTGTTTGGGATCCCAGAGACCCCAGGCCCTCTTTAATATATATTTAAAAAAAAAATAATAAAAAAAATGCAGGTTTAAGATCTCAGCAATCCCAAGCCCAAGATAAACATTAACACAACAGCCTGAGGTCTTTCTCATTCTTATATTTGAGTGGTGTTCACAGTATTTTTATGCAGCATATGCCCTTCCATGTACTTAACCTTCTTTTATTGGAGAGTCATAACAGTTTGCTAAAAGGAAGTCTCACAAGACTCCTAACCCCCCTGGGACTAAGTAAATATGATATAAATACATTAGCTATTCCCTTATTTAGTGTAATGACAATGATTATATGGTTTGTCCATATTTACCTTATAGTTTTAGGCAGAAGGACAGGTCACCTCTTCAGTATTTTTTATTTTCATTTTTATTATTATTATTATTATTATTATTTTTTTACATATTAGACCAATATAAATCAAAACAGTTTGAAGGATTAATTTTGCACATGCAGCAGCAGGATCTGTAGGAGTCCAAACAATGAGGAAGTAAAGTCACTGTCAACAATATTGTACTCAAGGGAGACAGGATGGCACCTAACATGCAAGACCACTGCACAAACTTACGGCCTCAACTTTTAAATACCAGCACACACTCATGCAAATGAATCTTTGTCACAGTTTATTCTGCATGTGGGAAGTCGGGCCACCAAAATTCAAAATGTCATCACAACGAAGCTAAAATTCAACAATAACTCTGCTTGTGTGTGTGAAATGTGAAAATAATAACAGAATAACATAAAAAAAGTCATAGAAGATATTCAATAAAAACCAGCAGCTATATTAGTTATATATATATATATATATATATATATATATATATATATATATATATATATATATATATATATAAATACTTTATTATTGATATTAATTTTACTAATATATGATCTACAACACACGGCCAGTGTCTCCTACCATTTTTAAAACAGACCTTATTTTCAACAGCGACATTATACTGTATATTAGAGGGGAACAATGTACAGTGTATTTTACAGCAGGTACAGTCAACTTAATATAGGGATCAGCAGGAGGCATCTGAAACCACAGGAGGAAGCCCCACACTACTATATCCTGTTTGTTGTTCCGCCGCCACCCCAGTTGCTCTTCATGCAGTAATAAACAAATAAAGTGGGAGAAATTAATCCCGCCGGAGCCATTGTGGGCATTTCACGTCACCCGCCACCGTGCTCCCCAGCTGCTTCTGTATGTGTGTGTGTGTGAGAGAGAGAGAAACAGAGAGAGAGACAGAGCGAGAGAGCACATAAATTTAGGGGTGTGTATGTGCCTACGCAGTGGCCTCCGTGTGATATAAGGCCCATACTGAGAGGAGAACAGTAGAGGGTGTGTGTGTGTGTGTGTGTGTGTGTGTGTGTGTACGAATGACTGAGCAGAAATACATTGACACGATCAATAATGAGAAAAATCAGACGGCTAAGATCATGTGACGTAAAGATGCAGTAATTAGCATCTGCACGACAGCATGCACGATTTACGTTTTCATCACAATCACAACAACCAAAGACAACCTGAAAATATATGAAACACCGCCCCCCTTATTGTCTCGATTGCCAATAGATTGACCGGCAACACGCCTATCTGTGCTTAGCTCCAGTTTCCACGTATTGATTGGCAGTTAAACAGCATGCCTAAACGCGATTGCTGCATGTCTCCGGTGGCACAGTAGCAAAATTCGTGTAAACCGTCGTGTCCTGGCTTTCCTTCCAGTCATTCACCTGCTCGTATAATTACTACCATGATCACAGCATACACATTCTTCTCAGCCACTCAAACAGCAAATAAAAGGAAAAATGGCAATATATATTTCAGAATGGCTGCGTTTGTCTGGGCGGTAAAGCAGACCACAGGCACATTTTTTTTTTCTTCCTCAGATCTTAACACACCCACACACAATAGCCGTTGAGTATGTGTGTGGGTCAGCGCAACAAAGGGGCTTATGGCTTGTTGTTTCCTAATTAAGAATGTAAAAGGGGATTAGGCTTCAAACGGCACAATTTTTGTAGTTTCCTTCTTCCCCCAGCAGTCGAGTTATGGTGTTACCTCTAATGGCGGCTTTTGCCCATTACCATTCTCTTGTCATATTTTTCTTGTGGCTCTTCCTGTCCTCTGCGCTATTTACATCTCTCTCTCACACATCCCCCTGTTTTTCACCCCCCCCCCCCCCCCTTCCCTGGTGTCCAAAGTAGCACAAAACGTACCACTGGAACCCCCCACCCCCCACCCCCACACTACCACCGCCATCACCCCACCCTCCCAAACCCCCTCTTTCTGTTTCTCTGAAATAAGCAGTATTCTCTGGCCCTGTTTGATCCTTTGACTATGCAGGGGCTTCATGTCTGGCCAGTGTTTTTGGATCAGCAGGTAGTCGCAGGCAAGCTGTTAGAGGGGTCATCATTCTTCCCTCTCTCTCTACTCCTCACACACAGATGGGGACCTGCTGAACTCTGCCAAAGGTCAGCGCTAAATTACATATTTTATGAATTCTTGCTTTAGTTCAGGCTTCCAAGAGGGCACAGAGAATAATGGAACGCTGCGAGGAAAACAATTATCTGACATTTTCATTAATCACACCGACCAATGTTATTTCAGCTCAGATAACTGTTTAGAAATTTTAGAGGTGTTTCTGTAAATTTACCAGCCTCTTAACTCTTATTTCACGCTCATGAGAAATTGAATTATCTCCTTGGGTTTTTTTTTGTGTTTTTTTTTTCCTTCTCCCTCGCATGAATCCGGCCTTCCCTCCACCCCTGCGCGAGTTGAAAGGGCCGTCTGAAACGTGTGATGTTTGGAGAGGAGACATTTTGGCTGGCGTCCAGCTCATTGTACGCCAGTCTGGACGGCCTGCCATGGCGGCTTTAACTCGCTGTACAGCCGACAGATGACAACTGCCGGCACGCCATTCAGGACCTCAGAAACAACATCTCCCCACCATGTCTGATGCATTAGGAATGGAAATCAGTGTTTCTGTCGGTTGCGCTGGCCATCTCCTTTGTTGTACAAGGAGGGATTTTTGCTTGCACTTGTTTTCATGCATGCTGAACTGGGGGACTGAAATTTCCCCAGTTTTTGCTTAGTGGCTGCCGCGTGGCGCTTAAAGTTGCGTTAGTGGCTCAGTGTGTTCGGATAATTCAGTTGCCATCAGACTGCAGCATCTGCCATCAGGTGTCTTCTCACCGGGGATTCCGAATGGTGCAGGAGACGCGAGTGTATCTGCTTTCACACTGCTGAACATGACATTTGAACGTGCATGCACACAGACCTACACACACACACACACACACACCTATGCACACACACACACACACACACACACACACACACACACACACACACACCTATTCACACACACATACACAAACACGCTCACACACTTCACAGAGGCTGTGTGAGAGCCAGAATGCAGAGCCTGAGGGCTGTTGTGTCTCTGATGTTTGTATTGTTTACTCTGTTGTCCCAGTGCATGTAGGAGATTGTTGCACGCTTAGGCCTCACTCCAGCCTTGTATTATTTACTATGACTGGTGTGGACAGCGGGTTACTGTCCAGGAGAGCTGAAAGGCCGAGCGAAGAGAGGGGGGAAAAAAGGAGGCGAAGATCGAAGGAGACAGAAAGAGATCATTGACGATGCCTTTTCCCCCTATATTTGTTCACACACTGCTTCTCTCTCCTTTTCGGTTTTTCGTCTTTGATCCCTTCTTCTCAAACCTCTGCCCCCATGGGTCACCAGCTGTCAGACAGCCAGAGGAGGGTGCCGCCTCTCTTCTTATCCTCTCTCACTCTCACTTTTTTTGCCGTTTGGGATACGCACCGTTTTGCACCCGGGGAATCATTTGGGAACCCCAGGTAAGTGAACCGAAGCCACACAGATGTTAATCTCCCCTCGGCCCCCCTCAGACACACACTCCTCCACCTCCTTCTAGGTCTCTCACTTCCTTTTTTTTTTTTTTTTCGCCCTAAGTCTCTGAAATCTCATTGAAGACAGCAAAGTGGGAGTCGAAGTCTCTTGATTAAGTTTCTTTTTTAATGGAGGAGGAGAGGGAAGCACCGGCAGATAGGGGAGACGATGTATCTCGCGGCTGGGTGTAAGGGCCTCACTTTGGGCACGCAGGCAGGTGAACTGGTCCTCACCTCACTCTACTCTCCCTCCTCTTGCAGCAATCCGGTTATCTGTGTCTATTACAGAGGGCTGGCTGACGGTCTGGATAAATCCTCACTCTTCCAGACATGTTCTGGGGCCCTATCAGCTGGGGACAGGACCTTGAGCCCTGATGAGAAAACTGGTCCAGGGAAATTGAATTAGCTATTGTGTCTGGGACTTCATTGATTGCTATTAGAGTTGGCCTGGAGCTGGGTGAAGGAGAGACGAGGCGAGTTAAGCCTGTCTGAGTGGACTGCTCCAGTCGGTTTCTAGATGGAGAACTTAAGCCATATCAGTTTCAAACACTTGTCACTCATAAACCTTAATTAACAGCAGTGGAGAGCAAGAAATGCAGAAATATCAAATAAAAGAGCTTGGAAAACATCAGTGAAGTCGTGGCGAAGGAGATGACAATGATCATTCTACCGTGAGTAATGTTGTGAGTCAGTCATGTTAGAAGTGGATAACAATGAGAGTCAAAAGTCTATAAATGTGACAGGTCTTTTGGCTGGAGATGATGGATGGAGTCTGTGATGCAGACACTTCCTGTTTCTCTGGGTGCAGAGCCGCGGATGAAAGAGCTGCGGTGTGTTTTCAAACCGAGGAAGAACAATAGGTCAGAGGAAGAAAGAGTTCCCCTGACCTGACCCCCCCTTCTGTTGAGGCCTGATAGTTCTGACACCACTGATCTCTCCGGCTGACTCACACAAAGAAAGAGATAGGAGATACCTGTGGGCATTGTGTACTGCTGCATAGGCACCTGCCTCGCTTAGGAGCTGTATTGCAATTATAGCTTATTATGCATTTGAGAAGACAGATATACAGTAACTCATGACTAAGTGTAACTATAACCCAGTTGTACAGTAACTTGTGACAATGATTTATGTTTTTCTAACAGGACTGCCACCAAATATACAGTAGCAACAAATATACAATAAAAAAAAGCTGAATTGAAAGATTTGAGTAATTGAACGTTTAAAGGTATACACCCCTATTTTACTGTAACTATTTCCCGAGAACAATCCCGAGATCACAAGAGAATTACTTTGTTATCTCAACATTACAAAGCTTGTTTTCTCATGATAACAGGTCCATTCATCTCATTATCTCAAGAAAACAAATTGCAAATGTCTTTAGATAACAGGCGACTCTGTTACAAGGAAACAACATTTGTTTTCGTGAGATCAGAGGATAATTATGGGATACTCAAAAACTAGTGTCTAATAAGTACAATATCTAGTCTATTCTGGGACCAATCCTCCATACAAGTTTCAAGGAAATCCATTCTGTAGTTTCTGTGTAATCCTGCTGACAAACCAACAACCAAACATACAAGGTTAACATAACCTCCATGAATAAAACCACTTTTTTTTTCTTTTCTCATGGTAGCTGTAGCCTACCGGTAAGTTACACTTCACGATAGTTTGTTTACGTGACTGTGTTTGTTTAGGGCTACCGGTTAGCAGATGAGAGGCTGACAAACTCCCATCTATCCAGCTGCTTCAGCTAAGGTAACGTAAATGTAGGCTAACGTTAACTTAGCAGTGTAATGTGAAACATAATTAAATGTTTATTAATTCATTTGATATTAAGGATTAATGAATTTGTTATCATGAGAAAACAATCTTTGGTATATGGAGATCACGAAATGAATTAATTTGTTACCACGAGAAAACAGTGCATAAAAAGAGGAAAAATCCATTCTGTAACAACTGACTTAATCCTTTATTATATATTTTTTTCTTTTCTTGCCCCCTCTGTTTTTCTTACAAATCTCACACTGAGTTTGAAGGTCTTGTTAATACTAAATTCAAAATTATATTCCACCCATTTCACCACTTTGCTAAGCGGAGCAGTTGAATATACTGCCGGAGCGACTTTAGAAGTTAATTTTGGCATTTTGACACTTCTGTGAACTGTGAAAATTACCGGCCATTTGAATCAATTGTCGAGGAGTAAATTCAAGCGTACTGCAGTAACCGTTCTCTGTCAAGGACCAAGTATAATTTCTTGCACCGCCACAAAATCAATTCTGCAGGGTTAAATGTTCAATACTAATAAAAACTTGAGACAGAGAAAGTCTTAATTCTGATTTTGCTTGTGGGTAGCAACAAGTACAGACTAATCAACAGTATATAGACCAAACCCTGACCAGGATAAAGCCCTGAGAGACTTAAAAGCTGTTATAACTTTTAAAACCTAACAGACAAATTGTGATCAGAGACATACAGACGTGTGTTTAACAGCACCGCCGTACAGATCCACTTGGGTGTTTGTGACAGCCACCTGTGCGAGTGTGTGTTTGTCTTGTCTACTACACCACCACATGTCACTTCCTTCAGGAAACCAGCAGAGATGATTGATGACGGCTTCATTGTTTGCCTATCTGCTCTCCCAGAAAACATGTAAAACATTTGCTTCTTCATCTCCTTCTTCTTCTTCTTCTTATTATTATGATCTTACCGTTTTGGTTTTATTCCTTGATATCATTGCCATCCTTTCAATTAAGATGGTTTTATAGTACAGAGTTTTGATACAGGGACCCCAGTTTTCACCTTCAAATAACTGGATTGGCGTATCGTCTTTCATTCTCAAACTGGTCAGCCCAGTAACATAAAGCTGTGTCTGGCGGTGCTGAAGTGTCAACAAGCCCCACAAATAAACAAAGCGGGCTATGAAAATTCAAAAATATGCACACTGGAGGCAAAAACTGTTTTTGTATTGATAGCGAGACCGGCATACAGTATCGTCTCTGCAAATAGATGACGTGCAAATAATGCAAATATCCCTTGTTAGCAGTCTCTGATAAATGAAAATTCAAGGCACACAGAGGCATTTGTTGCCTGTATTGTCTGGATGCAGAGGATGACCCTTGTACTCATTAGCATTGGTTGCTTGCGATGGTGGCAATTAAGGAAAGGAAGCCTATTCGATTGTTGCGCTTAATCTCTGAATGTCCCGAAATGTAAATGTAAAAAAAAACGGGAAAATAAAATAAAAAACTGAAGCAGATATCTCCATTAACTCCGTGTTGGGCTGCAGATCAGTTGTGATTATTAAAAAAACCCCAGACTTTCTGTTCTCCAGCGGGTAACCTCACTTCACCCTACACGTTCAGCCGCGGCTTTACAGCCTCCATAGGTGTGGGCCCAGAAACATCCCACATGGTAGCTCACACTGTGATAGCCTCCAGCCCTTCATATGAGGTATTCTGTGTGTGTGCACGGCCCTGCTAGTGTGCGTGCATGTGTACACTGGCAGCCTCACTCTTTTATTCAGGGATCGCTCTTTCATCCTCTGTAAGAGGGCCGCAGGGTCTTGCCCTCTGAGCCCCAGAGATGAAGTCTAGTGTTTATATGTGTTAGATTTCCATCCCACAGAGCAGGCCCTCCCCTTCTACTCACATTAAAGAAGAGATGCGGACAACAGCTCGGTGGTTTACATTTTATATAGTTGTCAGTTTCTGCAGGCGGTGAGCGGCTGGTTGACTCCACTAGTTTACTATCATTGCTTTTATTATTACTTCTGTTATCACAGAATGATATTCCTCGTGTCTGTTTTGATCTATTGGTTTCACAAGAAACAGAATTGAATAAAACAGAATAATATTCATTGATGTAGAGCTGAAGCACACAAACTGAAGACCTAAAAAAAATGTATTTTTATTATCATGAAGGCAAAGAATAATGAAAATACTGTTGCAACATCAAGCATTAATTAAACATGACCCTCTATTGAAACCCTAAAAATGAAAAAATGAAGAAGTTGCAAAAAACACCAGTTCTTACACGTGAAATATGGTACTTTTGCGACTTGGTGTTTCACTTTTACACTACTGTTGTAAATACAAATCACACCTTGCCCTTGTTGAAATGCTGCTAGTGTTTTCAGCCAGTACACTTTGTTTGCTTAGCATTTGAATGTGGAGTAAGTGCAAATGCATCGGGCAGAGTATTTCATCACGAGCCAGCTGAGAATTTTATTTTTGTATTTGTTTATTTGACAGAGACAGATCAGATAGCTCCGTATTCAACCAGTAATCCCCGTTGTGGAGTGTTGGCTCATAACCACATCTTTCCTCCTCCCGCTCCTGCAGTTAAAAGGAAATGTTCTTGTATCCCTGCCCACTTTATCCAATCAGAACAAAGAACTCCATAAAGAGGCGGTCCTGTCTGTTAGCAAATGCACAGAGAGCAGGATCCTCACAAATACAGTTCAAGGCTTACTCACTCAAGGGACTGAGGAAGCATTACCCAACTTTTTGGTGTGAGATTAATTTATTGATTGTGCACAATAGCCTGAGACGGAACTGAGGTTGGGTGAATCCTGGCATCCAGATAAACAAAACATCTCCATGATCCATGATCCCTGGGACAATAGGCTTAAAGGCTGTGTTGGATTAATTCATAAATGAGACTGTCAGAGATAGCGCACTGTACTGTCTCATTACACTGGTCAGGCCTCAACAATTAAAGATTGTATATTTTACCAACAAACTATATAATACTTTGTTCATTTAAGAACATTTAGATTATTTCTTTTATTAAGTCTTAATTCAATTCATGTCTATGTTAGTCTTCCTCATGTGGGGAGAGCATAGACGTTGGACCTCAACTGTAACTTTGTCTCTTTGCTTCTGATATCCCTACCAGAATACCAAGCGAGTGGATGTCTCATGGTTGGCATTCTTGAGTGAGATCATGTAAGACCAGAAGCGAATGCACAGCCACAAAAACCAATATGTGTGTGCACGGTCACACAAATACAATCATGCTTTCATTTGGATCTATTCACACTCCCAGACGCAGGCATGTATGTGTGCACACTCTAACACGCGCACTACCCTGTGGATAGACACACACACACACACACACACACACACACACACACACACACACACACACACACACACACACAGACACAGCCTGAGCGCGTGGTGGGTCAGATCGGCAGCAGAGGCCGGAGCTGACCTCTAGTGTGTGTGTAGATTTATTCTAATCAGTACTCTGCTTCTGACAGGTTAACTGCTGCCCTCTGACCTGGGGAGCTCTCTGGGTGTCACCGTCCTTGTGTTCCCTGTCCGCTTTTATCGGCAGCAAAAAGAAAATGTAAATTAAATGCAGCATAAAAATAGATGATGGGAGCTTGTTCCTCTCATCCTTTTATTCACCCCGTCGTTTCTCTCCCTCCTTCCTCTGCTGCTTTTTTTTTTTTTTTTTTTTTTGTCGCTTGCTCCAAATGTTGAGGAAGAGAGCTGCTCACTCTTTATTTTGCGCCCTGAGCTTGTTTTCTTACTTTTATTCCTTTTCATCAGCACGTATACAGCCGGCATAATGAAAACAACGGCGGCAGTGCGCAGAGCAGGTAGTTTCCTGTAGCTTGACGGGTGATGATCGCCGGTAGAGTCATATGTTGGTGAAGCGAATGCCGAAAAACAGGTTATGATGTAAAAACCTGTCATCCATACATCACACAGGAGAGTGATCGTAAAAAAGAAAACCGCCTCTGCTTCACTCCTGTCTCTTTCTGTCAGTGCAGCTGGCCTCGGGTGGATGTAGAAGGCAGCGTTACATCTGTTGCTGTGCCTTTTCAGAGCAGCAGAGAGGCCAGTCGAATTAGATAGCATTGTTATGCCTCCATCAGAGCAATTTTCCAGCGATGCCTCTAAAAGCCCTCACACACTTCATCAGTATTATTGTAATTCTTTAGCTCTAGGTTATTTGGCAGCTGCTGTGCCCCACTGGCAAATCCCATTCGTGATGCCGTCCCTTTCACCGCAGCCAGAGAGCCATTGATTTTTCTTTTCTCTCCTCCGGCCTCGCCCAATTCATTTCAGATTGCTCGATATGAAACATTTTAATTTCTGCTCGCACCTCCGCTTGGACATCAGTCAGAGGTTTCCCTTTTCTTCCTCTTTGTGTAACATCTCTTTTTCCAACTCTTTAACCAGTCATGAGGTCAGTGTAAATCGATTCATGTCTTTTCTTTCCAGTTTCCCATTTTTATTTTTTTTTTTCGTTTTGCAATTTTATTGATTTAAGTTAGTTTACAAGCAATGAAAGCTACTTTAATGAAGAGCAAGATGCGGGAGGACAAACATTTAATTCTCAATTGAGCAGCTACAGCTACAGATTTTGAGTGTTGTGTGTGTAAATGTGTGCATATGTGCAGGTGTATAATCAGCAGTATTCCCTCTATTACTGGCCGTGGATGTGCCATTATAGAAGCTATGTGCAGTCTGATGGAACCTATTGATGTCTGAGTACACAGGCCCCTACTTAATTAGTCCATCACACCCACTGCTTTGGTCTCTATAGGATCTCCGTAAGTGGTGCTCCTTTGCATATGCCATGCGATTTCATAGACAAGCTTCTCCTCTTTTTGTTGTTGTTTTAACATGACGGGAAGAAAAACAAACACTTTATACGTCACAGGGGAAGCGACTGTCTGGTTCAGTCGGAGCGTCTGTCTGACTGACTGTCTCTGTGCGCCGGGAGGTTTCGTCACGTGTGTGTCTGACAAAATTTGTGCCACTCTGGGTTTTGCACACTAATCTGGGAGCCTTGAACTCGGCATGGCAGACATTTTGGACTGTGTCATTGATTTGGAATCGAGCTCTGCACTCCTTGTCCTTCACTTAGTGTTCAAATCAATGATGCCTGCTTCTGACCATGCATTAAAATCTGTAACCCCCCCCAACACACACACACACACACACACACACACACACAGGCACACCATTCCTCCCTAGGACTTTGACTTGTGCTTTTAATCTGCTCTGCAGCCTGCGTTTCTCCTTCACCGCTGGACTTGGAAATGTGCCATCCATGAATATTCAGATAATATGGTTGCTATAATATCGAACATTACCTACCGCAAGGCTAAGCCTGAGACTTGTCCTGCGCAAGCAGGTAAGGAAGTAGATGTAAAAAGGGACTAGAATCTCTCTCTTCTTTGTTTCCCATTGATTGACTCTCCGACTGGAACCCACCAGCAGTCTGAGACAGCGGCCTCCTGCTGTGTGCATGTTTGTGTGTGTGTGTGTGTGTGTGTGTGTGTGTTGCCTGTAGTTCAGTATGGTTTGCATATGGCCAGGCATTATACTATATGCATGTATGATATTTGAAGCCATGTGGCCTGTCACCGTACCTGTCCCCTGCAGTTTGACCCTTGACCTCTGCATTCCTGCACAAGCTTTTGGCTTTACCCTGGTAACCACCTGGAGAGTGACTGGCCCCAGACCTTCATCTACTTTCCAACGGCATCCGTCACTCAGGAGTCAAATGAACGGGCCCGAGCCTCTTGAGCTGGCCATGTAGTCCAGTCCTCCAGACTATAAAACGTTGGTATTGTACTTTTCTGCAAGCCATTGATACATGCCATACCATCTCATATCAGCATGTCTACAATTCGTTTCATAAAAAACCTTTCAGATTACATGTACGTGTTGACTTTCGTGTAAAGAAGAGGAGGGGATTATGGTGATATTACAGCTTGGCAAGATGGCTGCCAAACAAGAGACTACTGTTCAGGTTGGTATTTCAACATTTGTAAGTCTGAAAATATGTATTTTCAACCATGTTTTTCAATCATACATTCATTTTACTGCTGTGTTTTTGGCAACATAACCATACAATGAGCACAGCATTCACACAACATAAAACTGGAAAGAAATATTAAGCTGTTGGCGATATATATATATATTTTTTGTATTAAAATCAGTGTCAAATAGCTCCATATTCCAACAGTAAGCACTGTTTTAGAGTGTTTGGTCAGTAACCCATGTCTATCCACCTCCTGCTCATGCAGTAAGAGAGAAAAGACATGTTCTGGTATCCTTGCCCACTTTATCCAATCAGGGAAAAGGATTAGATAAAGAGGTAGTCCTGTCTGCTCATGAACATGCAGTTATCAGAATCTCCTGTTTGCTGCTAGGTCTAGCGATGACCACTGCACATTGATGTAGTGACACAGAGAGGAGGCAGGGTATTGCTAACTGCAAAGCGGACCGGAAGTTAGCTGACAGCAGCTTTAAGATGTGACAAAAGAAATGTTATTCTAGCGATTCTGGCTATTAGTTTGCTTGGTTGAAACATTTGCCATTTTTACTTATGTCTTACCTAATCAATTGCATTTTAAGTTACTTTCTAAAAATAGAATTAATTAGAATGTATGTATTGTCCCCTGAGAAATCATTGTTCACGTAGTGAACAGACAGTGAGAAAAAGAATCCTGGATTTGTCCCTTTACACAGATCCACATCAAAATAGCCTATTCTAGGCTGGGACCCATCCTCCATCCCAGTTTCGTGGAAATCTGTTCAGTAGTTTTTATGTAATCCAGCTGACAAACCAACAAACAGAAATGGGTGAGAACAAAACCTCTTCAGTGGAGGTAACAACATAACAATGGGAAATATGTGAAAATGCGAAAGTGGAACGATCCAGGTAATATCATTTAACTGTGTGTCATATATTCATCAGGATACAAGCTGCAGCTCACTTGAACATTGAATTTATTTTAAAAACAACCCAAAAATAGTAACAATGAAGGGATTCTTGCGCTGAAACAGGCAGCACAAAAATATTCCCTGTGTGCTTGGAAATAGAAATCTTGGGCCAAAATGTCAGCTAGCACCATCAGAAATGTGTTTTTCACAGTTGCCTCTTTTCACTGTTTTCATCAAACAAAAGAAGAAGCCCGAAGCACGAGTGACTGGAGAGGCTACAAGTGAAGGAAAAGGTTAAAATTAAGTGATGAACCACAGTAAGAATTCCCCATAACATCACATGTTTTCAACATCCTCTCGGACTGCTGCAATGACAAACGTCTTCAACAAGCGCCACTTTTTTGTTTGTTTGGCCTTTGCATGTGTTTGTCTCATTCAGTTGGTTGGCTGTTGAAGTCACAGTCACCAGCAAGAAAGTCAATATAAAGAGACTACAGTTTATCATGAAAGGCGGCAATTTTTTTTTTCTGGCATACAAGCGTCCCAACGTACAGGGAGAAGGTGACAATAGGTGGGAAGAACAAGGGCAGAAGAAATAGAGCAGTTAGACGACCAAGTGGACGGAGAGGAAGGAACAAATGAAGAGGGCATCTCATAGGCGGCTCCCCCACGGCGCCCGGCTGAATAGACCCAGCACAGATGTGAAAGGAGCGGCGTCTCGGCCACATTGTACACCTATCTGTCACCACACCACCCTGACAATAGGGTGTCCCCCTGTCGGCAACTAGGTAAATATTGTGGACGGTCGGGGGGCAGAGGTGTATGCTGGACCTGTAAGACTTAAGTGAAAATCAATGCTGGTGAGCTGTTGAGGCCAAAGCGGCGGTAGCCCGCGAGCGTGTGTGTGTGTGTGTGTGTGTGTGTGTGTAAGTGGAACAGTGTGTTCACCTACAGTGTTTGCAGTAATGGCAGGCTATCGTAATCGCAGGACACTTAGAAAGGTCAGTGTGTTTGGGTCTAAGTGAGCACTCCCTCCTTCTTTTATATATAAGAAAAAAACATTCACGCTCACACACACACACAAACAGGCATATTGATAGTGCTCATGAGCATTTGTTTCTATTTTTCAGTTTCTTTTTTATTCATTTCTTACCCTTACTTTTGGGATTATCCTCATTTATCATATGTATTTGTCAAATGCAGTAAGTAAGTGTGTGATTCCAAAACATTATAAATGTTTAAAGTCCATCCTCTGCCTTTTTGATTTGATTCCTCTAAACCGAGAAAACGCCAAATCTGATTAATCAAAATCCAGAAAACCCATTTTCTGAGGCGCACCTCTTTGCTCCCTTCGTCGACCAAGCAGAACAGCTATCACTCACTCACTCGGTAATGAGACCCGGAGCAGGGCAGACGGGCCTTTGGGCAAACATACACACCCGCGCGCAAACACACCTCAGAGAGTTGAGTTTTTCGAGGGGGCTAATAAACACGGCTCAAATGTTGCCTCGCGTCTGGAACGCGGTGCCCGGGATCAAGCTGTTTTAGGTTTTCACCGCCGTCCCTAAATCTAATTCTAGAAGTGGAGTGGTTAACTGCCACCGCTGCAAACGCCACGGCCATGTCATCGAAGAGAAATCCAAGCGTATGATTAGGCCTCGGTAGGTTTGGGTGAGGCCGAGGGGAGGCCGTGGGTGGGATAGGCAGGTTGGTTTCAGGGGGACTTTCTAATAGGCATTCAGTTGGGCGAGAGCTGCCCCCTTCAACACACACATACGCACACACACACACACACACACACACACACACACTGTTCCTACACTGTTATTGCTCTTTCTCCTTCTGTCTCTCTCTCTCTCTCATTTGGCGATCTCATGGAGCGAGCCTTTTCCATGGAGGACAATAGCAGTGGAAATGGATTATGATTATAAAGGATAGGTAGTGGGTTGGCAGCGTACCTACACTGTGCAGCATTAATATGGTGAAGCTCCCCCCAGGAGGCTCTCCGTCCTTCTCTGCCTAAACTGTGGGCTTGGCGGTTTTCTTTATGCCATTTATCTGCACATGCTTCGCCCGTGCCTGCGCGCTACACCTTTCACTATATCTGCCACTCCGTTCAAAAAGCCCTTCAATAAACCTCCGCCATGCAGCCGAGAACCTTTGAAATCTCCTCTGGCTTTTTTCTCTTATGAGGGAGCTGGAGTGTGAAGGTTTGATATGGTCAAATAATCAGCATTAATTTGATAGGATCACAAAAGCGATACCTTTTTTTTTTTCTTTTTTTTTTTCCCTTTCCCATCTCCCCCGACCAAATAATTAGTTGCACATTTTAGATATTTGATAGCAGTTTGGCCATTAATAATTCATGCTCACTAAATTCATAAAACATCATCTAGTCCCCAGCAAGTAACATTTGATATTACATCTAAGGCCCAGAGCAGAGATGTTTGCCAGAATCCCATCAAATGAAATTTCTAAAAATACTGACTAGCATGTTCTCCCTCAAAGGCTCTCAGTGGCCCTTTACTGTGACTGGAGGAGGAGAGAAGTCCCCTGCTATCTATTTTCTTTGGCGCCACAGCTCTTTTCTGAACGTCTTCCATTTGATTCCCTGCCTCCCCCCCACCCCCCACCCCCACCCCCCTTCCCTCTCTCTCTCCCAGCCCCTTTCTCATGATGTCAATTTAATTCAATCTAAAGGATTTAAAGCAACCAGTATCGTTTTATGTCTGTTGGAAAGGCACTTGTAACACATCAAATTTACTCTCACCTTTCTGCTGGGATTTTGAGGGGGGGGGGATAAAGATCAATTATTTGCCGAATCTGAAGTTTCATTAAAATCACTTTTCTCTCTCTGTGTCCTCGCGTCGTTTCAAGTGGGCCATCTGTCTAAACATCTCTCAGGGTTCTTTTCCCTTTTTTTCTGATCATTTCCTCGCCTTATTCATGAACCCTAGGAGTCCAGCTTTGTAGTAGTGTTGGAGCTGGAGCAGCCTACCCCCACTGAATACAGCTCTGGGCCTCAGCCTGCACAAGACTCCCCCTCACTGCCCTGTTACCTCTCCCCCAACTCTCCCAAATAGACTCCCTTCCCCTTTACCTCCCTCCACCTCTTCCCCACGAGGACCCACACAATCTCTGAACTTGCTACACAGAAATGACCCGCCTTATTGAGATCGGTTATCCTCACCCTCTGTCTCTCTCTCTCTTCCCCTCTCAAACCCATTCACTGTTTGAGACCCCCCGCCTCGTCCCCGGCCTTCCCTCCTTCCCTGCCTCTCCTCCTTATTGCGGATTTGTATGCAGGCTGTGACCTGGGTGGCTACAAAGCACCGCACATTATTCTTGATCATTCCTCTGCCCCCCGTGAAGCCAGTTATGAGGAAAGATCCCTTAATGATGCTCTGACTATTAACAGTGTTTTATGTCCAAATGTCTCCCTCGTTCTCCTAACCAACCGGTCAAATATAGATACAAGAAGACGGGGAATCTACAGTGCCGGGATTTCGGTATAATATAGATAAGATTGCTTGATTATGGCCATAATTGCAAGTAAAGCACACAGTCACATGACAGTGAGTTCTAACATTACTAAAGGGAAAATTGACTGCGCCTGATTTTCCGAGAGCCTCAACATGATGCCACTCTTTCAGAGTGTTTAAATTGGTCTGACACTTACTTCCTGAGTATATTACATTACATTTTTAGACAGTAGTTTACTTTCAAAATCCATCTGCAGCGTACAGAATTCAAATTCGTGCATGTCCAAGGCTACAATACATGACCGCAAGGTGCACAATCTGCTAAATGATTGCGTAAAGTGTTCCTCAGTGTTTTGGGTTGTGAAAATGACTTTTTCTTCCGTTTGGTGTGAAGCATAGACAGCGTTTCAGAGTGTAGACTATGTGAGCATGGAGCCCTAAAGAGTATACGCGTGTGTTGTGTTTGCTAGTGCGAGATTAGTCTTGATCGGTGTCTGTTGTCACTGTGCCAGTATTGTGTCTGCAGCCAGTCCATCCAGGCCCCCGCATCTCCCATCCCGTCCCAGGCTCATCCCTCTGTCTGTGGGAAGACAAGTCACAGCGCCAGCCTGGCTCGGAGCCAACGTGTGGAAGCTCTGGTTAAGTCCCTCTGCCAAGTCTGGATTACACTGAGATGTTAATCATCGGAGAGCATATTAAAAACTCCATCATATACTTTCAGTTTCCGAGCCGGACGGACGTTTTTTAACGGCGGGCAAAATTGGCCACCTACAAGCACTTTCTTGTCGGCTGCCGTTTTACGGGGCTGCGGTGAAAAACATGTCAAAAGGCTTCTTGAGAACTCTGAGCGTTGTTTTGGGAGGAGTTTGGTAAAGAGGAATGCCCTTTAAATTCCAGTCCCTTTTGTTGCTTCATTGTTGCAGCTTATTGTGTCATAAGTAATTCTAGCTGACTTCAAAGGAGGTCGGGGCACAACTGTTGGGTTGTGGGAAGCGCTGAGAATGTCGAACAACGCAAACGACCTCTCTCAGATGGGAACGCTGCAGCTTGTCTCGTGTGGAAGTGGTTTGTTTCCCCATTTTTTTTTTTTTTTTGTCTTCCGTCAGATTGATTTGTGACCTTAATTCGGCAAATAAAGACGCATAAAGCAGGAACCCGATGCCAAGCCTGACCTCCCCAAAGTTTTGCGCATGTGTTCTTCGTGCACAATTTGTGTATGTGTCTGTCTGTCTGTATGTGTGCGAGGTTCCCATTTAATGGGTTTTGTGGAAGTGAGTGGGAGCCACCGAAATGGCGAAGGGAGCAACACAGAAATAGATCATATTTCTGGTTTCTGTGTTTTTTCCTAATAAACCAAAGCAATATATCAGGATTACGCATAATCAGGCCTTTTTCAATATTGGCTAAGTTGATTTGTGTGAGATGTGTGTAGGAGACAAGGGGCCTGTAACCAATTCACTTAGGGAGTACGTATGCATTTGGGCCCCTATAGAGAAGAAGACAGACGTTCAAATTAGAATGATAAATTGTGCCGATCTGAGTCCATGTATTCTGACTTCGGATACATGATTTAGAAGACATGTAACTCATTCACTCGCTGGTTTCATCCTGTTTGAGTTGCAGGGCAATCGGCGTACATCTCAACATGCACGGAGAGAACGGAAATACATGTCACCAGTCGCTGACAGTGCTGCCAATAAGTTCCTACTGATCTGAGCGAGAACAGTCGTGAACGAGAGAGCGACTGAAACAGACACAGTGAGAAAAAGAGAGCATGGAGAATTAGGGCATTGTTTAGCAGAGTTGCCGGTAATCAGCAGGAGTTGGACATGCAGGGATTGCAGGCCGGGCTGGAGATCTGGGGTCCATACTATCACTGTCTGCTCTACTGGAGGGGTCTCCGCAGGGGGAAAGAGTGCCCTCTGGCCCCCCCTGCACTCCCAACACATCCATCCACAGCCCTCACACCTCCTCACACACATTCCTCACATATTCCCACTATTGGCCT
This sequence comes from Acanthopagrus latus, assembly GCF_904848185.1. Classification (NCBI taxonomy): domain Eukaryota; kingdom Metazoa; phylum Chordata; class Actinopteri; order Spariformes; family Sparidae; genus Acanthopagrus; species Acanthopagrus latus. The sequence goes on along the minus strand of NC_051047.1, from coordinate 8,788,780 downwards.
GTCCATCTTCCTCTCGCCTCTGTTTCAATTCAACTTCAGCCGATATCTCACTTCACCTCTCAAAGAAAAGGTCTACATGCGACCTCTGCTGCTGTACAGCAAGTCTGGTGGAAACGTGTTGATGAGCACAAAAAAAGGTGCGAAGGCGTTTTCTTGTTTTGACAAACATAACGTGCAGAAATGTAAAGAGGAGTCACGCTGTTCAGACATCGCCGCGCTGCAAAACCCGCACGACGATCCTGCATCAAATCGGCCGCGGCGTGAAGGAACTTTTTTTTTCTCTTTCCCTAACCCTTTCAGCCGTGAAGGCGCCTCACCGCTTGCAGTGAGAGAGAGAAGTTACACCTGCACGCTTGCAGCTGTCAAAACTTCCCGCCGATGTTAGATTTTGAGGGAACACACACGTGCACTTACACGCCGACTGCGTTGCTTCAACAAGGGGGATGTTTCTTGGTACACACTCAAGCCTTGTGCAGTCACACTTAAACACGCTGCACACAGCGTGTTTGTTGCTTTAGCTCTGTTGCTAATTTAGCTCACACACACACACACACACACACATACACAAACACCTTCATCTTTTGCACTCAGAATTAGCACATGAGCGTTGAAGAAGGTGACAGCTATTAAGCCTCCTTCTCAGAAGTCTCAATTTTATACAGTGTTATTGTCACTTTGTATAATAGCTTCATACCTCTATCACACTGTGTACATCCGTGGTGTAACCAGCTTACTGGATATGGCACCAACGCGCTTACACGGCGGTTGTTGTTTTTGCTGTTCTTTTCAGACTAGGAACTTTCCGTTCAACAGCCGTGTTCCTCCGTCTTAATGAACTCATCAGTCAATAACAGTCAATGACAGCACTTCCCCGCGTTATCAGTATTCACGCGGGAAATCGTCAGCTTTCTAATTAAGTGGATCAGAATTAATCAAGCAGCCGTTCACTGTGGCTGCGCGTGTCAGCGGAGGAAGCAGTTATCACTCGAAGAACACAAACACTTCAACACACACAAACACATGCACACACGCACACACACATTGACACGAAATTAAAGCATATATATATATTTAACCTTGCAACTGCATCTCTTTTATACATCTCATTATAAAAATCCATTAAAAACTTAGTTGATTAGTCAAAGGCAGAGTTGTTTGTTTTGATGAGCCTTTGTTGGGACTTGTGCACACTGATGGAAAACTAACTTCGGGTCTGCATCTGAAACTGGCATTTAAACTCTGGTCTTGTTAATTTTCGGATTTCACTAACCTTTTGCAGGCAAGTCTGTGCCTCGTTGGTATTTGAACACGTGTTTGTGAGAGAGATGGTGAAACCGTATGTGTGTGTTCGAGCTCTCCCTACAGTATGGAAGTATGCGCTCATGGAATGAAAAGCTAAATCAGACTGGATAGTCTTGGTGTGTGTGTGTGTGTGTGTGTGTGTGTGTGTGTGTGTGTGTGTGTGTGTGTGTGCGCTTTAATGTTGCTGCTGCTCAGATGCCCTCTCCATCTTCAGCCACAGATTCAGCGCTGTGCCCTCCCCCAGCTGACCTTTCAATGTAAACTGCTTGTTTTAAGATGCCATGTTGCATCAGGGCAGAGGGGCTGCTGGGATGCGACTCTAGTGTTGCGGGGAATGAGGGAGACAATTCAGAGGTGGGGAGAATCCGTCTGAGTGACCTCTCGAACCTCTGACCTTTTAATGAAGCTTTCATTACTGACATCCACATTCACTTTGTTTTGTTTTGAACTTAACCCTCATTGAACCCTGGGGTTGATGTTCCCTCCTCCTGCCCTGCCTTTCACTCCTTCCTGCATACCTTACCAAGGTAAAGGTTACTTTTATCATCTCCCATAGAGGAAAAGTGCCTTGGATTAAACCATCAAAACCAAACATCTCAAAAGGAGAAAAACATTAGCGATGAAAACAGCTATTCCTGCACTCCGTCGGCTCTGAACACAGTCCGCCCGTCGAGTGTAACAGCTTGATCAGGGATGTTGTCTTGGAGACAGGTCTCTGTAAAGATGCACACACAGCAGTCTCTGATTCCATTTTCGTCTGTATCATTTTCGTGTTACCGGACGTTAGCCAGGAGCAACCTCTACGTCCCAGGTGAATTAGAATGGCTCTTGTCCTGACTCTCTTCCTCTCAACCCTGAGGCAAGTCTGGCTGGTCAGGTCGAAAGATGTCGCTGCTCTTAATTCAAAACTGAATTCTGAATTGCAAAATTTGAAGGAGCTGCCACTGCATGCGCCGCAGCTGCCATAGTTATGATCAGCATGACACTCAAGCACGATTTAGAAAAATAAATAAAATACAGGCAAAGAAACCTGTGAAACCCTGCCGATAGCTCAGAGCCTCCCTACTCTTTTGTCTGTCCTCCATGAGTAGACCATTAACAAGCTTTGTCTGACAGTGGGACGAATGAATGATTAATGAGATAAAATCAAACATCAAAAAATGATGTCAAGAAATTAAAAATAAAATAATGATTGTAGTTACACAAGAGGACAGTCAATACTCAAGAAGGGGGGGTCAGAGCCGTAGTGTCCAAATGATCTGGGCTCTAATACAGTTTCCTTTGTTTAGCATCCACTGAAATGATGCTCGTCACACCAGTCTATGATCCCGTCCACCTCAGCTGGCAATGTCGCTTCTAAGTAATCTGAAGGTAGCAGTCACCCGAGGATTCTGTTACAAATTGTGTGGGTTTGTGAGCTGACACAATCATTTGTATACAGAGTAAACAAAAGGGTGAGCTGACACACCCTTGGGGAGCCCCTGAGAGTGCTGAATTAATGTTGCCACTTGTTGTGGCCTTGAAAAATAATTATACCATTCATAAAAAGGATTCACCTTTAACTGAACTATATTTTGTTTGTTTTTCTTTTTTTATGTTTATTTAAGGATCCACATTGGAAGCACAAGGATATGCCTCTAGTCTTTCTGGGGTCCCCGTGTGAATGAGTAGTGTTAAAAGCAAAACAAAAATCAATAAAAAAAGCAGGCTGGCATACAAGACAGAGCTTCAAAACAGAGTGCAGTATCGTAGAAATGGCATCACTTATGTTCTTGTGTTCTTTCTGCGCTGCACTCAGTAGCTGGTTTGGCCCTTTTGTACAGCCTGCAGTTTTGTAATCTCCTTTTCCCTCACTTTCTTTTCTGTCCTCTGTCTCTATCCATCCTTTCAACATGTTACACAGTGACTGTTTTTGTTTGGTCAGGTCTCATCTTCTGGAAAGCATAACGGCAACTGACCAGAATTAGGTGTTTGGGCAGCAATGTCCTTTACTCATCTACCTTGACATTTTGTCTCAAGAGGAACCTGGCCAACATGCTAGCAGAAATAGTTCCACACCAAAGCAAATTTGTGTTTGAATCAGTTTGTTATTTTAGTCATCGAGCTGCAGAGTATGTCCGTAAGAATGTCATTACTGTCACCTGTGGGCCACCATAGGTAATTCATTGGAGGCCTGTGACGAGGGATTATTTCCGAGGGGAGAAAATGGGACAGTTACGGATCAGATTATGCCGAGAATGCAACCGTGAGCAGTGCAAACTACTGGTTCCACGCAGCCAACAGCAGGAGAGGATCAATTTAAGGATGGCCACAGAGAAACAGACAAATCCACTTTCTTTCCTACAAGACTTTGAGCATTAGATCAAAATGTTCCTTAAACATGGAATGCAAATGTTAAAAGGTTGACCCCTATAAATTTGTTAATGTATTTTGTCAAACAGAAGCTTTTTATTAAAGAAAAAAGTCACCGTTTACTCAAGTCATTAATTGCAGCTCCCAGCCCTGGGTTTAGTGACACCACGTGATTCAATAGATTGTCATTATAATTCTGTCTGTGTATGTGTGTGTGTGTGTGTGTGTGTGTGTGTGTGTATGACTACAAGCAGAGGCTCTAGAGAGACCATGTAGAAGTTTAGCTTAATCCCTGTAGTCATATTCAGATATCATAGGCCTGAGCTCAGGCTGAAGGATTTAGCAGAACAGGAATATGCTGAGGACATGTCAATCTGCTGTAATTCAGCAGTAATGGTATCAAAGTTTTTATATATATATATATTTATATATTTTCCCCACATTCCATCTTCATTATGCATAGACATGCCTTCAGTGCTCACTACATAAAGCTTAGAGATGGTGTTAATCATGCAGATTTGTTTAAATGTTCCCTACATGCTATGAAAAAAAAAAGAGTATAAAAGGTAAGTAACGCAAGTTTCCTCAACACAGTCCCAGAGTAAATGTGGGCAATGTACATTTACCTTTCTTTATGTTGCAACTTTACATTGCTTTACATGTTTTCAGCGCTAAGGCTGTGCTTGGTCTGGTTAGTTTCAGCCACAAATACCATTTGGTTAAGGTTTGGAAAAGATCATATTAATTGGTCTCAAAATTGACTTTGAATGAAATCCTCAATAAAATTAGAGAAATGAACAAAGCATGTGTCATAGTTCATACAGGAGGACAAGTATTTATAGCAAATAGCTTTCACAGTACTGATACCGTCATTGTGAATGTAGTGCAGAACAACTTTTGAGGACAGATGCATGTTATTTTCTGTTTGTTATTTCTCAGTGTATGTGCAGGATTTTCACAATTTTTCATATATCGATTACACTGAGGATATATTTTTCATCCTAGTCTGTTTGCTCGCTGATTTTTGGGAGCGTCTGTTGGTTTTTCAGTAGGATTACACAATAACTACGAGACAGATTTCCACCAAACTTGGATGGAGGATGGGTCTCAGCCCAGAATAGACCCCATTAACTTTCAGGACATGGGAATCATGACACACGGACGGATCCAGGATTTTTTCCCCCACCTCCCTTAACATTGCAAGAAAGGGCATTTTTCGACACTTTTCTTAATTATTCAAAGCATGGAGGCGTTTCTTTTGAAAAATGAATAAATAAATAAAAAATAATCCGATGTCCTTAGTTTGCTTGAGTCTATGGGTGAATCCAGATGGGACTGTTGGGGCTTGGTGGAGGTTTGTGCTTTTCCAAGTGCCACTGTAGTAAGGGAGCCCTGGCCAAGTTTTACATAAAGGACCAAATAATAAACCCAAAACAAACATAACATTTTCACATGACAAAGAAGCAACAGTTTTCAAACAATTGTCCAGTGTACAGTAATGGGACATGTGCATTCAGTTGTCCTTAATCCTATAGTCAAAGTCACTATCAAGGAAACATAATAAAGTATCAATTTGTGTTGTCAAATACATCCTTTTGTCTTTGTCTTTTATTCATGTTGTTCTGGCATGTAAGGTCATATCTGGCCGAGCATCGTACAACTTTCTCTCTGTTTTAGTGGTTCTCAGGTTTCTTTTTTTCTGTATTCCCTCGAGCTCCAGTAGTTAGTAGATTGAGCAGAAAACAGCAATGAAACCCTCCATTTCTCCTTTGACCAGTCATGTTCGCTCTACTGTCCCACAGTGCTCTTTGACTAGGAGCTGTCTGCTTAGCCTGTGGCTGTCTGGCACACTGACCCCCTTAAGAGGCCACATTGTGTGTGTGTGTGTGTGTGTGTGTGTGTGTGTGTGTGTGTGTGTGTGTGTGTACGTGCATGTGTATGTAGCAAGTGAGAGTGTGTGTTTGTTTGTGATTGTGTGCGTGTGTGTGTGTGCCACCCCTCCTCTTCCCTAACATCAACTCATGTCCTGGCTGTTATAAATAATTCATTGGCCATTTGAGGCCCCCGGAGCAGAGGAGCACTTGTGCGAGCCTTTAGTGATGGCCTTTAGTCACTTCTTACAAACACCCACTTAAACAGTCCTCACACACAAGAATACACTCCCCTCAAACTGGACCAAAGCAACCACTTAAACTGTCACAGCAGATCAATGGGAAGCCCAAACTTAACATTATACCCCAACTAACGCTTTGATTTTTTTTTTTCTCCACTTTTCAACAGTGAGAGCAAACAGATATTTTTATCACCTACCTTGTACTGGTAGCTGTATCCAGAAACTCCAGCGACACTCAGCGTTGAAGGAGGGGGAGGAGGAGGGTGATGCAGGGTGGGGGCCAAAGCACCTGGGTTTTTTAGCTCCAATCTGCTGTCTGCCTCTGGTTCCTGTATTTGATGTGCAGTGTGGGTGAAAGAATGGGGCACCGGGGAGGGAGCCGATCGAGAGAGGTTGAGGGAGACGTGGCGCAAGCGAGACCGGGGAAGAAGAGACGGAGGATGAGGCGTTGGGAGGTCAGAGTAGCATCTCGACTCCCTTGGAGAGGAAGAGAAGTGTCCGGTAGCACCTGCCTCATTACCGTCCGCCCCCCCCCGGCCTGACGTAACCCCGCTAACCCCGAAGAATATACATTAGCGGCGGGCCATACCTATGGGCCATGCAAACACATTTGTACAAGTTTTTGTCGATTAACTAATTCAGAAGTGGGCTTCATTATTCCGCTGCCCTTAATTGAGATAACAATGCAAATTCCCTTCATTAACTGTGACATGGACAATTTCTCCCGGGCTCCGCAGGGACACCATTATATTCAGAGCCCATGGAGCAGGTTGCAAGGTGTCATCAGATATTCAAATGGCATGCTTGTTTAATTGCAGTAAATGTAGCATGTCCGGACAGGTTGGCGGAGGACATTTGGAGTGCGTGCCTGGCCGCTTTTGTGTCGGTATGTACTGTAGGTGTGTGTGTGTGTGTGTGTGTGTGTGTGTGTGTGTGTGTGTGTGTGTGTGTGTGTGTGAGAGAGAGAGAGAGAGAGAGAGAGAGAGAGTGTTTGATAATAGAGGCATTTGGATTGTATTTAAGGTAGGAGCCAGTTCAAGGTGTGTGTGTGTGTGTGTGTAAGTGTGTGTGAATGAGTGTGTGCGCAGGGCCAATGGGCCCCCCCCCCCAGGCAGCTGTTTGCAGGCCCCTGTGCGATCCCGTGGGGCTCCTGAGGGAGTGTGTTGTTGGACTCTTGTCTTTTATGGCAGCAGCAGTAAACATGACAGGCTGTTTGGAGACCATCTGTTTCCAATGGCTGCCGCATGGTAACAGGGAGCTCAACCTGAGATCTGCTTGGTGTCTGTCTCAGAGGTAACAGTCCTGTCTCCTGGCTTCTACGAGGGGGGTTCTGACGGGGAGGAGGATGAGAGAGAGAGAGCGAGGAGGGAGAAGAGGGAGTCCGTCGAGTTGAACTTGGCATCTGCATGTGCTACCCAGCATCAAACAGCACCCTGAGGACCTCCAGGTACACCCTCATCGACGCGCATGGCAAACACACGCGCGGAAGGGGGAGAAAAAATAGACTCTCGCTGCAGACACACAAACACCTCGGGCCATTAAGCTAAAGCAGTATTAAGAGAGGCGGTCCCAGAGCGTGACAGATTGAGTCAAGTTCTTCTAACACTCTCTGGCTGCCGACACGGCGCTATGTCAAAAGCCTATTTCCCCCAGCACCTCCTCTTGCCAAATTGAGATGAAGAAGAGAAGAGAAGAGGCTGTTGCACTCCTCTTAACACATAAGTCATTAATATGTCTCTGATGCACTCATTTGTTCACCTCACGCATTAATTTGAGTCCTTTTCTCGCTCACGCTTTCAGGTGTGACTCAGATTGATTCGCAGGTCTTTTACCTTTGAGGGCCTCTTGTCATCGTTACAGCATCACAGATGCTTTTGTTTTGTTTTTTTTTACTCCCTGTTATCTTTTGTTGGAACCAGAGTTTAGAAAAACAATGGCGGCGTGACTCTCTTACTTTGTATTCAATGTATCGAGATGTGTATCTGTCGAGACACAGTTGGCTGTCTTCCCACCCTGGCCTAATTATTCTTTTAAAGTCATTTACTTTCCCATCATTACCCCCGCTTAAACACCCCCAATCCTGAAAGAGCCTTGAACTCTATTCTGTCTCTCTCTCTCTCTCTCCCTCTCTCTCTCGTGCTCTCCCTCTCTCTCGCTCTCTTTCTGCCTTGTCATTTTACTCTCCCCGAACGTACTCGCCCATTAACGAGCTGCCGCGGTCCGTCACTCATTATTGCACAGTGCATTTACATTGAATAGGTCATTGGGACCCAACTAAGTGGAACTAATGCGGGACAGAATAGTAGAGGGTTTGGGTTCAGTGTTACACAAACGCTCTGCTCTGTAATAAGGAATGTCTGATTGCTGTTAAGTGGGGAGAGTGCCTCGCTGCTCCGAGTCATGTCTGAAACAAATCTGGGGTTTGTCTGTTTGTTTTGGGGCTTTTCTTTATCTTAATTGGCAAAGAGCATGTTTTATTTAAGGGGGACTTTTTTTTCCTTTCTTTCACTGTTGTATAAACAGTATGTTCTTATGCATGTAAAAGATGTTGAAAGTTTAAAAGGACAAAGTGAACACCAACACAGGCTCCTCTCTCCCGCAGAAAGCACCGCTACTCAAACGCCTCGTCACTAGTTCCGCCTTCAATTCCATGACTTTGTGACATCACACTACGTTACCATGTCACAAACTTGTCACAATTTGTGTCTAGCAGTTAGTTTGGCATCTAAGAATGAATTTAGCACCTGTATTAGTAAGGGTTCACAATTGGGTACTTAAGAAATGAGACATGCCCCCCTCATGGAGAGAGGCAATTATTTCCCTTATCCCTAAAGAGGGCAAAGACAGACAAGAGTGTGAAGACCCATAAGTGTTCTGAACGTGGAGTGTTTACATCCATTATTGCAAGGGGTCTTGAAAGATGCCAGCCAGATCTTACCCACCTCGACCAGACTGGTTTTATTAAGCAGAGACAGATGCAGAATAATGTTAGGGGAAAATTACATAGAATCCGACAGGTTACAGAGAACAATGTTGAATCAACCCTGCTTAGTCTGGATGCTCATAAAGCATTTGATGCAGGCAGATGGGTAAATTTGCCTTCCAGGAAGATTTCATTGAAATTATTTGCGGAGGGGGACAGAATGATGTCCAGAAGTGGAAGGAACTATAGAGCTGGCAATGACTGATAAGATCCCACTCCAAGCTATCATTTCTTCTAAAACATTTGACAAATACCTTTTGGAGAGAGAGAACCCATGTATCATTGTGTCCCTGAAAATTTGGAAGGTAACTCAAAAACTGTGTAATATACAGAGAATATCACAACTGTTAAGATGGTGTGACTTTCCTCCGAATGTGGCTGATAAAAGATTCACTGTCTGGGTTAAAAAAGGTGTCACAACTTACTGCACTCTGACACAAAAGGGGACGTTAAAGAGCTTTCAGACTTTGAGGAAAGAGTACAATCTGGAACAACAAGATTTTTACAGACCTTTCCTCACAGTTGATGTTATTGTCTTGTTTATCCATTTCATAAATTTCATGTTATTATATTTTATTTCATATTTTTAATTCGATGTCCATAGTTTGGTATCAGTAATAATGCCTGTGAATTGTGACCATTGTGGGAGGATTGTTACTATTTTACTTTTATAATGGTGGAATATGTTTTGTCAATGACTCAATGAGTCAGAGTGCAACTTTGAGATTGTTTGTCACTGATGTATATGTGGAAGACGAACCTATGGAATTTCATTTGATCTCATTGGACTTTTGGGTTATTAAAAATCTGGTGAGGGGCCTCAAAGGCAGGGAAGGGGAAATACAGTACTGCAGCACTGCACAGTATGAGAAAAATTGTGTGTTTTTTTGAGCATTAAGGCACATAAACTTGTTCTAATAGTACAAAATAAAATGATGAACCTGACGAAGAGGATAATATGTCTCCTTTAAATAAAAAAAATGAATAATGACAAGCTCACCTATCGCTTGAGTATAGAAAATGTTCCATGTACTCTTATTTTTTTTTCCTTCTTTTGTTTCAGTTAAATTGTTACCCTGCATACTGTATTGGTCTTGTGATTATGCAGGAACAAGGATGCAGAAGGCTGGGCCATATGGTAGATGTCTCATCGCCATCCTGACGAAGAGAAGATTTGGGAATGGGCCGCAGGGTCACTTTTTGACACCAACTATCGTGCACCACGAAAAGACAGCAATTATATACACACAGCCAGTCAACGGTAGCCAGCAAACTGGATGATAGCACTGTGCGCTTTCCGCGTTCGGCCTGTTGTACTGTGAAACATCTGTTAATGTTTATGGAAATACAGCCGCAGCTTTTTTTCACGCTGACAATAAAGTCTAGCTTCCTACACAACATGTGTTAGGTCTCCAGTTGGAGTAAAGAGGCAGTAATTCTGTATCGTGTTTCAACTTCGTAGGCTCGTCTGTGGGTGCAGGCAGGCAGGAGACGAGAGTTGATACTTACACCTCTGGCTTAACATGGTGGGTGGGAGCACAGCAGCTGGTTGACTTTTATTAAGACATTTCAGTGTGTGTGTGTGCGCGTGTGTGTGTGAGTGAGTGAGCATGTGTGCACAAACGCAGCATGCTTTTCAACCTGTTTACATGTCCATCTCGGGGTACGAGTCTGTGCACTGCGTGCTGAGGCAGATGCAATTGACTGTTCTATCAATTAACACCATCTTTAGCTCCATGTTACACGATGGAGGAAAAGTGATTTTCTGTAGTCGGCGTGGTGGACATTTTGCTGAACACAGAGGTGGTGGTGGTGGTGGTGGTGGTGGTGGTGATGGTGGTGGTGATGGTGGTGGGGGGGGACCAGAAGAAAAGAGGGGAGTACCCTGTCTATGTGAATCCACTTCAACTGGATTTAGCCGTATGAAGTGAGATGGATCAAATATTGAGTAAGTGAAGGAAGGGCATCACCACATCAAAGGCATGGATTGGGAGGCACAGGGAGAGATTAAAGGCAGCCTTGAAGAAGTGGGTGAAGGAGACCAAACTGCGGTGGTTGTAGCCACTCTGGACGGGCCAGTCGATAGTCGACCCACTGCACTGCTCCTCCTCGTCACTGCTCTCTGAGCACCTCACCCCTGTTTCTCCTCCTCCAGCTGCCAGATCTTAATGACTCGCACAATGACCTTGAGGAGGAAATGGTCATGACAGCACAGGGAGGAGGTACGTCGACAGGAAATAAGGGACTATATTATTTGGAGGATAAACACCTGAAAAAAAAAAATACCTTCCTTCCTCCATCCTCCTCCTCCTCCTCCTCCCTCCGTATCCTCCCACCTTCCACCCGTTACATAAAGGTTGCGAGATATCAGCTCTCATCTGCATCTAGGATAGTCGTTTCTCAAAATGTTGCATATTTCTCAAGACAGGCCAAAATAATTGAACCGGCAATGAAAGGAGAGGACACAATTGCACGTAAACAAAGTTGAGTGGAGACCCCTGCAGATTCTGGCCCAATCAGCCTGCCCTGTTCTGGCCCAGCTTGTGTGCCTGCATGCCTGCCTGAGCTTGGCTAGGTTTGAAAAGTCAGGCTTGTGGGTGGACGCTGCTCATAAATATGTATTTGGCTTAAGCTGTGTAGTCCCACTGCTCTCTGCTCTGCCTCGCTCGCCCCGAACCTTATGCTCCTCTCGCTCGTCAGTCCTTCATGAGTATGGGATGCAACTTCCTGGGGTATATTCATAGAAAACTGAACAAAAGGAGGATTGATACGGGTTTTGTTCAGGTACAGGTACACACTACAGGGGGACTTTTACACCGGTGGCAGAAGGCTGATTCAGGTTTGCTGAGATAAGATCCAGGTAAATGCCATCGTTGTAACAGCAAATAAAGGATACAGGGACACAGTGTAGTAGATCTCAGAACTGCCGCTGCACCAGTCATTTGGCAGGAAAGCAGCACATAAACATCTGAGGGATTAAAAGATTTGTGTCAAGACTGTGAATTCTTGGGAGAATCTGGGCCTTACTAGGAGGATGTAGCCTATAAATACTGTCTATCTATCTATCTGTCTATCTATCAATCTATCTATCTATCAATCTATCTGTCTATCTATCTATCTATCTATCTATCTATCTATCTATCTATCTATCTATCTATCTATCTATCTATCTATCTATCTATCTATCTATCTACCTACCTACCTATCTGTCTGTCTGCCTGTCTGTCTGTCTGTCTGTCTGTCTGCCTTCAGTGATGGCTTCATTAGCACCAGACTGATCCACTTTCAAAACTCACTGCCGAGCCATCCCTCACACCAGCCCCACTGGAAAAAGTAGTCTTTAAATATGACTGAAATCATCCACAAAAATAGATTGAAAATTGAGATGTGTCCGAGGGAGCACATAATCCCGATCCTGAATTTTGATTTGGGCTGCAGTGAGTGTTTTCTGAGGGTGCGCGCTTTCTGTATGCGCTTCAAGTCAAAAGGCACAGAAGCTAAGACCTAAGATCTCTGCATGTACAATCTGCTGGGAATCTGTCATGTGATGATCCCTTTTTATCTACACAGTTGGTGTGTGTGTGTGTGTGTGTGTGTGTGTGTGTGTGTGTGTGTGTGTGTGCATGTGCGTGTGTGTGTGTGTGTGTGTGTGTGTGTGTGTGTGTGTGTGTGTGTGTGTGCTGGTGTGTATGCGGTTGCCTCATATCATATCAAGCACTGAATCACCATCTCTCTCCTGCTCATCCATCTTTGTGTTTCCTAGGTCGCCCGTTTGCAGTGAGCTTAGAGAGGGCGTGCATATCCATATTCTGCCGTTAAAGACCATGTCAGCCCTCACAATAATTGATTTTCCCTTTGATTTTGCGATTCTATTTGAAGCACTGTCTTAATCAGAGGCTGTATGTTGTCAAGCCCAGCTTGCGCTGCTCCTTCCTTCCTCTCCTTTATTTATGCCTGTGACTGCTCTTACCCTTTTTTTCCTCTAACACTATTATTAGGCCTCAGACAGAGCAAGCGCTTATGTTCTCTGACAATTCTCAGAAATCGTTAAGATCCCCTTCAACAAACAAGAATTCATGCCTGCCTGCGAAAACATAGCTTGAGGCCTTGATCAAATAGGAAGCTTTGCTTTTGTCGTCCTTAAATGCAAAGTTGAGCTGTAAGTAGGAGAAGGCTCAGAGGGCATCAAGATGATTTCATTATTGTTGTTGTTTCTGTGCAGGCATCTAGTTATAGTTAGATAGCTACTCTTAAATAATAATAACACGAAAACAGAATATTGTATGATCTTTTTGTTCTTGTACAGTATGAGAGTCATGGTGCTCATTTCCCTCCAGGACTGCAAGTAGCGTCATATTATGATTTTAAATCAATATAGACATTTTCAGATTTGAGTGAAGAGAGGACCCTTGACCTCAAGACAGAGGCACATTTGTCCTCAACAGGATGCTTTAATTCCACGATTGGTGTTATTGTTTTTCTGTCGATTGTGGTTTGCACCCCTTCATCAACTTAACTTCTGCATTTTCCACACGTGCGTTGTGTGCACATACTGCATGTGCATGGTTCAAAAGCTGACTGCTAGAAAGGGAATCCACATGACAGAGAGACTTGGGAAGATGGCATCAGCGCTCCTTATTTTTTTGTCATGTCACGTGTCACACATGTCCCATTTTTGGAACAAATGTATCGTAATGTTCTGTGCCTTTCTTTTTTTCTTCGATGTGGGATGATTCTCAAGCTGAGCCAAATTATGAAATATGAATGGGATGTCAACTATCTGTCAAAACACAACAAAAACATCATGCTACACAGAGCTCTGCTTTGAATGTGTCAGTAAGGGGTTCCTTATGAAGGCTTGTCAGAGGAGAAGTTGTGGTGTTGGTGTGTCTCTTATCTGAATAGTTGTAGAGCGCATAGAAGAATGACAGTCTCCCGGCCGTGGGCCAAACCGAACCTTTCAATCTTTCCTCTGCAGGGACTGACCACTCAACACTGCCAGCCAAGTAGCGTACACTGGATGCTGCAGTAACCTTGACAGGAGCTGACCTCTGCAATTATAATCCCTATTTTCTGATGTATTGGTGCTTTTTTCATTACATGCTTTACAGTGAAAAAAGTTGCAATACTGGGCATCACGCTCTGCATTACCATCCCCGACCCTGCTCTATTGCTTTTTTGATAAGCCCAATCTTCTATTCTGGACCTGTCTTTTTACTCATATAACCCCTATAGCACGCCCAAAGCTACATCCCACTCCCTCTCTCTACAGATATCTCCATTTTCCTTCTTATCCTTACCCTGAGGCCCATCCTCTCCAGGTCCAGCCCAGTGTAGACTCCTGCCTACAGTAGCCTGTCCACCCTGTGCCCTGGCTGTCAGATTTCCAGGCAGGCTGCGTTGACAAGGGGAGGCCACTAGGGCTGTCTGTCATGGGGTTATTCTCAGGGCGGAGACGGTTCAGCTGATTCGCTGACACCGGCTGGCGTGTGCGGGGGCTGGAAGGGCGGGCATTTGGCGGGGATTTACAACGTGTGTGTGCGCGAGTGTGTACGTGTGTGCATTTGGCGGGGAGCTACCAGGGGTTAGCCTTGCCAGATGACAGGTATAAGGGAGGCGGGGAGAGAGACTCAGGAGGCGAAAAGAAAGAAACACAGCGCTGGCTTCATTGACACACCTAAACACACACATACAGTACATGGCCACTTGAAGGACAATGAATAGGGTTCCAGACCTCAGCAACACAGCTGGGAATTAATGTCCCCAAGAGAGATGTGTTTTAATAAGGGAGGAAAGAGAACAAACACTGGACAAAGTGTTCACCATTTTAAGTCTGACTTGACTGTCGTAAAAGTAAAAGATCTCCCACTACCTGTTAGCGTCAAGCCTACAGTTTTTCAGTATTTCCAACATGCATGCTTTATATGTAGCAGCATGACTGTCCTTTAAATCAGTCAGTGTACAGCCTTCCTTTCCTTCATATTTGATAACATCTGCCGTACAAATGGCAGTCCACAAACCAACTGGAGTTGTTTCTCTCAGAAGGAACATGAGCCCATTTTAATTTGTGCTTTGCTGCAAGTTTCCCACAATGTATGTACCTGCTACTGACCACTTGTATGACGCAAAGGCAGCAAAACCTTTCCACATTAAACGAGCTTCATAGCAAGAGGTTGGAGGTTAGTCTATGGTCATTTTTGCAGCAACATTGTTGATTGGTTTGAAGACACAATTTGATATTCTAACAGATGGAAGACATTGTATCTGCGATAAAGAGTCACACATACTTGAAACAACTCATTTTGTGCCTGTGTACAATATGTGCACACTTTTGTTCACCTCTGTTTGTTTACCTCACTCAGGGATGCCCAATCTTTTTCTCTTGGAGGGCCAAATCTGAAACTTAATGGTGGGCCATGGACCAAAAGCAAACACCCGTTGTCTTGTGTTGCATTGTATTGTATTACATGGTATTGTTAAGATGCAGAATGGTACTAGGACCCCACGTTCCCTTAAGTGACTAACTTGCTATGCAAAGTCTGCCTGTACTGTTAGCCTACAAAAATAATACAGAACTTGTATCGTAGTTTTTTAAAATTAATTTTAAATTTCTTTTGGCTGAAAAATCCACAAGGCCAAATTGAATCTTATGGTGGGCCACTTTGGGCAGCCCTGGTCTACATGATCCCAGTGCTATCCCTGAAGAGTCAGACAGACCCTTACACCCTGTCTTGTCTGATACGCTGAGATCTAGGGAGTGATATTCAAGTCGTACAATGTCTGTGTTGAAGGGTGCCAGACTCTTCCACTGCTTCTTCAGGAATCTGATACCCCTATTCAAATTGCCTTCCTCTGGGGTCCGTGTGGCTTCTTGGTACCATGGGACAATAGGACAGTATCAGGTGAGGTGAGGCTGAGCAACATTGCAAAAATTGATGTTTTTTACTTTTTAACAGATTCAACTGATTTACTGGAACTATATCTTTGTATGAAACTGCTGAATATTCAATCTATGTGTGTGTCTGTGTGGGTGTGTAAGGTGAGGATAATCCCTTGATCTCCATCAGAAGGTCCCAGCGACATGCCAGTGCTGACTTTGGACACAGGAGCCAGGATGGCCCAGGCGCCAAGGCAGCCCCGTTCCACTCATGTGGTGCCAGCACTGTGGACCTTAAACAAACAGGGTCAGCTCTCAAAGACAAAGGAGTGACATGGATCCACTGGAATCTCAGACAAGTCCTCAGATTTGCTCTGTTCATAAATCTGTCAGTCTGCCTTCCACAGGCATATAAACAACAGCTGGGGGAGGGGTGCATTAGCCAAGCAGGGACATGTAATATGTTAGATTTGTCTGAGCAGTAATGGAACTTAGAAGAGGTCTTTCTTATGAGGAATACATATAAAGAAGGGTGCTGCATTTGAAGCAGTACATTTATTTTTACAAGCTGTCTTTGAAGTCACAGTATGCCTTGGCCAGCATGATATATATATATATATATATATATATATATATATATATATATATATATATATATATATATATATATATATATATATATATATGAGGGTGTCACAATTTCTATTTTAAATCAAAATTGACCGAAATTAAGTCACAATCTCGAACTTCGTAAAAAAAACACATACGGTAAGTGTTGAGGTGCTGCGAATCAACCTCCTCTAACTTAGTTACTAGCTAAGCCAGTAGCTATTAGCTACAGCCAGCCAAACTATAGCATGGTGCTACACCATTCCTGTTCAGCTCCCGGTCCGTGGTCGGAAAGCACACGGGAGATGATTTCCTGCGGGGCCAAAGTTTATGTTTACCTTTGGGGTGAACCCCTTTCAAGTGTTAAGCTGGTTGGGAAATAATAGCGGGGAGCTTTTCTGTATCTGGAGGAGCCGTCGTCTTTATTCACAGCCTAACTGCAGACTACATTGTACACTTTATCGCCCTCGCTACTACTGCTACTCCTTTCGCTTCTCCTTCCTCTCCTATTCATTCACTGTCCGCAGGTACACACACTCCCTCACTCTTGCTCGCCCACTCACACCTTACGAACTGTGTCATTTATTGAGTTTTATCATTTAATTTGGACAGAGGGGTCAAATTTTGCTTGGATAAAAGTCTTGTCGCCTACAAAAATAATGTACGGTAGAAATTATACTTAATTTTGAATACACAAACATGCTACAATAACATCAGAACATAAAGTCATGGTACCTTGGGAAAAATAATTCATATTGTGTATGACTCCCAATAGCTTGAAGGACTGAATCCATACGTCTTGGCAATGACTCAAATAACTTATTGATGAAGTTATCTGGAATGGTAAAGAAACCAGTCTTGCAGGACTCCCAGAGTCCATCAAGATTCTTTGGTTTCATCTTCCAAGCCTCCTCCTTCATCTTACCCCAGACATGCTCAATAACGTTCATGTCTGGTGACTGGGCTTGCCAGTCCTTGAGCACCTTGAACTTCTTTGCTTTCAGGAACACTGATTAGAGGCCGAAGTATGGCGCACCATCCAGCTGAAGAATTTGCCCTCTCCGGTGGTTTGGAATGTAATGGGCAGCAAGAATTTCTTGGTACTAAAGGATGTTGATGTTGCCAACAACTCTGCAGATCTCTCGCACACGCCCATACTGGATGTATCCCCAAACCACGATTTTTGCTCCACCAAACTTGACTGTTTTCTGGGTGAAGCTTGCGTCCATGCAGGTTCCAACAGGTTTTCTGCAGTATATGCGGCGATTGGGATGCAGTTCAATGGATGATTCATCAGAAAAATCAACCTTCTGTGCTGTGGGTCTTGGCAAATGCAACACAGTTCTTTTGTTGTCTTCTGTTTGATGCTGGTTTGTGAGCAGTAATTCGCCCATGGAGACCACTGCACGAGAGAATGTGACAAACTGTTCTCATAGATACAGGGGTTTCTGGTAACCAGTTCTCACGTGGCTCTGCTGCAGTTGAAAAAAGGGCTGGCCCTGGACTGCTGAAGCAACAAACACTCCTCTCGAACAGTTGTCTTACGAGGTCTGCCTGACCTGGCCTTGTCATGAATGTCACCCATTTCTTCAAATCTTTTTTCATCCTCTCCACTTGACGTTTCGATACACTGAACAAGTCTGCCACCTCAGCAGCAGACTTGGTCTTTGGGCTCTTGATGAACAGCACTTTGGTCTGTGGCTCAAACTTTGGCATGTTGTCAGAGGTTAGGTTGCACTTCACATGAAGGTCTGGTGTGCTGGGGTTCTTTTTATACACACCTGAGAATGTGTTAATTACAGTATTTGTCACAGATAGTCGGACTTGAGTTGATAATTTCAGGACCTGAGGCTTACTTGACTAACACTGACGACAGACTCGACTTGACTTTGACTTGGCATTCATAACTTAACACTTGACTTAGACTTGACACGGATGACTCAAAAGTCTTGGCTTTTTCTTTCTTTCTTTCTTTCTTTCTTTCTTTCTTTCTTTCTTTCTTCCTTGTGTGCATATTGAGACTTGTTTTTTTGATGAGTTTTGTTTTTGATACTTTGCCCTCTGCCACTCTGTGACGCGGTGCGTGCCTGGCAGGTGGCAGGCATGCCAGAGTGACACTGTGGCAGACAGGATCAGAGGCAGCATGGAGGAAGCTCCAAAAATCATCAAATTCAAAGATTATTTCATCGACAAAAGAGGAGAACAGCAGTATGCACGGTATGCAGCTCTAAAATAAGTGACACCACCATCATTTCATCTGTCACTTCAGGACCCATAAGATGACTGTGTGTCTTTGGCTAACTTTAGCTAACGCTATAATGTTTTAGGTGCTATTAACTATTTAACTTAACTGTTAAGCTTGGTGAGTGATTGTGCATTGTGAGAATACATATCGTTAATTTAAAAGACGGGGGTGGGGGCTGAATGTGGGCACATTTCTAACATTACGTGACATTAGCTAAGCTAACAGAGCTTAGCTGTGTGCTTGGTTAAAGCGCGTGTGTGTTTCAGACAGAGCATCTTCAGTGCGCACAAAGCCATTACTTTAAATGTAGGCGAGCATTATGCGCACTCACAACCCAACACAACACTGTAGTGGCACACATTCGGTGTGACACACTTGTTTTTCATGCATGTCTGCAACAGAGTTAATGTTTTTGATGTTGAAAATGAAATTTAACTTTTTCATGACCACTATGTCTACGTACTGATTTAAATGAGGAAACTGGTAGATCAGAGTTTTGTGTGATGTAACTTCTTGTGACTTGCTTGACCTTAGCCATGACTTGACTTGACGCATTTAAGTAATAGCAGTGACTTGACTTGCTGATTTTCATCTCAGTAACTTGGGACAGTAGCTTGAGACTTTAACATTAAGACTTGAGACTTGCTTATGACTTGCACGTATGTGACTTACTCCCACCCCTGCTCTATACACTTTTTCAGGGACTGTATATATATATATATATATATATATATATATATATATATATATATATATATATATATATATATATATTTTTTTTTTTTAAAACACTGAAAGAGAGAGAAATTGCTCAATAACATCTTCTCTCTCTTACCTTGGACCTCAATTATCATCTTGAGAGTTTCTAAATCTTACATTAGATAAATGGCAATTGACTCTTTCCTGTTTCCTATAATAGAAGCAGCATCCCGACACTGCAAATGAGATAGAGTTCAGACATTAGTATTCCGCTAATTTGACCCTAGGCGCCTCTATGCAATCAGATCTGAAGCCAAAGCACTTAGCCTATGCTAAGGATTAATGACGGCCATCTAAAACAATTTGGGAGCCAATCAGTTGAACTGAGGAGGGTAAATCTAATATGATAATTTATCTGCATCAACGCGACTCGCCTGGCAGGGAGGAGTATGCTAATTGCGCGACCCTTACCTAGTGACTGGATGCACACAGCTGGGTGTGCTGGCTCTAGCTCTGCTATTAAGGAACTTTGAGGGACTTTGGAGTTTGCTGAAGCGAGTTCTCCTTGGAGGGTGATGGGAAGTGAACCCCGCCGCTTCACACTGAGCTCAGCCCTGCTCCCCTCAACCCCTCCATTTCAATTTCCATAATGTGCCCGCCTCCAATGACATGACAGCAAGGCGCAAATAAGTGTCTATATTGGTATCAGATGGAGATGTAGAGGATAGGGGCTTTAATATGGTTGGAAGGCCTCCCCAAGGGACCATTTTTGCCACTACAGAACATCAGTTACACAGTTACAACAATAGTCTCTTAATTGATTCGTTTAATTAGCCGGAGATGGAGCTAGCGCTACAGCCTGTCATCCTGTATCATAGGGGGTCTCCTCGGCAGCCCGCATGGCCAGCCTCTTACCCCACACCAGTCAGACATCCATTAAAGTGTAATTATATGTAAATGAAAACTACATAAAACCCTTTCTCGAATTGACCACTGAAACAATCCTGGCTTTCAGAGCTCCTTTTTTCCCCCCTTCTCCATTTCTACTAATGAAAAGAGAGCAAAAGAGCATTTTGAAAATGCGGCAGCCAGACGTTTTTTTATACTTTACACGGACACATTTGAAATCTTTTGCCCTACTTGTGAAAGACAAGCAATTAATCTGAGCTTTTGATGGAGAGGTAACTCTGTAAATCAGCTGCCAGCTTTGTATTGTGCAGAGTAAGTGCACTTGGTCGAGTTGGGGGTATTGAAGGGAGAGTGGGGATCAGTGGGGCCTGTATGGGGGTATGTAAGAGTTTCTATTTAAACTGATGCCTCTCAACAAAAACTGCCACCCTTCCAAATCCTATGCACCCACTCCTCCTCCTTTCGCCCTGTTGTTTACCACAGGCCCAACTTCACAAGGCCTCTTGGTATGAAGTTGGAGCCACAGAGCTAAGAGCAGGGGAGTGATTACAACTTCCTTCAGTGTGAATGGTGCAGATGTCGGCCTGGCCTCAGTGAAGCAGAACAATGGCCTCAAAGGCGTCTGGACACAATGGGCCTTTCTCCTCTGCCGGAGATGTCTCTCTATAGCAGCTTGCAGCGCGGGATGCTAAGCAGGTGGCACACAGAGAGACAGAGACGGCCCCGGCCCCTTTCAAGTCCCCTCAGCTGAAAAGCATCAGTGGGTACATGTGTGGAGGAGTCGCCATGGATTGCTTCTTTGGTCAGTCTGGGCATTAGCGTCTGGAGGTGTCATTTAGCCGTGGATTAGCCAGGCTGCCTGTTCACTGGGGATTTTCCCCCATTGACGGGCCACCAAGAGAAGCTGGGATTGATGCTCTCTGGCGTCTTTCTCTCTGATCTGCCATGGCTTGGTCAAAGATTGAGAGCTCTTTCACTCTCATATGAGGAAGTTACAAAATCCCCACCACCCCCCTTGACTAATGCTCCATCACTCTCATACCTCTATTTTATCCCCTTGTACCTACATTTGTGTTACCGGTTCTTTGTACAGATGCTTATTGCTGCCATGCCATAAAAAGAAAATCTGATCAGTATCATGTTATATTGGCAAAGAGATTATTGTTATGACAGTATCTTTTCTACATTATGACAAGGTATTAAATCATGAAATACAAACTTGTCACATTATAACAAAAACTTCTTTTGTCATAACAAAATGCTTTTTTCTTGTTAAAGCATAATTCGTTTAATTTTATAACAAGTTTATGTATAACAAGACATTTTCACATAATTACACAATACAAATGTATCCACAAGAAAGGAAATTTTCTTGTTATAACATCAAAGGTCTCATAATATAACAACATATTTTCACATTATTATGAATTACAAACGTTACACATTCTAACAAAAAAGCAATTTCTGGTTTTAACAAAATACAATTTGTCTTGTCATAACATAACACCTTTTGCATTTTCCAAACCTGTCACATAAAAACAAAAAAAAACATTTCTTGTGATAAAAGTGTAGGCCTACTGTTTATGTTGTTAGATCATTAAATGTTTCAAGTTATAACAAGATATATTTACATTACGTTATAATGTGAAACACTTTATTGTGACGTTAGAATGTAAAATATTTCACCTTTAAACAAGATAGTTTGTTGTTATAACAAGGGCAGTTCTGTGTTTCTGTCTTACTAACGTCCCAATAACTTATTATAAAATGAAGATGTCGCATTATAATGTGAAAACATTTTGCTGTGACAATTGCCTTTTTACGTTATAATATTTTCTTTTCCTAAGTGGAAGCAATACAGCGCCATAATTCTATTTATCTGTATATGTGTGTCAAATAATTATTATTTATGTAATATGTTTTTCAAACAGTGAAAATAGAAAAAATTTAAATAGAAAGTGTAAACAATAAAAACAAAAACTGACACATTTATACTTTTATTTATTGGAGATGTACAAATGTATTTGCTGCACTTGAGCCTCTGCCTGATTGTGTTTACCACATCATGTGTTTGTGTACTAAAATGGAAGCACCCTGCTCTTATGGATTTGCAGATTTAATTATGACAGCACGAGTGTCCCACCGTGTGTTTACCACAAAGAGTCCCTCTCCATGGAGCTGAATAATTTGCTCTCCACTTCCCCAACTGTGTGGCATTACTGCGGTTTCCCTGGGCCCAGTGGAGAGCTGTGGGGACCAAATGAAGAAGAGTCACCTGGCGCCTCCTTCCAAGGTCTCGCAGAGTTAACATGTAATGAATAAATTAATATCTAATGAAGGAGAGAGCCGCTATTACACTCACCCCACACTCGTGCCATCAGGGAAGATAGAGGTTGAAGACACTAAACACTGCAGTGGATGCTGTGAATTGACAAACAACATCAAAAGACAGAAAGAGTGGTGCTAAATACTTTGTATGCTCTCCCACTGTGCTCATTTGAGCAGAAGTTAATGTCGTCTGTACTTTCGTTCTTTTGTCTAATTTTTATTTTCATCTGGCGAGGTTCATGCTGAAACTGCGCTTTCATCACAGTTTGGGCTGATTAACGATTTTTGACACTTGTAAGTAGTCTTTTTTATATATTTTTATTTTTTTAAGCGATTGTTTTAAAAATCGCGAGCACTGATTTCTGTTTGTTTTTCAGACTGAGCCTAGCATTAATTTGGGCGATCCTGAGGCCCTGTCTGATGAATATTCACACATATTTTTATCACTTGATGTGTTTTTTTTGTTTTGTTTTGTTTTGTTTTGGGTTTTTTTTTTGCTATTTCCTGCTTTAGGCAATTACTAAATACCACTAACCACCTCAGTATCCCCCTGTGTTACTGGCGTGTATACAATATGGTGTCTGGTGTATGATTGTGGCCAAACAATGTGCCTACAGATTTACCTTTCTTTTATCTTTTGTCATTGAGGGATTTAATGCGTCATTGGCACACGTGCAAGCCGAGCCCTGCTGGGCTGTTGCTAATGTCGAGGCCCCCTTGTGAGAGTACATTATCTCTGAGCCTTCCTATTATTCTGGAACACTATTGACTTCTAATGTGCCTATCTACACGTCCCCGGATATCTAACGTCATTATGAAGCGAACTAACAATCCATTATTCTCATCGCTTGTCATTACTGGAAGCAATACTCCATTAGTCTAAGTTCTCTTGTTTAGCTCTCTTAATTTACGTGATTGACAATTTGCTGTCCAACAAGTGCGGACGCAGTGTGTATCTGCACAAAGGCTGTGAGTCACGACATGACACATTTTCTACGCTGTTGCACAGATAGACACTCTATCCTACTGTCCGTAAGAAAACACAAAAATACAAAAAAACACCACAATCATGTTGCAGTTTTTATATTAAATGTAATAAAAGAAAGGTGTTATCTTGCAATGTTCCTTGCAATCTTTTATCCAGATCTGTGGCAAAAGTTATTGTCATCTATTCTGGGCCAAGACCCATCCTCCATTTAAGTTGTCGTCCTTCCATTTTAGAAACCTACTAAGGAAAAGGAAAAAAGGAAAAAACAAAATGCTGAAATCATAAAAAATCAGCCAGTGCAGATCCTTCTCTCCAGATTAAAACTGATTAAAACCTCCAAAACTACATAGTGCCCCTTCAGAGCGTGGTCAGATGGAACATTGGAACAGGTTTTCTCTTCCGGGTTTGCCCCTTTGTCATCGAATCATGGTCAACAGACAGTCGGCGCATCTTTTTCTTCCAATTGGCAACTTGGCGTTTGCGGTAGAGGTACTCATTGTGTGCTTCCCTTCTACACTCAGACCCTGCTTGTTGTAACAAAGGTATACATGGCAAATGTACTGTAGTCAAGAAACAAGTAGATTACTGGCTCAAAAATATACTGCAGTCAAGGACGCTCAGATTAGAAATGGAAAGTCAAAAGAACTTTCCTGAAAAAAAAAAAAACCCTACTCTTTTACTTGTGTGTTACTTGTAACTTGTTACTGCCTACATCAGCCAATGTAACAATATAACACTGTGCAGAGCTGAGAAGACCCTCTATCGATTTTTCGCACCTTATGTTATATTTGCACATCCCATCCGTTCATCACAGGTCTATTTCCTGCTCTCTCTGCTTCCATTTTTTTTTTTCCCCACAAACATCAGGCAACTGGTCCTGATGTGCCCCTTTACATGTGACTGTAATGTGTGTGTGAGTCAAAGGTCTGTACGTCCTCTCACACATTAAATGAGCCCACAGAAGCACATTCTCTTCATTAAGACGGCTGAAAATGTGTGTTCTCTTCACGTCCACACTTTTGATCTTCAGACTATGATTTCTATGTTATAGGTGTGCAGGAAAAGCGACCTGCATTTGATGTTTTGATTGTTGTGTCACAGCATTTCAGCACAGTTTCAGGCTAGAACTGCATATGAACAATGGAGAGAAAACTGTACTAGTGTTTATGAATGGAAGTGGCTTCACAGATAAGGCAAGGGGAAACGAACCAAATAGACCAATCAGTGTCTGTGTCGAATGTAAACAGCGTAGTTGGCAGAGGTGAGGCGTATTAACCTCTAGCCCGAATCAAATCTGATATTTTTAGCTCTACCGTGAGCATCCAGACTGTACTTTGATCCAGTGCCCGCGCACAAAGAGCAAATCAGTGCTGATCTGCACGTTTGCCGACTCCTCAGAGGAAATACCAGAGCTTTCTGTGGCCATAGTGCACAATAATAAATGTAGAGCGATAAAGAGAGGAGGGGACAGGCTGAGGGCAGTGCCTGGTGGCATGGATCATTTTTTTCATGCAGCTCTAATGATAACAAGTGAGTGATGACTGAACCTTCAGTGAGTCAGACGCACTCAACGGCTGTATTTAAATGAGTTGTTACTGTTGTCACATTATCCCACGGATGTTAGTCACCGAGTCTTGCAGGATTTTCTTATTCAATTTTTTTTTTTTTTATTCAGAGTTCATGAAAAGTGGCTTTTCCTGTCATTGTTGTTACTTTCCTCGTTCACCGTCGCAAGGACTTGGTTGGTTGATCGGGGGCTGGCATCAGGCAGGGCTTCACAAGTACAGTATAGTGTCAGTACAATAAAATTCAAACTGGGACAGGAAAACTAACATAGATAATTAAGCTGAGAAACATCTAAAACAGCGTGTGACTAATGAACACAGCCCAACTGTTAATTGCACCTCTGTAATTTATTAAAAACAAGGAAATATTACAATGAAAAACCCTTAATTCTAAGAAATGGAAGAAACGGTAAATGAAAGAGAAAAAAATGATTGCAATGTAATTATTTTGATTTAATTACTTGTTTTACACATAAAATGATCTAAAATCTTCTATTTCTGGGTTATGCAGTGAATCAAATCATATATCACACCACAGATGACGTATCTCTGAACCCTCTGAAATAGTGCCTGTAATAAGCCAGATAGGACTGTGATATGACACCATTTGATATAGACTTATTCCGCAGAGGCAAGCCAAAAGGGACGATTTGTAAGTGCAATTAGATTCCCTGATATTGAGTGTTAAAGTAAGCCCTTCTGCTCCACGGGAGTCGAGGAAGGCGCATGTACTGTACCTCTATCTCTGATTACACAGATAATACTCGGTTACAATGCTATCAGTGGAGAAAACACTTTTTTTTTTTTTTTCATGTATATACATATTTTTTGGAAGCATGCAAATACCTTTCAATGGAGTATGACATATTTTAGTGAGGCGTAATAAAAGAATATTCCCTCTGTCTGTAAATACGTCACCTGAGAGTCACAAATTATCTGTAAATTATGTTGAAATTCATGTATGAAATTTTTTACCTTAGGATTGCATTTTAAAAGTCTGAAAGCAGGCGTTTGTTCTTTTTCTCTTTTAACTTCTTTTTTTTTTTCTCTTTGTCCAGGGTGGCAGGTGCAGGTTCCCTCATCGTTAATCTGTAGGGTTTACGAGCAGAGCCATCAGCACCGCACCAAAAAAACAACAAAATGTGTCACCGTTCTCCCTATTCTTGTGTCGTGTTTGTGCAATGACATCACCGACCGCTGACTGATTAATTACCCCGACGGTCCATTCTTGGAGAAGAGGGCATTGTCAGGTCACGACCTTGAGGATAGAGGAAATGGTTGCGTCAAGCGGGGGGTCATCCTTCTGCTGATTCTTCGGGATAACCACCCTGTGTCACCTGTGGCCGACTTACTGTCCGTCGACCAGGCGCTGGCTGTTAAGTAACAGCGGAACAGCGAGAGGTCCCGTCCCCTGTGCTCCACAAGACAACAGCTTTGCCCAGGAGAACAATAAAACAGTGTCAGTTTCTACAGGAAAATATAGACAAAGTGAAAGAGGAAGCAATCCGTCCACAACAGGACACACGGCCGTGGAGGATAACCTGCCTTCAAAGATGCTGGGGCTGGCGAATCAGAATAGTTTAGAGGTGGCGCACTTCAAAAGCCTCGGCGCGGCTCCCTCACCGAGCCGTTTTTTCCTGCTATTCTTGTGGGCTGGTTTTGGGCTGCTATAAGTAGCCTGCATCCTGTCCCTCTGTGGTCTCAGGTGGATAGGTTTTGTTTTTGTAGCTGCGGCAAGCCCTTTAATGGCTCTCCGCGCTTCCACTGCTTCTGTTGGCAGGGCTGATTGCCTTGTTAGCGATGTGAACATATATCACGCTAGAAAGCTGCCAAATTCCAGCGTAAATCACAGTGGAGAAGCGGGGTCAGCGCACTTCTGATTAGGACAGATAATTTTATTACCTCCGCCAAGGGGGTTATGTCTGCGGTGTGGCTTGTTTGTCAGCAGGATTATGAAAAACACACAGGCCCCATTTTCATGAAACTTGGTGGAAGTGTGCAGCATGGGCTGAGGAAGAACCCCCTAAATTCATCCAAATCCAAATCACAGGACAGTTACACAAAATATATATATGTTTTCTTTTATCAGCATTGTTAGATAGGGCATTTGGCCATGGCAGAATAAATTGCACATATCTTTAAATCTAGCAGATGATAGTGAAGTTAAAAAATGCAGAAATACTGTATTATACCCCGTACTACAGTACAAGCTGTTGCAGTGGAGCACTCAGGGACAGTGGCTTCCACCCAGAACAATTACCACAGATGTAACAATCCTTTTAATGTGGTTACGGACTGTTAATTCACACATATCACACAACCAAATCTCACGGTGCTTTTTCACTGCAGGACTTTGACCTATAACAGAGCATTTTCACTTTGTGGTATTAGTACTTTAATACTTTCATGTAGTATTTACTACGACTTGTGCTTAACTACAGGACATGAATGCTTCCTCCATCACTGACTAGATGTTACAGCAGTGGTGTGGGGCTAGTTTGGTCACAGACAGTGATTCCTTTGTAGCCCTTTTTCTTCAGTTGCTTTGCAGCTATGGTTTATGATTCAGTCGACAAAACATTTCTAGTGCTTCATAGTAAAACACCGTGGCAGCGCTTCTATGAGGGCTATTTCTCCTTGTTCTCCATACATCTCGTCAAGCACGAGCAAAGTCTGTGGAAGCTTGAGATCCCAAACTGATAAGAGAATTTTTTTTTTTTTACACCCTTTTTAAGGCAAAACCGTTACTGTACAGCTGCTAAGCTGAAGTGGATGCATGACCTTGACCATGTGAAGTTAGCTTACGGCAGACACACTTTATGGTTTAGTTTTTTGAGGGTTTTCTTGTGTTTTGTTTTTTTTTTTTTTTTCATTTGTACTATATTTTTAGGTTTTAAAAGTAGATGGGTAGCAGACGAGTAGATAATGACTGCATTTTCGTTTTTGGGTGAACTTATCCTTTAAGCTTACCCTAAAAGGACGTATCAGTGAAACATGATACAGTGCTCCAGGCAGTAACGGCAAACGAAAGTAAGAAAGAGCCAATAACATTTTAATAAAGTGGATATCTGAGACTTGTGGTTTGTTAATGTCTTCAAATCCTCTTTGTCCTTGTCTGAGAAAGCATCTGTTCTACGCTTGTCCTAAGTGTCACTGTATCTGCCTTGATCCTCTTGAACCTCCTGGATAAATACAGGTTTGAAGACGTGCCAGTCTGTAACATTGGCGGACCCTTCCCTGTCCGTCTGTCTGCGTCCGGCCTCTCCTCACGCTCTCCCCCTTTTAGAGCTTTTGTGCCCTTTTGAAAACATCTCGTCCATGTTGATCAGTCGTGGTTACCTCTGCTCCTCCCACAACACTCAGGCACACATGGTCCATTGTTCGGGGTACCAAGCCTGATTAGCGTGCACTCACCGACAGGGTTTGGTAGGCAAGCTACTTTGTGGAGTAAATGACTTCTGTGGTGTAATTACGTACAGCCTGTGGTAATCTGGTGGTCTCAACTCTGGCCAGAGTGCACCTCTGCTCCCCCTGGGCCACCTGCCCCTTTGTTAGCCACCCAGGGAAGACTTGGTGACTAACAAAGTCCATAGTCCGCCATGCTCCCGTCCCCTCTCTTCCCCTCAACCTCCTATTTCCTCTTAATGGCTTTCAACTCTGTTTGGCTTTCCTCTCCACTGCCCTGAACCGTAGGTCAGCCTCCCCATTAATTACAGCTTCTGGTGATTACGGGGTGAGAGGGAAAGTGGCGGAGTTTGTCTAGCGTGTGGCGGGTCCGAACACGACAGCTTTGACTGTTTATTTAACCATGTTAGTATCTCAGGTTAAGGATGTTCATACCATTGTTTCCTTGTGACCCTTGACCTCTGCCGCCTGAAATTAATCAAGCTGCCCATGTCTGTGGGTTCAAGGTCTTTTTCTTATCAAATGCATTTTAAGATTGTTTTAATTCAGGGTTCATTTCACATGTCTCATTCTTAGCAGTATCCAGTACACAGTGTTTTTGTTTATTTTCCTTTTTTTTTTTTTTTTTTTTTACCTTAGGAGCCGAGCAGTGCCCATCCCAGAGGGAGGGAGGGTGCAGCACACCGGCAAACTCACTCACATGCTAACGGGTGCAATCACACTCTCATATCCTGATTGTGCAGTTGGTAGTGTGGACAATGAGGGCGGAGAGAGGGAAATGTGCAAGGCAGCTTTCCATTATGAGATAGTGTGTATTACTGTAATCCAGAGGGCCTCCTGCTCGCTGTGGCGTGTGCCAGACTCCTGGGTGGGCAATCTCAGAGACAGTGGGGAGGCCCAGCTTATTTCTGGGCACATTTGGCATGGCCTATATGGCTGTTACAAGAACTAGAAGTGGAACAGAAGTCATAAAAAGACGTTTTGATATTTTAAGGGGAAACTTTTTTTAAGTGCTAGAGGTGATAGGTGTGCTTTATCTGTCGGATTTTTTTTATGCCTCAGATTCTGTGGTAAATGTGAAACAAGGGCAAGGCTGTTCAACAATATAAAAACACAGTGAGATTATGGTGTAACTCTCTCTAAATCATATGTAACCATGGTAATTAATTGAAATTAAGGTCTGTGTTCAGCTGTGTTGTCACTGCAGCATCACACAGTGCTGGTTTTAAAACTAAGTGTCATATTTTGTCTTCATGAATTGAAACAATAGTATGTAATCCAAAACACAGGGGCAAACTGTAAGGCTGCCTTTATGAGAGGACCGACGCTGCCTTTGATACGGTTTGTAATTGGTCATCAGCCCCTGTCACACACTTTCTCGGGGTTCAGTTGTCAGAGACCCTCACAGTGTGCTGCCCTGAAGACCACTTGTTGGAAGCCCGCTGAGCCTCTCGGGGTCTGGAATGGCCTCAGGAGACTCTGAAAGCCTGTCAATGTTCTGCCAGAAAGCTTATCCCCGTGCTGATGGCACTAGGCTGGCACTGGAGCACCGCTCTCTGCTGAGACAGGGAGAGATGGTCGGTGTCCCACTGGAAATGTGTCTCATGCCTGTTAAGGTGTCTGCTGGAACATTGGCACAAAGCTTTTTTCGAGGGTCTTGAAATGAAAACCCGACATAACACAAAGCGTTCACACACACACACACACACACACACACACACACGGAGATGCCTTCAAATAATCACATATTTCCACAATAACAGTCTAACTTGCTCTCTGTTGATGAGATACTTGAGAGATGATAATAATTTGCTTCATTATTATGCCAGCCAAAACACAATATGTTCAAATGCAAACACTACAGAACTAGAGAACTAGTTACTTAGTTTCATTTATTATCTTATTGAAAATTACTTCTTTGTCTTTATTACACAAAAACAGCCACATTAAAACAATCACAAAAAGACACCCAACGTGTCTTTTGGGTGTGCCATATTAACATATTGATATTGGGTTATATTGAGTGTGTTCTCATTAACTACAGACAGTGATAAAAACAGGTAATGAGGAGGAAAATTGAAACACTCAAAACAACCGAACGATGGAACAGAGCCAGTATTTGTCTGTCCACTCCAAACTGTCGTAGCGTCTGCATGAAGTACAGTCAGAGTAATCTCAGATGACACCTCTTATGACAGTTGTTCATCAGTTACTGTACCAGGATATTTATATTCATTTACAACCTCAATACAGTCACCCTTGATAAATACTTTATACTATCAACACGGTCGATACGTTATGTCCCTTTGTTCTTTCTGAAATTGCATTTATCAGTATTTTAGTACTGTGCAGTCATCCTGGGCAATTCCTGCTTGTTTCCAATGTAATCCACATCGGTGTAATTATAGTAATGGATTTGTATCATTTTAAGTGTAACACTAGTGTTTTTTAAAACATCGTTAATAGGGTTTGGTTGGGTAACCCCAATACGTATCATTTCTGAATATTTGAAAAAGCTTCAATAGTAATTTTGTGCTGTACAGATGCACCAGTACAAGCTGCGTTTTTTATCTCTGCTCTCTGACAGTGAGTTGGTGCACGCATGGCTGCAGTGCCTACACAGCCCCACCTCCTGCCCAAGAGGTAAATTCATTTTGATGCTGTTGTTCTTAATCCACAGCACACAAATGTTGTCACATTCGTTCTTTAATGAGAATTTGAAATGTCCTGTCAGTTTTTCTCTGTTGACAATGCATCAAATATCAAATATTTTCATGTTATCATATCAAAGT
Source organism: Acanthopagrus latus (assembly GCF_904848185.1). Lineage (NCBI taxonomy): Eukaryota > Metazoa > Chordata > Actinopteri > Spariformes > Sparidae > Acanthopagrus > Acanthopagrus latus. The sequence continues at coordinate 8,757,613 of NC_051047.1, read as the reverse complement.
TAGAAATAACCAAGTGAATTTCCCCGGTGCAGGATGAGTAAAGTTTTATCATATCTTTTGCTTATATATTAAGGTATATATATATATATATATATATATATATATATATAAAAGGGTTTGTAGGACAGGGAGGGTGTGAATCCCACATCAACAGGGGGCCTGATTGCCATAGTTACTGAAACAACAATGACAATCATCCCAAGGTCATAACCTTGCGTGACCTGAGTTCAGGGGGAGGTTGTCTGGGGTTTCCTGAGAATAATAAGTGGGAAATCTTCACTTCCCAGACCTCCCAGTAACCCTACAGAGTGGAGATTTACGAGGCCCAACGACGACTCCCCTGATTGGCTTTATGACAGGACTTCCACTCTGGTCTCTACCTCTGTCATTTGGAGGTCCTCAACTCTAAACATAGTCTGCTCTGTAAGGTATGATGCTCAGAGAGCAGTTTGATACAGAAGTACAGCAGCGGCAGGACTGAGTTGCTGTGAGGGCTAATTAGTGGTGAGACAGAACTTGTCAGGAATAAGTTAGCAGTAAACCTGTAAGTGTGTGTAGCATGGAGCACATGTTGCTGCTCCATTATGTAGTGGGACCCCTTTGAACTTGTAAACTGAAATATAGGATGCTCGCATGGATGAACAGCTGACTTTCACTCTAATAGACACACACATACACACTCACAGGCATGCACTGGCACTAGTGGAGACATACATGGGTCACCTGGCAGGTCATGCTCCCCCACTGGTCAGCCCTGCTGTAAGACTGCATTGATTATGTCTGTAAGCATGCAGTCAAGCATGTGCATTTTAGCATCTGCACGTACTCTTATGTGGGAACATGGTTTTGGATCAGTGTGTGTGTGTGTATGTGCGTGTGTGTGTTTCGTTTGTGTGTGTTTGTTTGTATGTGCTCTGTACTTTCATGCTCACATTCTAAAGTCATCAAGTCTACATTTTCACAGGACGTGACAGAATCACATCCTGTTAAGATTGTCAGGAGGAGTTAAGGCAGCTCAGAACAGTTCAGTATCCTCAGCCAACAAAGGCTGACTGACACCTCAGGTATCGGTAGGAATCCGATCCATGACTGGAATCAGGTGACAGCCACTTGACCCCTGACTTGCAATCTGCTCCAGTGTGTGCGGAAAATAATTAGCCAGTCGTACGTATTTTCAGACCAAATATGTCACAGAAAGACAAAGAAGGCACAGTAGCCAAACACTTAAATGCCTCTGTGAACCTCATTAACAGTCTTGTCATGTCTGGAATACAAATTAAGAACACGTCTGCTAAAAAGTTGCAACATGAACTGCAACATTTTGTTCTGCTTTGTTTTGCACTGCTTGTCAGCTCTTTGTCTTTTTGCTTGTCCAAGTTAAAAAAAAGAAATGTTTGAGGCAAAAAAATGACTAAGTAAAAGAAATTAAATAAGTGAAATCATTAATTTCCTAGAAACCGAGGTCAGCGAGCTTTCTTACAGATCGGCATCCAGCACAGATAGTGGCAAATAGCACCTGACTGGTGCCGAGGGTACAGACCTCAAAAACTCAGTTCAGTCGCCATAGTAAAATGCTGCATTTTACGTTTGTGCAACCCAATTTGTATTTGTCAAGCTTAGCATGTCCATATTTCTACAATATGTGTGATATCATGTTCACATTATATTTTTAGAGCTGACTTTCGTGTCAGGAGGAGGAGGGGATGGTGAGGCCATGCCATCTGGCCACGACGGCTGCCAAGCAAGAGACGACAGTTCAAGACGATGTTTAAACCTTCATAAGCATAAATTGACTGGATATTTTTAAGGAGGCGTCGGGAAACGTTTCTTGCTGTTTTAGAGGCAACAAAACTGGGTAAAATGATGACATATTGGGAACATTTTCAGGTGCATTGGGTGATGCAGAACCAGGTAAGTTGCAACATGACCATTTCCTAAACCTAACCTAAGAGGTTTTTGTGCCTGAACCTTACCAGACCACAAGCTCAGTGTTCTGTCACAACATAGAATTAAAAAAACAGAAACTTGAATCTAAGGAATCATAAAGGTGCTACATAAAGAAATGTCGTAGTTCAACATATCTGTGATTTACAGAAATGGACAATGCCAACATTTATTGTGGTAACTGGGTCACAAAAAACTACAGGCAATTGGCTCTAGTCCCGTGAATAAAGAAAAGCACTACCCCTCCATGGAAAGAAAAAGAAAAAGAAGTGTGATAAATTCTGTGAGTGCCAGAGATGTGACAAATGAATATTCCATGTCTTATGCTGGCCTGACAGATCTCATCTCATTTGTTCCTTATCTCTTTTGTTTTTTTCAGCGGAGTGTTTTGCAGACCACAAGTGACCCGCAAGTGCTTTAAATGAACACGGCCTGCTAATAGCTGTGAGGAGACACCCTGGGAGCCATGAAATATGTGCAGGGACCCATGACCACCGAGATAATAGCCCCGGCCCGGACCATGGATTCTCTCTGTCCACTCTCTCCCACCCAGGTTTGGAGTGGCTCATGTCTGGGACAGATGGTAAGACGAGGCCCTTGTATGTCCTGGCAGAGCAGGGGGAAGGACAATGCCTCATGGGTGATATAAGGGCAAACAAAATGTGTCATCCCACCAGTTTAATAGCTCTTCTCTTATGATTAGGCTCCTGTGGATGAGGATAAAAAGCATGCACAGCTATTGCGAGCATGCATGTTGATGTTCACTGCAGTTTTGCACATGCACGTGTGAAGAAATGGCTCCATATTATGCTTATATCTGCTCACAGCGATCATTTTTATTTATAGTACAAGACAAAAAAAGAAAAAAAAAAAAAACTCTTTCTTGACTGTGCAGGTTTAAAGTAATGGCACTAACTACAAGCTGCAGTAGGCAAGTGTATTTCCTAGCAGGGAGTTTTGTGTGTGGGAGCTTTTTGTGTTCATGTGTCGAACCACATCCAGGGCAGCAGAGAAGAGAAGATGGGGGCAGCTCTAATTAAAGCCAAAGGAAGAGTGTCATCCGCTGTGAACTCACAACTAGGGGCCACAGCAAATCAATGGACAGCCAGCGCTGCCATCATCATCAACAGCTCCCGATCAGAGCAATTGGAGGGGAACAAAAACGAATGAGAAAGACTCGACCAGGAAGCTCCTACCACCTGTGCAGAGCCAGAGAAAGCGGGGGACAGGGAGACAAACACAGAGACAAACAGACAGAGAGAACACGATTGTGACGGCATGGTCCAAACGCCAGAGATTTATCGCTTCTTAGTTTAGGGCAGGCAATTTTGTCATCATCGCCGAGGACATCTATTTTGATAAACAAAGGTGCAATTGTATGAACATTGGCTGTGAACAGACTGATCTAATGACCCTTTAAAAAAAATATAGATTTTTCTGGCGTTTGCTTGAGGATCAGACTGCTGCATACGGCGAGTGCCAATGGTAAATGTTCCTGGCAACATAAAAAGTGTTCCCCAAGAGCAGATTTAGACTATTGAACTCTGTAAGCGGTATCAGAGCTCCCCTGTCTCTGTGAACTGCGCCTCTTGGCCAGCAAGCCGAGGGAGCGCTGGATCGGATTCTTACGCAAACACAGGCACATCAACGGCATGTTCTCATGGCATTAGCATTCCAAATGTTTTTCAAGACGAATGTGAATGCGACTATTTTCGTCTCATAACCCGCTCTCTCAGATAACTCCCGGTGAATAAATGAATTCTGACAAGGGGAATCTGCATACAAAAACACAGCGGGTCTGGAGGCAGCGGCTGGTCTGCTGGTGAGGGCCTCTGAAGCGCTCTCTGAATCTCTTCATTCACTACCTCCTGCTCCTCGTGGACTTATGGTTCTTTAAATGGCCGCCTCTGTTTATCCCCTATTCACATTGGGGGCAAGTGAGGCGGTGAGGCATACAGCCACACATTAAATCCTCTGTGCCTCTGGCTGGCACCTGCATCCCTTTTTACGGGCAAAATCTCACGGAAAAACTTTGGAAATTCTTGAATTTTTGGAGATGCTCTGCAGATAAGTGAAGAGATTCATTGAAAGGGACACATTTATTAGGTCTTAGAGTGGGATCAAATTGAATGTGTTAACAAGAGGATTCTAATTGATGGACCTGCAGATGTGGCATGAACAAATTTGCAAGATGACAGCCCAGCATTCGCACTATTAAATCAATCTTAACCCTGTTCATGGGCCTAAGCCGGAAGTTAGCTCTGCTGGCAGAAGTCTCTAGTGCGCATGATCTATGGGCCGTGATAAACAGGGTATTATGCCATATCACAGATTTCTGCATAACATAACAAAATATATAACAAAGATCTAGATGTTTTGGGACATTTACATATTGCGCTTTTAAATCATCCATTCTGGTGAATGCACAAAAACCTAATCACCCCCTTAACACATGCATGCATAGTGGTTATTAGGATAATTGGCAAATACCTATTTATTAAATGTATAAGCAAATATTTCTTACATACTAATCAGTATTTTATGTGTCACAGATCCTGCATGTCTTAGCTTAAGTCTGCACAATCTGACATCTTTGCATCCTCCTATTTGTGTCCTCTTTTCTCCTCATATTGCATAAATACAGAGCTATACAGTTACATCAGAGGACATTAAAGAGGTACTATTTCTTCACTGTGCCTTAATGGTGATAGAGCACCTTCCGATCCGGAGTCAACGCAGCTGTTTCTAAAAATTTGATCAAATTTGCTTAATTTATCAGTGAACTGTTACCCGTGAAGCTACCGCAGCTTAATTCACCTCACAAAGCAAAATCATCTTTTTTGTTGTTGTTGTTGTTGTTTTGCACTCCCCTGTGTTGGTAGCCTGACTTAACTTAACTTACGGGCATGACGAAGACACAATTAACTGGAAGTTCACCTGGAGCCATCAACCTCACCTCACTCAAGTTGAGTGAATGTGTGACACTTTTACTGGGGGGGGGGACCCCTGAGAGTCGCAAAGAGGCCCAGGCTTTTAATTTCAAGCCTCTTCAGTGACCTGGGTATTTGTGCAAATGTTTTTTTGCCCACACAGGACAACATCATTTAATTAATTTTCCGTTTTTTAATTGTCCACTCTTTTCTAATCCCCAATAATCACACTAAATTATAAACACAAAGTGACTCACCGAGAACAAGCAGGATAAATGCTGCTGTCAGTCAAAACATCAAAGGTGCTCGCTCAACTTAAACCCGCTGAATGCCAAGTCTATCGTGTCCGCCGCAAAAATACCACTATTAATTTGAGCTCCATTTTCAGGCAGCATTATACATTATACATTATACAATTCAGTGCGGTGGTAATTATATGTATTAGAGGGAACACACCTGTGTGAAAGTGCACAAGAGCAAAGCACTGACTGTGTCAATAATTCCAGGGTTTCCCTGTAATGTAGCTGAGACTGAGCACGTCCTCCCTGAATCATACAGCATTTCCTGCATGAGCCAGGTCGCGCGTATGTTTTATTCATTCAGCATATACAAGGTCCAGATTATCATATTCTAAAAGTCACTCTGTCCACAGTTATTTATCATCTGCTCCTAAATATGCAGACAAACCTTACCGACATGCTTTGTTTCATTCCGTGCAAACCTTACATTAAGAGATGGCGCTGCTATTGGCACTCCTCTCGTCATCCCATGTGGCGCTGGTGGGCATATACTTTCAAAGCAGTGCCATCTCCATATGTTCACCACGATAATCTTTCATCCGCCATCCCCGACTCTGGTTCACTCCCTTCCCCTCGCCTGTGGCAACAATTTTATTTCTGCATCAATTAGCACAGTGATTAATACAACAAGCAAACAGTTTAGAGGTAATGGCACACAATTAACATCTCTCCCCATCATAAAGGGGTATGCTAAACACTCACACTCGCCACTTTCTCCGCCTGGAATGGAGAGACGTGTTCAGTGCCTAATTCGTATGCTCCGGGATGGGAAGTGGAGTGCGCTTGGCTTTGTGTTACGCCATCGCCACATTAATCTAATTATAGATAGCTGAAAATGAGTCTTGCAAATCGGGACTGTGTGTGACACCCCTACACCACCCCCACCCTACCCCACCCTCCCCACCACACCCCACCCGCATACGCACAAAAACACACACACACACACACACACACACACACACACACACACACACACACGCTCGCATTGTCCCCCAAGTAAGAGCGTGAATGAGAATGCCTTTGCTTTTCAATGCACCGCCGCCACACAAGTGCCAACCCGCCCTCCAAATGCCAACGTCGCTGGTGAAAAGGCACCATTCACCGGCTTTGTATCCAAACTTGTTAGAGACTTACTTTTACCACCTACCCCCGTCTCTTTTCCTGTTTTCTAATTACAAACCCATTGGCACGGGGAGGGTGTGCATGGGTAAATAGAGCTGTAGGGGCCTGTCATGTGTGTAGTAGTGGAGAGAGGTCCTCGCAGCGCTGAGGGATGAGATGATTTGTTGTGATTGACAGCTACCTTGAGACTGGCCTGATGGAGTTGTCAAAGCTGTATGCTAACAGCCTGTTTCCTTACCACTGCAGATGTACTCTGCTCCGCTGTACTGCACACACACGCACACACGCGCTCACGCACGCGGAGCATTTTCTAGCATTAGGCACATGATGGGAACTCAAATATTTATTAGGACAATGGTTTTTGGATGCAATATGAGAGGAGGCTGTCAGATTCCATATCAAATTTTGCTTTCGGGGGTTACTCTAGTATAAACAAACGTTTTGCACTGACAGCTTCACACTGCCACCTCTTCTATATCACAGGCTTGTTTTTTCTGCAAAGCCAAGACAGAGCTGTATTTGAGGGTGCCGTCTTGGGCTAACACCGGGTGTGTGAATACAATGGCAATCCTACATCTGGGAACTCAGTGGGAAAACTATCCCATTTCTCACTTGTGCTGTTAGAAGAGGGTGTTCATTTTTACAAGGTGGATAGTGTTACTACGAAATGAAGTTGTGCAAAATTCCCTGTGAAAATCTGGTTATGAGCGTCAGCTCTGATTTTGACTGGTACTATTCATCACATGGGTCCACTGAGAGACGGCAGAGGAGCACGTTTGTTTGTGGTGGGCTGAATCCCTTCCCACCCTTTGAACAGGAGAGTTAGAAAATTGTCATCAAAGGGAATTATAGTAAAAAAAAAATCAGAACTTACTTGCTGTTCATACAAAATTTAATTTGATGTAGACTTCTTTGTGTTTGTACAATGAACACTGAGCACAGAACACACTGGAATGTGTTTTCGTCACATGAAAGCAGATTTATGTTCATAAATTAAGGTGTATTGTTTAAATTAGGGGCAAAATGGGCATAACGGCTCCGTTATCTTTTGGCACGGTGTGCAGACGCTGTGATTTTAGTGTAAGTTGGTCTGTAACTTCAAAGAATGGAAAGGAAAGGTGTGTCACGGCTCACAGGCTCTTGTTCCGTAATAGGGGATCAGCTTCAGCGGGGTATAGAATGACCAGCCTCACTCTGCACTTGGTCAACGGATTTCTCCTCTGGCCTTGAATCTTTTTTTTTTTTTTTTTTCATTTTCTCCCTCCTTTTCCCTCACGCTTCGTTCTCCTCGCGGTTATTCATCTCGGGAACAAAAGCTAAGTGTTTTGCTGTGAGCCAGATCAAGGGCCCGGCTTCTTCCTACCAGGAAAAGGTGGAATAACAAACATGGCCGACGTTGAAATCATACCATACCTTCTGTTGGCTCCAGACTCTCACATCTGTGCCGCACCTCTCTCTGTCTCCCACACAGCTGCTGCCGAGGCTGGGGAGGCTTCAGCCCAGTGCCTCCCGGCTCCCGTCGCCTGCGAGTCCCCTGGGAAGCAGCTGACTGGCACCCAGACTGCCAACCAGATGATGGATCCTACCAGGAGAATCAGACATGACAGGGGGAGGTGAGGCTGCAGGAGTGGCCACCACTGAACCTGAGGACGAGGGGCAGATGCGGTCAACTGCCTCAGCTCTGTGTGTCTGTGTGTGTGCACACTTGTGCGTTGGCGCCTGCAAGCAGACATGTTAGCGTGTGCATGCGTCTGAATGGCCGTGTCTTGTGGGTGTTTGTTTTGGCACCAGCAATCTTTTTTTTTTTTTTTTTTTTGTTAATTTTTTTCACTCCAGTCACATTCTCCATCTGGACCTGCAGTATTTCATTAGCTGCAGGATGTAAAATTTTATTTTGAAAGCTGACAAAATATCAGCAGTGTTTGACTCTTAATGTTTGTCATGTCTGCTGTTGGACCTCCCAAAAATTGTGACAGGTGCCAAATGACACATGTTGGGGTTGAGCATAATAAATCAAGATGAAAAGAGATGAGTTGCTGAACAGAAGTGGAATAAATACAATTTTCAGATGCGATGTATCAGATTTTGACCCTTTACCTCCATTCGCATTTGCAGTAACGAGGTGACAACAGGTGAGTCCATAATATCTCTCATTTGTAGGTCTCAGTTATTTATTGAAAAAAAAAGAAAAGAAAAGAAAAAAAAAACATGTTTAAACATTTTACTGGGCTCAGCATATTGTTTTGTCATTTCTGGCATGACCAGCTTGATCTTGTGATACCAGCTGGATGAAAGCTTCATTCTTGCCCTGCGGCGTCCTGCTGTGCCATTGCCTCAACCAGACACTGTGATGGTAAGTGACTGCTGTAATTGTTCTGCTCCCAGCTCGAACACTTCAGCCAACCAACTGGCTCCTTCCTCCCGGTCGTGCCACATTGCCCTCATGGGCCGTCTTGGCATGGACCCACGGCCCCCCAACACTGAGATTTAATGCGAGTTTACAGTCGGATGTTGATGTGGAATTTCTTGCACATGAGTGCCCGTCGATGTTTTTTTTGTTTTTTGCACTTACCAAGAACTGGTGTCAGTACTCTCAAGACACTGGGGGATTTAATCAGAAATCTGTTGCCAAGGTGTCTGATACTGTAAATAGATTATAGTGTTTTTGCATTTCCAAAATTTGGCTCAAAAAATGCTTTCCACTTATCTTTTGTGGTATCCAGACGTGCACGGTAAGGCTTCGGCTGAGACGCCAGTACAATGGAGGTGAAAAATGTTTGTTCATGGCGCTCACAATTTTAAAAAAAACTATACCAAAAATAAAGCTATTTGTTTCTTTGTTTGTTTGTTTTTTAATGTGTACAAGAAAAGTAAAAAAAAAATGCAGTGTATAATACATATGCAAATAAACCAGAACTACATGCCTGGTTAAAAGAGAAAATGAAAAATTAAACATCGTAAAAGATATGTGGTTTTGCACGTGATTACAGCAAACTCGTCCTTTGAATATGTTTTTCATCGTCCTTGTTTTGTAAAACGGCAAAAAAAAAAAAAAAAAGCCCCCCCCACAAAAAAAAAATCAAATATGGTGGCAGGCATCCTACGCAAGTATCTGTGTCACTATCTGAGTGTTTACTGAGCAGCCGGCGTGTTTTCTTCATCGTCATCTCTCTAATGCATGCACTCAAATGCTCTCGTTGCCTCATGTAGCCCCGCCGACTGCACCAGCACCGGATCACGCGCACACACACACACACACAGAAGAAGAAAACAAACAGAGTAGAGGGGAGAAAAAGATGTGGGGGGGGGCTGTACTGTACATCAAATATTAAATTGTTTATGATGGCAAATAGACTCATCTCAGCCCAGCCTGTTTGAAGTGACAGTCGTTGCTGCGAGTGCTGGATAAAGTGGATCAGGAGTGGGGAGGAAGGGAGGAGCAAAGCAAAATCAGTGAGGAATAGCAGAGTATAGTGAACTGTTCTTCAGAGCAAAGAATGTCCAACGACGTATGCTAAATTGTGCGGTTAAAAAAAAAAAAAAAATCATCAATCCATCTCCCTTTACATACGGGGTGTGAATACACACAAAGACACACACAGGCGTGAGTGTGCAGCACACACTCAGAGCCAAACCTTGGGGATTCGTGTGCCTTGCTTTTATCTCGCCTAACCACCAGTAGTCAAGTCAGGAACCTGGTGAATAATTCACTATATTTACCTGCTCCACTCCTCAAGACTTATAATGTTTGTATTGCAGCACAAGTAAATGAATAAATAAATAAATGAAGCACTAGGTGAACATGTGAATGCATAAATAAGTAAAGGGAGCAGGGAGGAAGGCCCGGCGTCTCAGCCAGAGGTATGTTGCCATCTTCTGGTTTCAGAGTCAAACTTCAGGGAAAGGAGCAGGTTTTTGCCCACAGATCAGCGCTCCAGCTTTCGTGACTTAAGTGAAAGTAGAATGTGTGTCTTCGCTGGTGGCAGCTGTAGCACCGAAACGAAACGCCCATCGGCACTGTTTGTATTTCTTTATTTCAAGTGGAAATATATGTAGAAACTTGTCACCAGTGGCTTGGGCTAACTTTTACCAAGTGCCAACATTACATTCATTTGAGTTTTGTCTCACAAAAAATCACAAACAAACGTCATCGATGGGGTTGTGAAATTATGCTCGTCTCGCTGTGCAAGTATATACATTTTCAATAGGTGACTCGAGGCCCTACTTTGAGGCATCACTGTGAGTCGTTGCCAGAATTTCGACGCCGTCTCTTGTTCGTCTCATTTGCATGTATGATTATCCACATATGCCCTCCTGTTCCACCACTGCTCCAGAAAATGATCTGTGCTGTGGCAGGGTGTTAATTGGCTTGGCCCCGCGGTGTGTACGTGCGCCGGTGTGTGCCCGTACGTCCGCGCAAATGTTTGCGTATGTATATGTCAGCATGTTGACAGCGTGAGCAGTGTCGGAGGCTCTCTCCGCGGCCCGGCACATGTGGCTCTCCACCAGTTTGAGTGGCTCTTTCCTCTGTTCCTAACATGTGCTCTGTGCCTCCCCGATCCCTGTCCAGCCCTGCTCGGATCTGTTAGGCCCTGTCCGCCACAGACAGGGCCCCACAGAGGAGCAGGACATTTACTGCAGCTGAGGGGATTGCATCAGATTACAGCAAGAGCTGGGCGATAATTTTACATTATAATGTACCGACTTTCGGTAGCATCGTATGATCAGCACGTGATCCTGACATGCAGTATTCAGTTGTCCAAATGAACAGTTTTTAAGTGAAGACTTTATTTTCGATCAAGTGTATAGCTCCAGTGGCTCAGCTAGGCCTGATGGTGGGTTAGCAATTTTTCTTGTTTACCCCCTATTTTCAAGCAAATTGTTATTAAAAACTACGACAATAAACTTTTTTTCTGACTTAACATTACCAACGATTCGATGATTTTATGATTTTTCATGTGTTTGCCATTTTACGATACATATCCACACACAATAAAATTCAAATGGCCGTCCTGAAAGTGACTTCAGACGTATCACCCAGCCCTAAATGAAACATACAAGCAGAATAAATACAGCTGGACTTGGTTTGTTGAGCTCTGTTCCACCAAAGCACTTGCACACACTGACCCCTGCGCTGTCAAAACATCTTCTAGTCCCAGTTGAGAAAACTCGGCAGCGAGAAACATTACCTTGTTTCCCAGACTTTGTCAGCCAAAGTCCTGTGGCATTTGTGTCCATTCCATTGTTTTGTACAAGAGGGTCCCGTGGGGGGGCTTGTGTGCCTTCCTTTATGGCGTCCGGCGAGTCCATGTTGCCTGCACGGTGTCCGGGCCCTGTACCTGTGTCTGTGTGCCTCTGGTGTCACCTGCCAAGTGTTCATGAGAGTGTGTCTGCGTGCTCTATGTGGTGTGATGGTTAGCAACATGAGAGGTGCTGTTCTGTTCCTCCTTCTGTGTTAAAAAGCGTTTGTGTGACTTTACTTTGTGTGTTGCTCTGCTGTCCGTTGTGTGGAGTTTTTGGTGGGGTCGGCGTGGGGTGCTGAATAAGCGGGATGCCACGCTGAGTGGGCACATGCCCCAGAAAGTGCCAGAAGACAATCAGCGCTGGCCGCCAAACACACACACACACACACACACACACACACACACACAAACTCTCCCTTTACTTCTCGTTTTTCCTGTCTGTATCTTTCCCACTATCCCTCCTTCCTCCATTTTGCCTGCGGCAAGACAGCTGTGTCCATCAGGCCGCGAGGCCCGTGACATCGGTCACACGCTAAGAACCCACTAAGATCATGGCAGTGGAGCAGCTCTTCTGGCTGTTTGTGCAGGGACGAGATGTGCTGGGGCTCCTTCATCACCAGCCTTATACAAACAGTGAACCATCCAATTTATCCAGTGATTTAAAAACACACTTTCTAACTGTTTTGGTTACTGTTTGTTAGTTCAATTGTTCACAACATTCACTTATTTTAATTGTATGTATCAAAACCATCAAAAAATATTTGGGCAGATGCAGACTCACTTTCACTGACACTGTGTGTGTAATGTATTAATTTGAAAAGAGACAGTTTGGTTCAAATAGCGTTTAGGAAATTAAAATGTAGAGCAGCAGCGAACTATAATTATAATTAGATAGGTAATTCAGTCAACACAGAGATTGAGGGATGATTTTCTTTCATTCATTTTCAGTTTGCAGGCCTCACTTCACTCTATTAAATCCTTTCATGTGGCGCTGGCAGCAGCAGAAGTACCAGTGTTTTGAATGGCTCCACAATAATGAGTGGACCGTCATTGTGGCTTCTGAATGAGATCCATTATGATTTCATGGCTGGTCGGGCAGAGTTTTAACTGCATGCTCTTCAGAAAGGTGTTGTCAGCGTCACTTAGAATTACCTGGATCTTTTATTGATGTTATGATGAATACTGAAAGAAGACAGAGAAATCACTCACTTAATGTCACATCCAAGCAGTTTTCCAAGATGGAGCATAAATGTAAAATCATTTCAACGTCTTAATCAAGTAAGTCAAATTCTTGTTAATAAAATGACTGCGCCAGTGGCCACATTACCAGGCACGTTAATAAACGTAAAAAAGAAAAGAAAAAAAACGGAGTGTGAAAGAGATCTCAGTCTCCATGGGACTTCCTGGTAAATTACAAGTGAAGTACGGTAAATAATATCAAATAACCAATTTTTTTACAAACATCTTTCAAAACCAGAATGTACTGTGCAATAGATTTTGATTTGAATTATATTTGTAATGCACAAGTTATTAATGTGTTTACTCGTGTAAGTGGCAAGGGGAGTCACCGAAGCAGTTAAAAAAAAAGTTGTTATATGCAAAAAAAAAAAAAAATCAAACCACACTCTCATAACAATTTTTTTCTTCACAGCAGGGCTTAAAAACACACTTTCACATTAAAGGTTGTCACAGATTTCTGCTCATATGTTCGAAATGGACTTGCTCCCCTCAGAAACACAACATTTCACTTTACTTTTCACCTCCTTCATCATGGAAAGATTCGATAGAAAGGTGACAGTTCATACAACATCACTGCATTTCATCTTTATTCCACAATTAAAATGCCTCCTCCTTCCTGAACACCATTGTGCATTTTACACTGTTTTTCTCTCCTCTTAGAATGCTTCTGGATTTTTTATTTGTGTGTGTGTGTTTTTGTTGTCGCCCCGTCGCAGATAGCCCTCCTGATAAAATTACAGTAATCCTGCTGTTGGTAATCCATTACCCGCAGCCATGTGGAGCTGTATTTACAATAAAAATATTGTCACACGTTGCCACAGCTGCTCCAATTCACTTAATGTCGGGCTTTAAGGAGCAGCTAAAAGCTTTGCTCCGACAGCTCTGCGTCTTTGATGTTGGGGAACTGGATATCCCCACAGATCTGGAACACAGTCCCAGAATAAACACTGTGGTCTGGAGGTTAACTCGCAGAGCACTATATAGCCTGAATGCTGAAATCCATACGGCTTCAATGAAGGTGCCTGGCTCTCTCTCCCTCTCCCTCTCTCTCTCCTCTCCCCACCTCACCCTTCATTCATTCGCTGCTTTTCTTCCCCCCCTCTCTCTCTCTCCCTGTCTCTCTATCTCTCTCACTCGAGCTTGCTTTGGTAACTTTGTGCGCTCCCTCTCTATCTGTCCCTCTTCATCCCTCTGTCTCTCGTCCTCCCTTTTCGCCTTGGCCCGTTTGAGGAGCCGTGCTCTCTTTGACCTGCCGCTTGTCAGTGTTAATTGTATGGGTTTAATTACAAAAACACATTTAGCACGTTGAAAGGGGGTTTAAGTTAAATCCTTCCTCCACAGACCAAACCTCCAGGATTTGGACGTGGCGGGGCTGTATCAGCTATCCGAGTCAGATTAGATGCTGCCTCTTATCTTCCCACAGCCGTGTCTTTTGAGCCGCCTTTTTATTCGGCTGTCTGTCTGAGGCTTTTTGCAGGCTGCTTAGATGCTCTTAGCAGAGGCAGTTTGATTTGAATCACGCGTCCACTCCTTAAAAAAGGTGACCCGTTTTGTTTGTAAAGTGACTGTGAAATCACACCGAGAACTTGTGCAAGCCGTTTGGTTAATTTGGCACAAACACATCAACAAAAATAATTTATGTCGACTAAATGAATTTAATTTTCAAGTTTGTACCCATAAGGCAGCTTGTGTTCAGTGAAACACATTTGCAGGAACAATTCAAACAATAAAAATTGTCCAGGTTTTAATTACTTTCATCTGAAAAAGACAACAAACTCACAAGTTCACACACAGTTTGTAAGAAAGAGTTTTAGGGGTTCAGAGTTTAAGAAATTTTTAATGAAATGAAGAATTTTAAAGTTTAACCATTAACTCACAGAATCTCAAATGTGCCCGAACTAAAAATATCTTTAGAAATAACACAATGACACAATTCTGCGGCAGACTTAATTCAGCGGGTTCCAGTCCATTGTGAGGCAGCCAGCGATGTTCTGTTTAATCACAAGGATTTGTCATGTGATTGACGGACTGTTGACAGCAGTATTGGGGCAGTATTTAGCAAGGTCTCAGGACCCCCGTGGCTAAAGTGAATTTTATGGAGACACTGGTGGGTCCCTGGCATAACAAGAAGTCAGGCCGTTTTTTAAAGCCGATGCAAATGAAGGTATTTCATGTTGACATCTCACCGTCTGGGGTGTGAGAGTTGATCACTTTGTGCATGGTGGGAAAAAAACAAAAGTGCACACAAAGCCAACCCTACTGCATAGTGTCTGTGTGTGTGTAAGTGTTTAAGTGTGTGTGTGTGTGTGTGTGTGTGTGTGTGTGGTTACACCCACCACTGTCCCGCTCTGTCTCTTGGAGCAGAGTACATTAACAGACCTAATTTACTATCTACAGACTCTGCCGACTGGAACATGTGGAGTTAGGCGCTTGGTTGACAATGCTTGGATTGAAAACGGGGCCGGTGGCTGCTGGTCATTGTGTGTGTGTGTGTGTGTGTGTGTGTGTGTGTGTGTCTAATTATGAGTTACTGCTGCAGAACTTTTACAGTCGACAGTGAGAGAAATGCCAGCACGGCCTAGGAAATTAATTTGTAAGAAAATGATTGAAGGTAAATTAGTGAGGTGTAATTATCAGTATGCTCACAATGTAATTTTGACTATTTTTATGTGAGATGATTGGAATGTTTTTAATATACTTTTGTTTCTCTTTATAAAACACACACTTGTTTGTAATATTTCCTACTTTACTCCTCAGATTTTATAATCTTGTATTAATTGTGTATTTGGATGAAATATTTTGAAATTAAAAATGACACCACATGTTCTTCGTGATCTTGATCAAAATTTGAGATGACTCACTTGGATGTAGTTTTTTTTTTTTAAATTTGTTGTCTTTTTTTTCAGCAGACAAAAAAGATTTTAAAAAAAATGAAAAAATACACCCCGTAGTAATTTATAATTTGATTCTTCTGCCTGATGCAAAAGCACACACGATTTCTGCAGTCAGTTAGTTGGTGAGTTGTTTTAGCAAGTCAAACTGTTATTAAGGCTTCACTGGATTATAGCTTCTACAAAATATGTGTGTTGGGGAATAATTTCATAGAACTGTTTGTCTGAATCGTTGTCATTATTTTCATATCAGTAAAACACAAATTTCATGCTGATGTAAGTCATTTCCAGATAATCAATCTAATCTATCATCTTAATTCTTCTAACCTTTAGGGGTTTTTATTTATTTTTTTTAACCTAAAAAGATATTGTGTGATCATGACTAACACATGTATTATGTCAGGTCAGAACAGCAGTACTGATTGTGATGTACATTCACAATGTAGATATGTGAACATACATATATGTTCTGAATGTTTAATCTTTGCTCCATCGCCTACTCTTTGATTGCTACATACATTTCCCTCTGATAGGTTAAATTAGATAAATAAAAACATAGATTATAAAGATTACACATATTTTATGTCTTCTGGCTTCTTCCACTGCAGTCCTGAAGTCATGTTTCTGTGGGCAGCGCTGCCTCTAGATGCAACATGGAGAACTGCAGTCCGGTCAGGCTCTGCACAGTTGCAGCTTTTTAAAGGTAAGTATTTAAGTTAGAATCATTGCATTTTAAATATCCTCCTTTGATTTGACACTGGCCCCTCTGAGGTAATTTACTGAAGAACCTTCATTATCTTGTGATTTCGCCGCAGTTCCATTTGTCTAAACATGCGATGGGATCGTTTAAGCCGGCAGCTGCTCTCCCTCACATCAAAAACAAAAAAATTACAAAAAGCATAAGTCTTGACTCACATAAGTGATTTGAAATTTGTCTCTCTCCAATGAAAGGGTAAAAATGAGAATGAATGAATTGCAGCTCTGGGCTTTAATTGCTTTTTCATGATCCAGCAATCCTGCAGGAAAATGCAGCGTAAAAAAGCCCAATTAGAGTCTTTTCACTTTGTGCTGGAGACAGCAGGGTTCAGGCTGATTGTCTTTCTCTGCTAGTTGCTCTGCTCCAGAAGGTGATACTGGGTTGGACCCCTGTTACCCTCCGAGCCTTCTGTTAAATTTGGCAGAAAAAACGCCGGGCTCAACGAAGAACAAAGGCGCGCCGGTTTCACCATAGAACCAGAAAAAGAATCCCTGAAGAATGGATTAATTTGGTCTAATCGAGGAGACCCATTCCATGCTTACTCTAGCAGTGAGAGCTATTGGAGCAGGCAGGAAGCAGCTCTCCTTATTAAATTGCCTAAAATGGCTCGAAAGTTCTTTAGCATGCTCCCTCTATACAGCAGATGCTCTGCATTAATTGGTCTATGAAGGCCTGACCTGGGGTTCTGTGCTAGGGGTTTAAGAAGCATATTTATTATTTGCTATAACCTGGCGTACATGATGTGTACTCTCGAGGGCCGTATTTCACCATATTATATAGTTCTTAACGTTGCGCGTGCTTCAGGGAGCTGGTGTTTGGGAGGTAATGTTTTAACAGCAGGTAAGTCCTAAACACCATTCATCAGAGGCCTGCTCTCTCCCCTCATCCGGCCACAGCCATGACTGATGGGCCTGTCTTTTGTATGAATGTTTAGCACAGTGGAAAGCCATATGCCACTGGCACCGACTCCTGCCCACCACCTCCTACTGTAGTAGTGGTGGAGGGAAGAAGGAAAAGAAGAAAGTCAGACAGAACAGCAGGATGAGAGAGTCTGGTGTTTAAAAAAAAAAAAAAAACGAGAGGGACAAGAGGAAAAGGAGGAGAAAAAAAAAAAAAAAAGCAGCGATGGACAACCAGCAGCCTCGGGATTCTGATGGGCCGAACTGTGCAACTTTCGGTAAAACGGAGGAAGGTCGGTCACTCACCACTCACATACAACGCGAGTGCACATATGCATACACTCAGCTGCACACATTAATAGTGGTAGAGATGTATTTTTAATAAGAGAAGCGGTGGTGGGAGGTGAGAGGGGAGGTGGTGCCTGGCTGGTCCATCTGTCCCAAGCAGCCTCTCTCCCAGTGCTGCTGCCGCCCCCTCGTGAGAGAAGCACAGCTGTTACTGGAAAGCCCTACTGTCCAGAAAAGGGGGCTCGCACTCCTCCCCTCCGTCCTCCATCCCTCTGTCCCTCCAGCCCTCCACCTCTCTGCCCGAACACCCCTGCAAGAGGATGAAACGAAGCAGCAAGCCCAGCCACTGTGCAGTCAGCCTGCGCGTCTGCAATTTCAAACCTCTTTAGATCATTTTTCATGCTCACCAGAAATGAATAATGCACACATTAACTGGTGCCAGTTAATAAATTTCCGTCTCACTGCACTATATTTTTCAATAAGGGTCTGGCTGCTTCGTTTTGTTTTGCAAAACAGCCTCAGAAGGCTCCTGCTGCAAATTATCCCAGCCTCCCCCCCCTTTTTTCTTCTTCCATCCACAGCCAGAGAGCCTTTCCTTGACTTAAGAAATGATAAAATCATAAATCGGCT
The DNA here is from genome assembly GCF_904848185.1 of Acanthopagrus latus. Taxonomy (NCBI): domain Eukaryota; kingdom Metazoa; phylum Chordata; class Actinopteri; order Spariformes; family Sparidae; genus Acanthopagrus; species Acanthopagrus latus. The sequence goes on along the minus strand of NC_051047.1, from coordinate 8,739,371 downwards.
TAAATTTTTCACTGTTGCATGCAAATGTCAGTGGGCATATTAGCCATTTTGTTATATCCCTGATCATTTAGTGCTTTTCTCAGCTGAAGATAATACACCACAACATTTTTCGCAAGAGTGCATCCTCAACATTCAGCCCCCAGGGCACCGCTACATAGAAACAGAATCAATCTTGGGGAACTTCCAGGCTTTGTAAGAGAGCCAAATTGGCAGACTATGTCCATTATATCAGTTCAGCAAAGCCCTGGCTAGCATCTGGCCGCACTGGACGTTTTATAGCCCATCTCTAACTATTAATCATTGGCTGCGACATCACGGACTCTCAAGAGGGTGTCTAGATGCTCGGTTACAGGGAACGCCGCTGAAAATGCCAGGGCATGTAGACACGCCGGTCCCAATACCCACTGACAGTGGCCCTCCTTAAAATGACAGAGTGCATCCAAGCCAGACGGACAGAGTGGTGTCAGGGAAGCGCTGTGACAGGCGAGGGGACCCCATCTGAAAAATGCCACCGTGCCCTAGTGGCCTACAGTGTTGTAGTGCACTGGTAGTATCTGTTCTGAGGTCGTGTCATGTAATATGATCTAGATGGAGCGGACAGGGTGGGTCCCTCTCTGGGATGCGAATGGGGTGTCAGACAAGCTGCTCCTCTAATAAGGGCTGCCATTCTAATGATCACTCAGTCAGCCTAACCTCTGACCCCTACTGTTATAAGAAACAGAGGGAGGGGCAAGCCGGGATGGTGGGAAGGACTGCGAGTTCAAATGCGCAGTATTTACATCAATTAGACAGGCAAGATGGAGGTGCCCATCAGAGCCCATTAGGATTGTTGTGGTAGGGGGGGGAGCGGGAGGGAGGGACATTGAGGGCCCTACAGAGGCCCAGCGGACACATCACAGGACTGGCCTTGATCTCGTCCTGTCACATTGATGAGAACTCTGTCAAAGACGCCTCCTACAGATGTACAGTATGCTTGCGACTCTGTGTGTGTGTGTGTGCGTGTTTGTGTGCTTCAAGTCACCATGCCTGCATCCAATCGGCCTCTTAAACACATCAAAATGTAGCCTAACAGCTCATATTAGCAACAGCAAAGTATTCACCAGTGGTTGATGTAACTAAATATAACTAATTACATTTTCCCCAAGTACTGTTCTGCAGTACAATCTTGATTTTAGATATTTCCAAGTAAGGCCACTTTCATCTCCAAAAGAAAATATCATGTTATTAATTTTGATTGTTTTAATTCTTTTTATTACAGGCTAAGCTTTCCAGCAGCAGCAGCATATAAAGTAATGTAAATGATCTCCACATTCACGTTAATGAATCAAAAGAATCAGCCATATAACATATTTTATTCTGAAATGGGCTATTTAGCATAATGAGCACTTTTACGTCAGGTTCTTTGATTCCAATGCTTTTGTACGTTTACTTAAGCGGCATTTTGACTGCAGGGCTTTTATTCGTGAAGGAGTGTTTTCACGCTGCACCAGTTCTACTTTTACATCAGAAATACAGATAAATACATTTTATTTCCTCAACCTTACATCTAAAGGTCATGAAATCAAAAGGCCCTGTTCTAGTCACTCACTTCCACTGTGACCATCATTATGTGTTCCCACTGCTGCTTCATGTAATGTCTCAGGACATTTCATTTCAGCAGTTTTGATAAACCCTGATTCTTTATTTTGTTGAGGGGGGGGGGATGCTTATCAGATGCAAAATAGCACACCTGCTGTTCCAAAACGCCCTCAGTGGGTTCAAATTAGTGCTCCCCTGCTTTTTGTTCCTCTGTTGAATGTGCGGCTGTAACAAAAGAATGTGTTTTTCATAACGAGTTTGTCGAATTTAGCATTACAGATTTGTGAGTGGTTTTGACTGTGAACAGTCAGACAAGACTCTCTCGCATCCATTGATTATTGTGATCAAAACTTATCAGTGTGATTAACAGAACACAATAAAGGACCCCTCCTGGGAGCTGATTTCATTATATCATTGTGATGGAGCATCCGAGCAGGTAAAAGGTGCACAGTGAAAACCCGGAGAACAAGGAGAGGACTTCAGTAGGCTGTAGTATCCCATCTTTTATTAATGTCACTCGGTGGGACAGCAGGTTTTTGTCAGTCAGAATGGATAATGAAGATGTTGGCGGGGCCGGTGAATCCATCCCTTTAATACTCACATATTTTATGATAATGAAAGGTATTCAAAGAATGATTATGATAAAAGTGGGCTCCCCCACTGATGTGCCAGCACAGCTGTGCAGCCAGACAGTCAGCTGCAGGCACCCAATGAAAGGATCACACGGTAAGTAAAGAAAGGATCCGTGAGTACATAAAGCGGATGGCTGACGGTTTTGTAGCCAACCGTACATCGGCTGCACCGCGTGTTACACTGCATGACGAAAAATAATGTGAGGGAAAGGCTTTCAGTCTTGAATGTCACTATTCAGAGCTTTTTTGATCTTGTTCTGTCTGCATTCGCTCCATAGCATGAAGCCCTTTCACCATACTGACCTTTACATGAGCCTTGTTGAAACAGGTTTCATCCCCAACTAAACAATACTTTGGATGTGCTGTGCATATCGGCTATTTGTTATTGGCTCTTTACATCAAAGCAGCAAAAATAAAAAACAAGAGTTGAATAGCGAGGAAATCTCATCACGTGACGCTTAGTTGCATATTTACGGGGTCGTACACAGAGGACACCGATGGTCGTGTGTGCCGTGACACCCCCTGACGTGCATATCAGTAACATCTTCCCGGCATCAAAGCGTCAACTGTTGTATTGTACTGTATGTGTAAACAAACTAAGCGGGCCCTAAAGCAAAGCCATACCAGCCCGCCGCAGCTTCAAAAGTTCCCAGCAAGCTGTAGGAAGCAGGTGAAAAAATAGAAGTGCGTTGAACTTTGACCCCAGGCGCACACTTGTTGACTGATGTTTCACACTGGGGTCGCCTTTTCCCTCTGCAGCGTTCTTCAAGAGGAGCAGGCCTGTGTGAGCGTGTGTGTGTGTGTGTGTGTGTGTGTACATGCATGCTTGGTCCCTGGGGAGATCATCCCCGTCTCCCTTTGAAGGCTCTGTGCTATAGAGCTGTTTTCATACGGCACCGGCCACGGGTTTCCTGTCTCGGCTGACCCCTCTTCTCCTCGTGGACACTTCAGAAAAACTTCCCAGCACCAACACCTTTCTCCCATTAACTACAGAGGCTTCAGGAGGGGCAGGGAGGCAAAGGGGGTTTTGAACCTCAGGAACAAAAGAGACTGGCATTAATAAACAAACATGATAACCACATTAGCCCACCAGTGGTCAGCACTAAGCAGCTGATGCCTCCTGGGGACAGTCTGCATTTTCCCTGCTTGAACAAACACTAGATCGCGGCCGTGTGCGGACCAGCGCTCTCTCGGTCCCGGCTATAGCAGCTTTTTGAGAACAGGAACATTTTGAACTGCTGAAAAAGGGCCAAATCAAATAGATTTTTTTCAATAGATTCTCTGGATCCACACACGCACGGCGCTCCGTCCAGCTGACACAACACAGGGTCAGAGATGAAAAGAGGATGGGGTCCGCCGTGGATCAGTTCCACATGGCCCTCAAATGGGGCAACAAAACAGCACAGTGTAGGCGACCATGGAACCACCACAAGGCACCCAGCTCACCTGCCCCACACACATCTCACTGCCATGAGATGGTCATGTATTTTGATAATTTATTAATTGGTTTCAGTAATTGTTTAAGGAAAAGAAAAGTCTCAAAGAAGTTGATAAATGTAAATATTTCTTTACTCCTTTATGAAAAAAGAAACGGATATCTTCAGGTTGTGGACAATACACAATATTTGAGAACACTCTCTTGAGCTTTGGGAACATTGATCGACATTTTATTATTATTTTTTTTACCATTATCTTAAACCTAACTAATCTATTGATCGGAAAAATTACTGACAAATGAATCAACGATGAAAATGACCATTAGTTGCAGCCCAAGATTCTTGCCACCCCAGAAAATGTCAACAAAGCTACAACTTGACAATTGCTCAACATACTGACTTTTTCCACCAAAAGAACTAAACGAGAGCCCGACACACAGATCATGGTCTTTATTTCCAAATGGTACAAAGCCAGAATTAGTGAGATAAAATAATACGAAGTGGAACAATGGAAAAATGTGTTTTACAGCAGGCAGGGGTCCCAGTAGGCTCCCTCAGGGCGTGTGGCGTTTAAGCTGGTCCAGTTTGCGTCGCAGCATGTTATAGTTGTCTCTGGTCCCAGGAGCCTCAGGGTCCAACTTTAGAGACAGCTCATAGTGTTTCTTTGCCAGCTCCAGCTTTCCCCAGCGATGATACAGCACAGCTGAAGGGAAAAAACACAAACACTGTTCAAGCTGAGAAGCAGCGGTCATCCTAATTCTATTCACTTAGTACATTCAATTCAGGTCCTGTAAGCTTCTATATTACTCTGTGATATTGTTTCTGCTAGCATGCACGATTATTCTTCTGGCCTCTGAGTGCCAGTAATCTCTCGTCAGCCAAAATATGTGACACATCCAAAGTTGCAGTATCTTACCTAAATTGCCATGGCAACTAGCAGCATCTGGCTTGATCCGAAGAGCGTGGAGGAAGAAACCCTCCGACTCCTGAGGACAAAAAATAAATAAAAGCACTGGATTAGAAATGCACTAATAAAGTAATCAACATGCATGAAAAATAATTTTGTAAGTTGAAATGTTGATGCTGTGCACGCTGACCTTGTATTTCTGTAATTTTCCCAGGACGTTAGCCAATGAAAACATGATAGTGGGGTCGCTGGGGAGGAGCTTCAGAGCCTCTCTGCCGATCTGCTCTGCTTGAACCAAATTACCTCGAAGACAAAAAAAAAGGACATAAATGTTAGACATTCATGTTTTTCAGTAAGTGACCACACATACATGCTCATGTTTTTCCCCTAGCGGACATAGTAACCCACATTTGGGCTACTAAAACTGTATATGTATATATACACATGTCAACATTCATACACAGTTAAAAGCATAAATCTATAGGTTCAACCGTAGTTACTGCCGGTACGTAGATAATCTGACTGCTTTCTTTATTTGTCAGTAGTGTCTAGAGCAGAGTTTTTCCCCTCTCCACACATGGAGAAGCGGTTTAGTCTCCTAATTAAGGTTGAACACAAGGCCCACTGGGTTATTGATCTCTGTCACAGACCCATCTGATGTCTGGCCAGAAATGAAGAAAGAGAGTGAGACAGTCTGTGGGACAGACAGACAGACAGACAGACAGACAGACAGACAGACAGACAGACAGACAGAGACAGTCATGTCCTGAGTCATGGCCTGTGCCCTTCAGACACAGCTTGCCAACATACGACTACATGTGTGACCATGTCTGAGCGCATCTGCCTGAATCTACACCGATTCTGCCTTTTGTTTGTGTAATGATCAAAACAAAAGAAAGGGGGTGAACATCAAAGAGAGAAGAATATTCCCAATTCCTTGCTATTTGAAAATGACACCTATTGTTCTTCTTTTCTCTCTTTTTTTGTTTGCTGGGGTAGCTGGGGAGAGGGCTAGAATTATTTCTGTCAGATTTGGGGAACAAATGCGGTGGGGGAACTCTGAGGGGGCGCTGTTCTGGCTGTGCTTGCCCATGTTTGATCAGGAACATACTGGGCCCTGATTGGACAGTTCCAGTGCCCTCCTGGGAGACTCCGCCCCCGCGGGAGCAGCTTCTGACAAAACGGCTCGAGCTTTTTGGAAATCAGAGCATTCTCCACACGGCAGGGAAGAGTGCCTTCAAAACTCACAACACAAAGCTTTAATACATAAATTTCAAGCATTACTGATTCCTGCTCTTCCGGTCTAATCTTGTTGGCCATTTAGATTTCCTGCCTTTCCAAAATAACAACGCTGCGTCTGTTGGCAGTTAATACCGGAACAAGCTGCACAGAGCACAGTTCTACACCAAGTACAATGACTAAAACCCACAAATGGATAAAGATTATTATTATTATTATCATCATAATTATCATCATCATTACTATTATCATTATTATTATTATCATCATCATTGTTATTATTATTATTATTATTATTATTATTATTATTATTATTATTATTATTATTATTATTATTATTAGTACTACTACTACTACTACTTCTTCTTAATGTAATTACACAAATCATAATATTTCTGATGCAACCATCATGAATACAAAGACTTCATGAAGTGTATTTTTTTTTGTATACATATGCACTTGCGCTTTGTGTACTACATGTCCAGTATCTGTGTGTCTGTTGGTGTGTGTGTGTGTATTTTGTGGGTACCAGTATTGTCCAGCAGAATGACCATGTTGTTCCACGCCAGACTGTGGTCAGGTTTTAACACAGTCGCGTTCCTCCAGGCGTTCAGGGCATCCACGTGTCTGTTCTGGTCAGCATACTATTAAGACAAAAGAGAAATGGGGTTATAAAATGCTCTCTTCTTTATGCACGGTAAAAACCCACCAATATGAAGTTTAGTTCGATTTCAATTTTAGGATCCATGTTGTGGATCAGGACACTCCCCAAAACTATAACCCATATTTCTGTTTAAAGCAGAGATGGGTATTGTTAAGATTTGAAATCGTTTCAGTGTGCCACTGCTTTTACTGATACTTATCGGGTACTCTTATCTTTTCTAATTGGTATCTTTTAAGGGAAAATATGAACAACTTAAACACACTTTACAGAATTTTAGAATTTACGTTGCTTCATTTTCTCACATACTCTATGTATCATTTACACAATCGTTCAATAACTATGAGAATATTGTTTTGAACAAATGAAATATTTCTGACTGGTACTGTTATTTATTTTTGCATAATTTAATTAACTCTGTGTGGGCTCCGGTCTCAGTTTAGTTTCAGTTTATACACCAACAGTTAAATTTAAGGTACAATTACATGAGACAAAATGGAGATCTGTGAAACCTGATAAGCTACGGCCCAGACTCTAAGGAGATTAAATACTACAGCTTTTAATAATTTTACTCCTGGGCCCGTTTAATACCAGGTTTTGGAACCCATCCCCTATTAAAACACACAACCTCTCTATGTTTTTAAAACTGCACTTGCTAAACATTATCAACATGCTAGAGTCTCACCAAGCGTCCCAAGTTATAGTAGCAGTCTGGGTATTTTTTCCGGAAGTGGATTGCGTTCCTGTAGCTGTGCTCTGCTTCCTTAAACTTCTGCAAGCTGTTCTGAACTATACCCAGATTCATCCACGCTGCAGCAAAGTCAGGCCTGCACAGATTTAATAAAAACACAAAAATCACTTGGATATTTGGTGCTAAAATTAGTGAGATGAAGTGGTTGCCTGTCTAGTGAGTTGTCTCTCTCTGTGATTAGCGACGTACTGTATAGAAACCGCTTTAGACAACAGCTGCTCCGCCTCTATCAGTTCATCCCTCTCCTTCAGGATATTCCCCAGGTTGTTCATGGCATGGACGTAAGTAGGATGTAGCCTGAAATGCCAGAGAAAATTGCAGTTAATATGGCTTAACTCCCGTATACTGCCATAAGCAAAGGAGAGGGTTGTTAGGAGACAAACCTGACTGCCTCTCTGTAATAACCGACGGCAGCGGTGGTGTTCCCTTTGTCAGCAAGGTTCTTCCCTACATTATAATGGACCTGAGGAATCAGTCATTAGACATCAGAACGTGACTCCAGTCGCTTGGGTGCAATTTGTTTCCACATTCGGACTGAACATTTTACTGACACATGCTGTAAAAAGGAGGCAGGCAAAAAACACACAAACCACAGATATTTACCTTGGCATTGAGCGGACAGACAGACAGGGCGCTGGTGAAGAGACTTTGCTCCGACCGCCACTGGTGACTGCGGAGAGCACAGCGGGCCACATACACACACAGCAGCACGAGCACAGACGCACACAGCAACTTCTGGAACGGGGAGAGGGGGAAAAAAAAAGAAAACCCTGTACTGTAAGCCATCATAACCCTTAAGCTTAAATATAAATCATGTGTGACTCAAGAGTTAATACCCTGGAAATGTATCTATGCAACACATGGACACCACCTGCTGTTCTCATCCCTTTACAGGTGAGTCATTAGTCATTTCTCCTGTCTGACCCTGCTCTGCATCACTGAGTAACGGAATCATCAAAGCTGCATAAACAGGTGCTTAAATAAAAGAGTTTAAAACCAGGACAGTGTGACCTGGTGGCTTACAGAAAAAAGAAAGGTCACAGGGGTTGAATCTTCACTGGAAACTGAAGGTTCAACAGTATGTGGTATCCTTTACGTCAGCGTGATTCCTTTAGCTACGATTCAGCCTTACCCTGTACTTGGACCAGCGGCAGCAGCAGTGTCCCAGGGAGTAGGCAAGCAGCAGGCAGTAGCCTGCCGAAGACAGGTAGAGCACCCTCTCAGCAATGACAAAGCCCACCCTGAAAAAAATGTTACAGGCCGGCAGAAAAGGGACCACCAGCAGCACCAGACCCAAGGTCAGTGTCCTGGCAGGGAGAGAGAGAGAGAGAGGTCACACAGTGAGGATTATATACATGTGCTGATCCATCGCTGCTGGCTGACAATCGTTGACCACCGAGTCATATAGCATTGTAACATTTTGATTTAACCCCCAAATCAAGCCCTGTGTGTCGCCTTAGAGTTGCTGTTGGGCAGGAGTTGTTAGCATTTGTGACGTGAGAGAGGAAAAAAAAAACAATGCACCAATGGGCCAATGCACTACATTACTTTAATGGCAGGGGTGGCAGGGTTTAATCTATCTGTTTTGTTTGCTGGCCGCTGGGTTTTTCTTTCAATTGTGCCGCTGTTATAGTTTTCAGAATGATTTTCTCAGAACATCACCAGCAACTCTTGCGTTATGTCAACTCTGATGGGCCACACTCAAAAACTGCACCCTAACAATGTATGGTGAAGAAATTTAAGCTGTGGGTTCAATAAACCGCTACAAAAACCATCCTAAAAACACGGAAAACTTTCCCTGTGAACCACACACAGGCTGTCTCAAAACCAACAGAGAATTTTAAATCTCAATCGAGACATGGTGCTCTGGTCACACTGCGGTGGATATGATACAATTTCCATAACCAAGTCCGAGTCTAGAGAGGCCAACATGTGCTTCCTCTCATCTACAGCGAGTAGTGAGATGGCTGTGCTCGCTTACCTCCTTCTCTGGCTGTCCTGCGAGCATAAGGCTTGGCTTATCAAGCCTATCATGATGCACCAGAGCAGCAACAGCCACACCATCCTCCAATCAGTGGCTGACTTAATGAGAGGCACACAGCCCATGGACCAATCAAAACACAGCCACCAGGGACACAGCAGCAGCCAGGCATTCAGAGAGTAGTAGTAATTATAGTTCACTATCTGCCAATCAAAGAGGAACAGGAGGGGTGCAGAATGGGAGAGAGTTGGGAGAGATGAGGAAAGAAAAGCATTTCAAATTCAGGATCAAAATCAATTACTGTGTTTAGAAATGAAGATTACACGGTGAAGAAATATTAGATGTTTGCATCAATGCATAGATCCCCAGAAAAAATTTTAGTGCTAAGAAAAATACTGATTTTTCCATGATGCCATGGTAACAAGATCTAGTGTGATTAAAAATTGCATCTCACTTTAAACAACATCCACAAAAGAATCTCACTCACTCGAAGAAGTATATTTTCTTCAAAAGAGGCAGGGTTGTCTACGTCAGTGAATGCTGGTGGTCCCGTTCCCATGATCCTCCAGCGTGCGTAGAGCATCGACAGTCCTCCAAGACCCATGAGAGCCAATCGCGTAAGCAACCCCGGTCGCAATATCTCACTTACCTGTCAGGGAAACATTTGTTAGTCACTTTCAAGCATCGGTTCATGAGGGCAGTGTGCTAAAATTCATATTGCTTTATACAGACGATGTATGTGACATGACATTAATCATACAAGGGAGGGCATAATTTATGACAGAAAAGGGGGGGAGGGTATGTAAACTGTAACTCACATCAAGTGAATTCTTCCTAAGGAGTAGCCTCTGGCTGAGTTCATACACATTAACATTACAGATCAGGAGGACATCAAAGGCGGCATTCACACCCTGAAGGAAAATACATGGAGAGGGGAGGAGAAATGGCATTTAAAATGTATATAGGTCAGCATCGAACTGTATCTTTAGCTTTTATCACACATGTGAAGAAAAACGCAAGACTTTTAGGTTTTCCACATGAGTAAGAGGAGGAAAGATCACATCATTTGCTATGTCTTCATACATTTTTAATAACTGAGTATTTATCACGCATCAATAGCTGCATTTACATGGACCACAATATTAGACTAATAATCTGAATAACAATCCAATCAGCATAACAAAAGATAATTGGAGTCAGTCTTTACATGGTTATTAGGCCATATTTTTTTCCTTTGCGGTCTGTCCCCTGTGGCCGATACAACTGCTTTTGCCGGAGATCTTGAAAGATTAAAGGATTGCTGAATGCTATGATAATCGAGAGGGTGGAAACGTGATTTTGAAAACATGAAAAAGCCATAATCCACCAAAACAGAATAGAAAGATTGATCCCAGGAAACAACGTGTGTCCATCTTGACAACTGGAGTAACTAGAGCCTGACCGACATATAGGTTATCCAATATTAGTGTATCGCAAAAATGTCTGTATCTGCATGTAACTTGTCCAATATTGGGCAATTGAAATGATTAAATTCCCAGTGAACCATGTCATTTTGGACATTAAAGTTTGATGTTTCACTGTGAAACAACTTTAGTATATACTTTACACAAGTTTTCAATAACCACATTTGAGGGTTCATTACAAAATGAAATTAACAATTTTTGCAATGAATGCCAGAATTTCTTCACTCTGCACTGTCAGTATTGGCCCCAAAAATCCAGTGCTAGTCAGGTTCCAGTATTAACAGGTTCAGGAAATGAATTCAGTGAGTGAAGCCATTCATGAGTTCCATGTAACCACAGTTACTGTTGTGAGGTCTCCCTTAAAACACTATTTTTACTGGATGTGATAAAATCATCAACTCACAACAAAATGGCCTGACAAAAAAAAAAAGAGAGAAAAAAAAAAGGAAGACTTTGTACCAAGACTGTGATGCCTTGTTCTTTACAGAGCATCGCCGCAGCACACAGCAAGAGGCTGACCACAACCCAGTGGACAGAAAACTTGTCATCTCTGTCACTCCCTAGGAACACAAAGCCAAAAGCAAGCCAGTTACAGACAGCTGAGGCGTAAAATGTAGGTGTTCAAACACATGCGTGTAAAAAGAAGCAGCTCAACAATGTTTGATGCTGGACCCTTTTTTTTATCAGCACATATGGACAATCCTGTACAGTACAGTGAAACAGTGGACTGATAGAGCAATGCTCGTGTTTGGTGCCTACCTCTGTTGAAAGCTTTGCAGTAGGTGAGGAAGGAGAGCTGGAAGAACAGCGCGCACAAAAGATCTGCCCTTCCCACTATTCCAGCCACCTTATTGACATGGAGAGGAAAGAGGGAGAGAAACAGCAGGAGCAACAATTATTCATTAACTAAAACACAATCATATATTCTATTATAATCATATACATTCTGTAATAAATGATGCACTTTGCATAAATATTTCATATCACATTCAGTTTTGCATGGTGCATCTAGTTATGCAAGGCTTATTAAAAGAAGGAGGAAAAATCTCTCATTACCCAGCACGGCCTGTTGGTGTTTGTATTTTATACAGTGTGTGGGTACATACTGTACGGCTGGCATCCTGGGGTTCCCTGCTTTGATACGTGCAGCAGGCCTAAGCCAACAGTGTGCCTGCCTCCCACCCCCCAAGTCTCACCCAGTCCTTGACCTGCATGATTAAAGAGAATTGAGAGGGGGAATCTCTGCCTTCCAGCCAGGCTTTACAGCAAACACACATAGGCTGACGGGTCAATAAGCATCCCAACACAGCTAATAGTCAGGCCGCACCACCACCCGCACCCTGGCCCAGTGTTCCCTGCTGATGTGGGTTTTTTGTTCTTGGCATGGAACCTCTGCATGTTTAGTATTAAAACCTCTGGACTGGTATGTCAAGATGACATGATGAACTGCTGAATGGAATCAAAGTTGTTAAGAAAGTTTATTTACAGCCAAAAATCACTAGAACAAATGGCATTTTTCCACCAGCACTTTGGCAAGGACAAGCCAACTGAGTCACGCCAGTTTGCTTTTCCACCCATGCCGAGTTGAGCAACACCACGCTTGTGATGGACCTGCTCTGGAGGAGGGCCAAGCCGTGCCCGTCCAGCGCCCAACCTCCAAGCGGCTGCAGTGGTATCTTGTGACTCTTGCTAACCTGCTAGGATATCGCTATTTTCTGTAGATTCTACCTGAATCTCTTTAGTTTCTCTTGTCCTTTTTGTACTTTTGAACATCTGCTGTGTTTTCACCGTGTTCGCACAGCTGTTTCGGTATTCCTCTATAGGTCCTGCTGGTGAAAACACATGCTGCTTCATAATAAAAGCGTTTAAATGACTAAATAATAGGGGGCTTTTATTGTGAACAAGTTATAAGAAATTAAATGTGCGTGTAACCGAATTTGCAGTGCCACTTTGTAGCAGAGACTCTTCGATAGTACAGCAGGGATCAGTCAATGGTTTAAGACACATCTTAAAGCAGGAAGCCCAGTTGTGGTGTAAATGCAAATCACAGAGTCAGAGAGAGTAGAGCCAGGCTGGCACATGGAATGATAAAATGGCAAAAGTCTCAAAGGGCTCTACAGGCCCACATCAGCCACTGTTCCTGACCCAGCCTTAACGCCAAGCCAAAACTGGATCAGGCTATTGAAGGAAAAAAGCAGATCTAAATATGCAAATGTCTAACACTGTCATGACTTTAAACACTTTGATTTTTTATTCATTTATACTTCAATAAAACCTCTTAGCCCATCCAAAAACATCCAAGATCAATCTTCCATCATACTCATCATACCTCATGAAAAGGGGATGTTTTTAAGCTTGGTCACACTCATTGCAGTCACATCAAATTGAGATTAGTCATCTTTTTTAATCCAAAGATTGGTTTGGGGAGTGCTTTCAGACACTGTTATGTAAATCTGTGAGTAGTTTCAACAAAACAGCAAGTGTTGCACTGCTTGCTTTATTTAATGCTTTTGTTAGAGCCATTCTACTTACACTTTCTGTGTGAATTGGATGGGCGGCAAAGAAGAGGGCGGCGAGCAGAGAGGTCTTAGGAGCGTGGTTCAGCATCCTACCCTCCTCATCATGGACAAGTCCCCCAATAAGTATAGCAAACATGTCAATCATAAGGGCAGATATGACAGAGTGGAGGATGATGTTCAGCACGTGGAAGCCAACAGGGTGCAGGCCTCCCGCCAAGAGGTAGTTCAGCCTGCGACAGGAGGAGAGGAAATACCTAATGTCACATAGGACAGAAACAGTCAGGATGGCAACACCAGTGGCCCTTTTTGCTTAAAGCGGCAGCAGACAGGACAGTGCTCTCAACTGTGCTTAGCTGAAGCGTGCCCCTTGTTAAAACTGCATCAAACTCCAGCCTGGAGTGAATGACAGGGAGAACTTAGTAGTTGTTGTTGTTGTTGTTGTTGTTGTTGTTGTAGTAGTAGTGGAACTTGAGTAGTCTGACACCAGCCCAGTGTTCAAAAGACAACATTACTTTATGGTCTCATGCCTACAGTCAAAGGATGAGGAAGTCTCCTTCATCATGGCACGGTTGCGAGAAGCCCCCAAAGCGGTGAGGCAGCTGGATTTGCGAGATCACGTGACCTTGCAAATCCATCTTCACAGCCTTCAAGCTATTTACTTCTGTCCAAACCACTGCGGTTCTAATTAGCATCATAAGAGGAGCTGGCAACTGGAGATAGCAGCTATGGGCCTGGTCTAGGTGTGATGACCAGTGAGGGAAGTGGAGAATATATTTCAGTGAAAAAATGTCAGAGAATGAGGATGTTTGCTTAGTGGCTCAGCTGGTGGTAGCACCCTCATACCAATGACGGTCACCTGCCAACTATTTTTTAAAAGAGTCTAGTATTTTTCCAAATGGTGGCTCTATGATGGTGTTTTTTTTAAGAGATTAGCGACTCATGTTCCCTAGCGTCAAGTTGCAATGGTTGCTTGCAGAGATGACGAGGTGCTTCTGGATATTAACAAGCCTCCAGGTCCACAGTGGGGCTGCACGGACTGCCAAAACTGGAAAGTCAAACCACACAGCCCCAAAATGGCAGACCTGCCCACAACCTGGCTGATGCTCTACAAACTTTGTGGGGGATCATTTTTAGGTATCTTAGCACCTGAAGCGTATACCTTTAAGTTCTCTGCCCTACTGTCTGATCAATATCAAAGCTGACAATAGTAGTCACACTACCATGTTATCACAATTATGCTACTACAACACAGCACGGGTGGCTGTGGCCCAGGGGTAGAGCCAACTTCTTATTATAGGAAGGTCGCTGTTTCGATTCCCCTGGCCTGCATGTCAAAGTGTCCTTGGGCAAGATACGGAACCCCAAACTGCTTCTGATGTGCTGGTCGGCGCCTTGTGTGGCAGCCACTGTCATCAGTGTAAGAATGTATGAAAGAATTACTGTAACTTGCTTTGGACAAAAGTGTCTACTACTTGCATGTGATGTGACAGGGTTTCTGCAGGTTTGAACAAGTCCAATATAACACTTCTTAAAGACCTTTCCAAGATCCTTTTGAACTAACTGTAAGTACTATACCAAGTACAAAAAAGAAAAGAAAAATAAAGTCCCAGAATTACTTTAAAAAATAACCAAATTCATTGCCAATCACAGAGCAACTCAAACACTGAAGAATTGAGTGAGTGAGTGTATCAGGGTTATTATAGTTTTTAAATGCTAAATAAGCTTGCACTTTTTGTTTATGCACCATGCACCCTGCACAGCATATAATATAAAGGTTAAAGTGCTGACAGGAACTACAGTATGTTGTGGTATGATGTGAAATGATGTAAACAGACTGACTGCCAGCCATTGAGAAACAAGCATTTGTCGTGAGCTTGGTATTATGCCAGTGTGTGACTTGACACAGTGGACATGTGCCCTTACCGAAATGTAAGGACAGTGAGAGGTCGGTAGGATTTGTGACTAGAGTTGCTACTCAGGTTGCTTCCCCAGAAGTCATTGCTCCATATGTTGTTCAGGGGGGTTGATGATCTCAAGTCCTGAAACAGAAACAACAAATCAGATTGATGTTAGTACCACTGACGTGTGCAGGACATCACTGTAAATGCTGAAGATACAATGTAAAAAAAACAAAAACAAAAAAAACAACAACAACTTTGCAATACAAAGGGTAAAGCAATGATAAGGCATATATGTAGAGGGAAGCAAAAAATACCTTGTTGTTGACAATGGCCTCGGAATCATCAAAAACAAACTCCCCATCATAACTGTTGATGAAGCACAGCAGTGCCACCAGAGCAACAGTGACCTTGGCCTGGACTGGAGCAAGCTTAGGAAGGGGTATTTGGTGATCCCAATAAACTTCAGATAATGCCATGATCCACCGGGTCTTTGGTCACTCTGCATCATCATCTGGTCCCTGAGGGGAAGACGAGGGTGACAGCAGATAGACAACGTCATACTGAGAGCAGCTGCTTTAAATGCGATCCAGATCATAGATTGCACACACTGAGGCTCAATAAGGAAGTGCGTCTTGATACAATGGGTGGCTTCATACCTTATCTTTTATGAGGCATGTTGTGAGAGGTCACCCTGTCATATGCAACTCCCATGTTAGCTTCTTTGCTAGACTGATAAATAGCAAACGTAAAGCTCAGCTCGCGCTAGGAGCCTGCAGCAACCTGCACACAGATGCGGTAATTAGCTTTGCACTTTGTCACAGAGAGGCGAAACAATTGCGCCGTGTCGGTGTAACGTGAAGGGTAACGTTACCTTGGAAGTTAGCCGGCTAGTAACAGGTAACTTTAGCATGTCTTGTTAGCGGGTGATATTCCCATTCCTGCGGCATTAACATGACAGACGGACGACAGTAGCTACTCCTATGGCAGGTGCTACCTATTTTAAATACTTTACGGAAAACCGTGAGGACTTCCAGGCACAGAAAGACAGACAGGCAGCGTGCAGCTCGACCACTCGCGGCTGTAAACAAATATACACGCTCAGGCTCCAACACTTCCGGTCTGCGTCACTGTCACGTGTTCGATTTCAGCCAATAGTTGCAGTGGTCTGGAGCGACAGCTGTACAGTGGAGTTGTTGGTAACTGGGAACACTGTGTTTTATTTCAAAACGACACACACATGTAGAGCGTATTGATTTTGCTTTTAGAGATTAAACAAAAACGTGTGACGCAGTTTAGTCTTCCAGAGAACTGTATTACTCTTACAGCTAATGACAAAATGACTGACTGTATTTATCTGTGGTGAAAACAAGTGTTCTTCAACCCCTTCCTTCACTTCTCCCAGGGAGACCTGGAGATTATGAAGCTCATTCTGGAGACTGGGTTTAGTAACAGGTTCCCCACAGTGAATGAATGCGTAGCTCAGAGAGTCTGGTCTTATACTGCTCCCCTCTAGAGATAAAATGAACAGATTTTGAAGCCTTGCACTGTACGGTTTCAGAGGCGTTTCTGATGATCTTGCTTTTTTACTGATATCTTAGGCTGCCCTGGTGTTTAAATGCATCTTGTGTGTTCAGCTTATTCATTTTGCCTTTTCTCTCCTGTGTTTCTTTTCTTTTCTTTTGTTTTGTTTTGTTTTCTTTTAGAGGTTCAGTAGTGTAGTTTCAAAATCTAACAGTCAGCTTCAAAATTGATTTCTTCCTCCGCCACTTTTCAAACTCCTTTTCCCTCCATTTATCTACCTATTGCTGGCTCTGCCTCTGACATAATGTTCTCATCCTGTCATCGATTGTCTGTTCTTGTTTCCCCTTTGCAAAACTGCTGACGCATCAGATCAGAGATTGGTGTGAGAGACTGTAAATCAGGCTTGCCTACAGTATGTGAACACGCACACACACACACACACACACACACACACACACACACACACACACAGACTTAAGATCAATTTAAATTATGATCGGTTTTATTTCTTTATTTTACTCTTACCTTCACAGATGTGATGGACCAGAATGGTTTATTGCTGAGTCTCACTCAACACTTTGCGTTGGTAGGCTGCCAACCAACTCAAAGTGTCTTGGGAATAGCTTGACAAGTGTCTGCTAAAACCGCGTTAATGCATGCTTTCTACATTATATCAGTTCATCCTGAAAAGTGAACATGATATGTAACTGCTGCACGGAATGTAACTCTTTGACAAAGTGTAATGTATGCAATTTGTTTCACAATCAGGTTTTTAATATAGTCGACCTGAATATGTTCAACATGATTTTCCATTTCCAAGTTGTGGATCTGAAGATACTCTCATTATTTACCTTTACAATCTAATAATATATGACACCAAGAATATTTAAAGAGGGGAAAAAAGAACAAATTTACATTACTAATGATATACATAGACATATTCAGATACATTTTTGCAGTGGTTTGACTCCATGGTGTGACTTGTTATTATGGCAAAGGTGCAAATCAAGGTCCAGTGTGAGCATAAGGGACACCACTGTTGTGAATGGGCAGCAGCTGTTGATACCCCTTTTGGTCCCAGGCAATTACATTTTAGCTCCTGGGTTGGCTTTTTGAATTATGTAACTATCAGAAGAACCTAGTATGATAATGTGATATGTATTTCACGTGGGCAGATCGGAGAGATCATTTGGAGCTCAATCTCAATTTCAGTAGGATTTTTTTTTTATTGTAAATAGCTAGTTGATGAGCAAGCTGTTCTTTTAATGCCAGCAAATGTGTATCCCGTGTTTATTCAGCTTCTTTTTTCTTGCACTGAGGTGTTTCTGTCTGATTGTGTGTTGTCTTTGTTGGTGCATGAAACAACAGCGTGGTGCATGCAGTGTATTGCTCTGTGACTGTGTGGCTGTCGTGTCAAACATAGATAATCTGTTGTATGTCATAAGATATGTTCGTAGAAAGAAGTGCTAATGGAAGGGTGAGTGTCCGTAAGAATTAGAGGTGCTGAGGTTGTGGTGAGGCCCATGGCAGGCTCTGGGATTTTGTGCTCCACTTCACCTGTCATTGCTTAGGGAAGACGAGGAATCTCCCTAATGGTCAGAGCCGGGGGCCCAGGGCGACGAGAGGGGGGAAAGATTGTCAAGGGCACATTCTCAGACCTTTAAAATGGGTTTCAGGGTCGGTTAGAGAAGCAGACACTTATTCAGCAAGAAAGCACACGTAATTAAGGCCATGCTGCAAAACATCACCCTTGGTATCTTCACAGTCAAATGCGATTTTGATCGGTGCTGGCTTCGAGGTTTGAAGAATCCAGCTGGATTGGTGCGTCTGGTTCTCCTAAAAAAAGTTCAAATTGGTTCAGAGCGCTCGCATAATTGTTTATTTACTCAGTTGTGACATCTGGCCTTGATACTGCACCCTCTCAACAGACTTTTTCCTGTCTCACCAGGAACGCGGATACTTCAGCAGAAGCATTTAGTACCCCCAAAATTCCCTAATTACCAACCCATGCAAAATGCATGAAGTATGGATTTCATCTCCGGGTTCTTCACCCATGTCAGTCAGTTGGAATTCATGTTATTAGCATCACTTCCAGTGGGCTGGTCGAGGGCGGGGTGGAGGAGATAATGAGGGAGGATGTCCCAGTACCACCAGTAGAAGATCTAGTGGCCCAAATGCAGGGAGACAGGGGCTGCCAGTGGAGACCCTGTCAGGAAGGGGTCGGCTGTTTTTTGTGATCACGCAGAAGGTGACAGACATTGATTGTGTGCAGTCTGACATAGAATCACAGCGGAGAGGAAAGGTCAGGGTCAAATGGCGTGAAGGGGAAGAAATGGCGAAGCATCACGCAATGCCCCGAGATGAACGATGCAGCCCGCATGTGTTTTTCATCATTAGCTGTTAATCTTTGTTGGCACAGTTTCCTTTTCTCTGATCACAGTGGGTGATATACAATGATATTCTCCAAAGCCTTGATTATTATAAAGAACATGTTTACTAATGACGGGCAAAGTTTATATTTGTAAAACATGCTCGCCTGCGAAATATATATATATTTTTTTTAAGATTACTTACATGGCAAAAAATAGATGTACTAGAACCACTTTTTCACCCGGGAAATTAAAAATCTCTTGGGCTAATGTGTGTTTATGCTCCTCAGATCTCAAACATCAAATGCATATTTGTTTTAGCCCACATAAAGGAATTGTTTTGCATTATTTTCATGCCTTGTTGTTAAGTAGAGTCAAACTTAAAGTAGCAGGAGACAGTGTATGCAATGACACGAGAACAGCATGTCCGATGGGCAAAACTTTTAATATTAGTTGGTATACATAATCAATTCCCTTTCTTGGTATAATTTTGACATATGTACGGATGTCCAAAATATACAGTGTTAGTTTAAAGTTTTAAATGTAAGGAATACGGCATATATTCAAGGTTAAAAGTCCATCCCAATGGAGGTCAGCTCTGGAATAACATTCAGAAGGCTGATAACAATGATATTCTGATGGTTTATGAGGTAAGAAGGGAAAAAACAAAAAGTCTGAAGGTGTTCATTGTTAATGGAAGCTATTGACAATATCTCTTAAATGAACCTGATAGTTGGGGCAGCTTCTGATAAGTACTTTCATTGTTAAGTAATCTGTCAACTATTTTCTCAATTAGCCTTTTAGTTGTTTGGTCTCTAAAATGTCAGAAAGTGGTGAAAAACATTTATCAGTATTTCCTAAAACTCAAGATAATGTCCACAAATGCCTTGTTTTGACGAGGAGTAAAGAGAAACCAGAAAATAACCACGATTTTGAGGGGGGGGTTTTTTCTTTAAAACATTTTCAAATTGACTAACCAACAATCACATAGGCTGGCATTTGATCCAGTGGTTGACAACCAATCGATTTATCATTTATCATCACAGCTCCAATGACGTTACCAGGTTTGCTGTATTGGAACATAGTCGTGCTGCTCGTGCCCTGCAGCACATAAACTCTGCCACAGGCCCTTTCTCTGACAACCTAGACTTGTGCAGTCTACCATCATGTGCTCTGATGGCAAACCCCCCAGTGTCCTGGGCCTGACCTTAAATACAGAGAACGAAGGCAGCCAAGTCCCTCTTTTGGAGGTGATGATGGTGGTCCATGTTTTCAATGGGTGTGAGTCCGTTACAACCCAGTTAGGAAAGTAAAAACTATTTCTTCTTCTGCCTGCAAAACCCTTAGATGTTTCTTGTTTTCTAGAAACAAGAACCATTCCTTTTCTTCGACTATTATCTTCAACTTCCTCCCATTAAAGTCACCTGACTCCAAAGTGTTCCTGGAAAACATTCCTATTTTTGTCTGGGTGACAGAGGTGGAACAGACATCTACTACAAAGGTGAGTGAGATATAATTGACTGTAAACCAGGTACTGAGTCATCGCTTGTCACTCGCCCCGTCTGAACCTCTTTTAAAGGCGCTCTTCACTCATTATTTTGATAAAACTGTAAGCCTCACCTTTTCTGATCAAAAGTTTCCTAATATCACAATCCCCAAACTTATCCTTAAAGACAGTATTGTATCGTTACTCCCGTTTCATCTTCACTAAAGTTCTTGTAAGCGACTATTGATGCAGTGGAGCTGAACCGTCTCCTTTTGAAATGTTCACCTCAAAGGTGCTGAATCCAAATCTCTACACGATTGAGCTGAGCCACGGGGACTTCACGTGGAAAATCAAACGCCGTCTCAAGCACTTCCAAGCTCTTCATCAGGAGCTGCTGATGTTCAAGGCTCCTCTAAAGCTCCCCCTGCCAACCTGCATGTAAGAACTGCTAATTTGCTCACCTTTTGTCACTCACTTAAGATATGCAGCACACAAAACCCACTCACACACACACACACACACACACACACACACAGTAAGACAAGACATAGACACGTATGAAAAAGTGACTTTAAGCTAGAAACCTATTTATACCCGTCCTTCCTCTCTTATATCCCTGAGTGTTCATTTCTCAGTTGAGGGTACTCAGTTTCTCTTCGGCTCACTCTCATTTCCTTCTGTTCAGCAGCTTGGAAAAATACAGCATGTTCTCGCAGACAGTGAAAATTCATTTCTATAACAAGCCCACCGAAGGATTTCAAAGCACAACTTCCAGCCATTTGAATCAAAGCTTACAGAGTGTGGTAGAGAATACAGTGGGATTTTGGGATTTGAACAGAGTGATGGTCACACTACAGCTGAACTAAACACTGTGCCACTGCGTTCAAAAATGTGAAGGTGCAATTTATAAGCTGACTTTTGAGTGTCATTCACAACATGTCAAATACTGACGCTTTGGGGTGGCGTAGACCAGACCTTCAGTCCCAAAGCGTCATGCGACATGATGGTAATGAGACTCTAACATTGTCTTAGTAATTGAACCTTAAACAAAACCAGTGCAGCGCCCGTTAAAAAAACAAGCTGTTCCGCCCAAATGGTCTTGTAATGTGAGGGGTTTACAGATGCAGTCTTTGTCAATCGTTCGATATTTCCGATTTCAAATCTGGATGATCACATCGGTACTGTCTGAGCTGGAGCACGGCAACCAATGAGAGAGGTATCAACTAGTGGCTGAAGGTGCCGCCAAGCACCAGTAAACATTCTCGCTCTTGAGGCTAACGTTAGCTAGCATACCACCATTGACAGAAATCTAAGATCTCACCTCCACTTCTAGCTGAAGAATAGAAAACCAGTAATGACAACGTCTCCCCACTCATCCAAACTTGCCTAACCACATACGTTTTGGTTTTTTTCTCACTGAAAAGCATTACTATGGTTAGTTGATGCAACACATAAATCTAAATTTTGTGAGATGGATCGCGTGTGAGCCAAGTATCCAAATTGCTCCAAATTCAGCCGTGCACTTTAGTGGGTCCTCAGCAACAAACCTGTCAAGTATTTTTATCGGATGTACAGTTCTCAAGTTATGTGGACAACATACAGACAGAGATTTCTTGTTTCATAGTTAGATGCTGCTTATATGTTCCTTTTTCCTGGTTCAAGAAGGTGAAAGTATGCATGTTGAACCTTCAGAAAGGAAAAGGCGAGAGAGTTTGCACACAGAATAGCACAAGCTCTCCACAGTTTGATGCTAAGTTATTATCAGGCCAGCATGATGATTAGGTAGAAAACTGAGAGCTGTTTTTTCACACATTATCTTTCATGCTTCTGAATAATTAACAAACATAATAGTATCACAACCCTGATCACATTACACAGCCATAATAATAATAATAATAATAATAATAATATTAGCGCTGTAATTCTGGTCCTGTAGGGGAACAGTCATTAGTCTATGTACGCACCCTCCAGCTGAGTGGAAAACAGCTGGAACCAGTCTGACAGATGCAGCTGGAGGACAACCTGAGAAACTTCCACAAAGGCTCAAGTACAGGATCCATTGAGCGACCGAAAGTGTGGCTGCTCAAAGTCAAAGCCTTGTCTTGTAAAAAAAAGAATGACATCAATGCAGTCAACTCGACTGAAGGTGAGCCATCTACACTTTAATTAGGTGTGAGGACTAACGGTAATTTCATCCTTGTCATAGCTCTTTGCCTGTGCGAGGAGGGTCCCTTCACACAGGATGGTGATGGAGAATAGCTTGCATTAATGAGGGGAAGCACAGCAGGCAGGAGCAAGGAAAGTATCACTTAAAGAGCTAAGATGGCCGCTAATATCCATTGCCCACAGAAAAAAGCGATGAGATGACACATTATAATAATGATGCATGAGTGCAAAGTAAGCATCTTACGGTAAAACAAAGTAATTTTGCTCTTAAAGAATATGAGCGAGAAACTGGGAGTGAAGTATTGTTTTTTTTCCTGCTGAAAAGTTGTTGCCAGTGTGTCACAGAAAACTTCAGTCATTCTAAACTGTTTCATTTCAGCAAGAAAATGTCACGTTATTGCGGATGTCTTATCGTATCGCTTTTTTAGGCTTACTACGCCACTGAGAAGTTTTTGTGTACGTGTATGTGTGTGTGTGTGTGTGTGTGTGTGTGTTCATGAAGTCGATCTTGATAATCTTAATCCTGAAGCAAAGGGGAAAACGAACAATTTCAGTGTATTATGCACGTGGATGCAATGGTGTGTGATACCCCTGGTCTCAAAGATGAGAGAGGGGATGATTGCACACTATTCTATGTTTACATCAGCCCGCTAAATATGCATAAAAGCCATATTTCATGCAGCCCCCATAGTCATCATTACCTCTGTCCCTCCTTACATCTGAATCTGAAACAGTTTCAGCCGCTACACACCGACTCCAGCCATTGTGTGCGCGTGTGGTTCTGTGCACTTTGTAGATGGCTGATGGTGGAGGATTCTTTTGTTCTCTACAGGAGGCCGAAGGACAACCAGGTGGGAATGGTGATCCTCTATGATAAGGGCTTTCACATCAAGATGAGCGCCCAGGAGACCGCCGTCCATCACGGAGTCACCATCGAGAACCTCTGCAGGCAGGCATCTGTTCTTATCATATTTACATTTTGCTGTGATGGCACAGCCTCACAGCGCTGACTGTGCTGACTGCATCCCTACAAAGATTACTTGTGAGGTGTGTTCCATATCTCTGTATGCATGCCACAAATGTCAGAACCATATTGTTTGGGGACAAAGCATGCTGTCTCCATCAGGCTCTACAAACAAAGATGTGCGGGACTGTAGTCGGGGCGTATGCAGGCGCGCTGAGAGTACAGCATGCACGGCTGGTCCTTTGTCTTCTCCAAGGACACTACATCCGAAGTGTTTCCCTTTTTGGCTGCCGCCTGATGGGGCCATTTTATTCTTTTTGTTGATTATTCAGCTATTAACCCATTCATTGCTAAATGTATAGAAAACTTTGACCATTAGAGACCCACCATAGAAGCACACAATAATACATTTTAATGAAATTTTGCAGAATGGGGCCTCTTATTGATTATTTCCACCATATCACATCTTATGGGAAGAATTACTGTCCCTTTGACCTAATAAGGGTAAAAGGGAAAGGAATTAAAGAACAATGGTCCCTTGTAATCATTTATGGAGGGATATATATGTCATCAGTACAAACTGATCGCGAATTTGGCCACTCACTGTTACATGTTACATGTGAAATATTTTTTTGAATATGCAATTGGTATATGAAAGACAAAAGGTATCGACAAACAATGTGTTAGTGGTCAGGAAGGGCCAGTGGAAACTCAAACTGATGTGGTATTGTCTTGGTCCAATGTATACTAAACATGAACATGTACAAGGATCTTTCTCTCATTTTTCTTTCTTTTTCTTTTCCGTTTCACTTGTCTTGTATTGTTTTGAGCTGTTTTATGTTCTGTACATTTGTGTGCATGTGTAGATGCTTGTTGGAGTTGTACTGTGTCACTTTATTTGCTGAAAGAAAACACAATGAGAACAGTTTGCCAAATGAGGACATTTTTATCAAATAAGACATTTTCTTTTTTTGGAGCCCTGTAACCACCAGCCAAAAAACACATGGCAAACAAAATTGCATAGACTGCGTTAGAGCTGTAGCCTATATTCTGATACGACAAAATATGATTTTTTTTTGCATAATGCAGAAAAATATGCTTGGGCTAAGCTATAATTATTCAATTTGCAGAGAGGTAAATGATTTCCATTCATTTTAAAGTTCTTTTACGTGATCAAAACTGATTTTCCCATTTTTAATGGGAGATAATGCGATACTGTTCTCATGATCCCTGTAATTGCCAGTCTATAGAGTGAGAAGAGATTTTTATAGGGACCTTGTATTATGGATGATTTCATTTTTCATGGTGGAAATTACTACAGATCAGATCTCTGCTTGGCTTACAGTCAGGACTGCCGGAAGTAGGAGCCCAAGATTAGTGTCACCAGTTCAGTATCCAACCAAATGTGGTGAAGGGTCACAATCTCCCCCTCTGTTCTTGAGACATTTGGCACTGAATAATGTTACATTATGATGTCCCAGTGAAGTTGACCTTTGTCCCCTCAAGGTGTTCCTGAAATACTCGATAATAACTAAACTCCAGACATTGAGAAACTGCCACATTTCTTTAACACCTGCAGCCATCAACACTCCTCTGTAGACGCAGACGGCGTTAAGTCCTGTCCAATTCCATCAACTTTATCCAGCGCCTCCACAGGTGTCTGTGGCCCTGCCTCCCAGAGTGACGGAGCCATCACAACACATCACGGCTCAGAGTGGAAGAGTGGCAGCACCCAGCCAGCCCACTGTACAGTGCGGGCCCCTGGGCACGGAGATGGGATGGATACTCATATCGTTCGCTAGATGCCGGGGATGACTCCTTCAGGGGATGGCGGAACATTTTGTCTGCATGTGACCCCCGCAGGGTTATTTCTTCCAGAGGTCAGGACTCAGACCATGAGGACGGTTGGATGGATCGGGTGGCCAGAGGGGGACTGCAGAAAAAAAGAAGCGATGTGTGAGACCTGGCAGTGGTAGGGTTGATTTGCTCGGTGCCGCAGTCCCTGCTGTTGCCTTCTCCCTGGTGTTGCTCACAAAAATGTTCCGCCAAAAACCCTCTTGTCGCCATGGCACCCCAGGCCCCGGCATGATTGACACCCTGTCACATTATCTTATGACAGCGCTGGTGGAGAGAGAGTGCTGAGGAGTGATACTGGGAAGTAGCTGGGGACTTACACACGATATCAGACGAGCGCACACACACACACACACACACACACACACACACACACACACACAAACAGTCACACGTATGTACGCACATATACAGTAGATGCAAACACACCCTGAGGAGCTCCAACACACTTGAGCTGGGTATGGAGGTATAGCTCAGTGGTGTGCATGTGTGTGTGTGTGTGTGTGTTTGCATGAGTGCATGCTCTAGAGGCAGAATTCACCAAACAGTGGGGAAGGTTCATTGAGGGGCGCAGATGTTTTGCACACAGTGTACATCATGCTACAGAGACGAGCTATTTCAGGCAGCGGGGCGTATGGAATAGTCTGCTGATTACTTTATGAGATGAAGTTCAGTTTCCATAGCCGGAGGTGCCTCCAGCATTGTATTTATGTCATTCTATACCCGAGAGATGCCCTGTTGTAGCAATGTTACATCTCTGACATACATCCCGAGGAGAGCTAAATCAGCAAAGAGGCCTATAAATAGATTAAAGTAAAGCAAAGAGAGTTAAATGTTGATCTCATCTGAGTTCTAACGCTGGTTCATTGAAGATGTTGAATTAGTAACATCCTGCTCTTATTGAGCTTTTAATAACAAAAAAAAAAACAGCTTGCTGTTTAGGAAGTCATATTCAAAGCAAAGGTTTCAAGTATGCACTCTGATGCCAGAAGAATCTTACAGAACAGTAATAAAGCCATGACTAACTCTTTACAGTTTTGGGGATGGAGAAAAATCTAGTTTCAAAGTGCCTTTGATGGGGGAGGTAAGAAGTTACCCAGTCCACGTGTGCTCTACCACCATTAGTGGCCGTTATCCACTGCAGGACATTTTCCAGCTAACCTTTTTATAAACCCAGGGCCTTTACCTGCATTTTGAAAGCAGAAAAGATAGTTTTGGTTTAGGTTCCAGCATACTAAGAGGTATTTTGCTCTTGAGGTTGCTATCTGATGGCCTCAGACTGGAGTTTGCGAAGTTAATCCACTTATTAATTGCAAAAGTTTAAACGCAATCTGCGAGCTCTCCCCCTATTCCTGATCAGAGAAGAATCCATGCAGTGACTCCGTGAGTGTATTCTCCAGAGGGTCTGGGTCTAGTCCAGAACCTCCGGCCCTCCACTCAGTGCTCCGTAAAAACTGAGAGTTATATACTATACATTTAAATGAATAGTCAACTATTTAATGATAATTGGATCATTGGTTTGAGTAATTTGTCAGGGAAAAAAAGTCTGACAGTAAACCAAATTTATTTTGGTTGTGGACCACATGAGACATCATCAGACATAACCAGAAAACAAAGCACAAATGTCACACAGGTGTGTAGGTGTAGTGTAGTCTGCACGCAAAACTTTCCAACCTCACCTTCATGGTCCTTCAGACAAAAACAAATGCACACAATCAACTTTTTGAGCTCCTCCACACGGGCGTGAACTCACAGGCCAGTGTCCTGCTTTGTTGTTTGCCTCTCTTTACTTTCAACAGGCAACTTTTCGAAAGTAGGTCCGCACATCTGCCACATTTTAACACTTATTTACACTGAAACCTTCACAGTGTGACTCTACACTAAAATGCATAAATATACTAAAATATGATATGTTACAGGCTCCAGTTTTTGTCAACAGCTGTTAGGGATACGTTGATGTTCTCCGGTCTCTGAGTGGAACAGACAGTGGTCACCCTCTCTGTTAAATGGGACTCGCAGGGGTCCGCTGCCAGCAGTGGGCCACCAATGTTTGTCCACATGGGTGTGACCCTTTCGAGGGCCAGGTCAGGGCAGGCATGCCAGCAACAGCTGGGCGAGGATGATGGGTGTCAGACCACAAACACGTCAAAACCCTCGACAAGCATCTGACAGCTGGATGACATTGAACCGGGAGCTGAGGAGAGCCTGCCTGTTGAGTTCATCTTCAGGATATATTTTGCAGAATATTCCATTTGGTGGATTTTATTTATTACAAATAATGTTTGTTGTGTTCACACGGACCAGCTGACAGGTGAAACCATCTGGACATGACTTTTTAGACTATCTCCATCTATTATTTGGCAGGTGTATTTGAGCAGAGTCAGGCTAATATGAAGGCCCCATTAGCATCTGAGGCCCACTTTAAGGGTTGATATTCATCCGCCTCCATCTCTCACACTGAGAGGTGAAGACTAATCTCTGAGGGTACCCCCCCCCCCCCCCCCCCCCCCAACCCCCTATTGCCTGTCTGCCCCCCCCTTTCCCTTCTGGAGGCCTGCATTAAACATAAAGACTCTGCATGGTTGAGTGAGTCAACAAATTACCACAGCCAATAAATGGAGAAAAAAAAAGAAAAAAAAAAAAGATCTGCCCCGCTATATGCCACCAGTCTCTTATATTCTCCCTCTTTCCCCCTCTCTTCTCTTCTCTTTACTGTTTTCCTCCCTCTCTACTCCCCCTTACCTTACCATCTTCCATTAGGTTATTGTCCCAGGCTTTTAAATAAACATGATCTTAGCCCGAGCTTCTTCTTATTGCATTTAGTTAGAGCATCCCTCCTCATGCTTGACTGGCTGTGTCCATCAACTCAAGGGAGCCTGACTCGCTGCAAAATCCCGGCTAATACACATGAAACTGATACAGCTGTTGGTCTAACCTTTGAGTGTCTCCTAAGGAGCACAGTGATATTTGCACTTAATAAAATTATGCCTACCAGGAGAATATGCCGCTGACATTTGCCATTTGTCAAGTTGAGGTGGCAGTGAGGCTTTACGAGTCATTAGTGCTCAGCGTACAGTCGAGAGGTTGCTTAGCCTGCAGTCGCCTGTTACTGTACGCGGCGGCGATCTTTGAAAGAGCAAATGTAACTGCCACATTACATGAAACCTTGTCGGCCTTACACCTGCGTAACACTAATTCTGTTCATTCCCCATCTTCTACACAGCGTGAAGTAAATCATTCCTTCCCCCTAATGCAGCGTTGCGTTTTGTAGTGAGAGTCAAAGTGAACTGTGAACTGAAAACTCGTCATTTCGTCATCTGCAGCTCTTGAGCGTGTAACTGCACACTGCAGCTTGTACTGATGCAGACATGTGGGGATGTAAAGTCGGGGGAGTAAAAGGGGGAACAACCTGGCAACCTTCAAATAAACTACACTATGACAGGTACATACTCTGTAATTATGCAGTGCAGTAGCAACAATCTGGTGTTTGATCGAGTTTCAAACGTGGATTATGCGATCATTGTTGTTTCAAACCTTCACAAAATGAGCTAAAATTATCAGGAGAATGTGACAAAATAACAGAGATGTCTTTGCATTGTGTTGCAGAGGTATCTGTTGAGGTTAGCATGCTGACCTAGTGTCGAGCCACTTTGTAGGGGACACTACAAAACTCCCCTGGTGTTCTGAGCTCCCAGTCCGGGCAGTGTCAACTAACACGACCGTATGTGTGGATAAGTGGTACGCAGTGATTTTGAAGTAAAGCAAAGCAGATGTATAAAGTACTGCAGAAATATTTACTCCATTTTATCCCAAACTCAAAGCTTTATCACACAATAGATCCTACTTTACCCTGAAATGTTAGAATAAGTACCTGTTATTTTGAATAAAAGTGCATCATGAATCCATCTGAAGTTCTCCATACTCCCAAGCTTGCATTGTGTTCCATTGTACCTAAAAGAGTTGACAAGACTTTGAAAAGCAGTCAGTTCCTGAATGCAGATTACATGCCCATTTTTTGTAATGAATCCAATGGGTTTACGAACAAATGCATCTGAATACTTTTGGATTACTTCAAAATCACAGTTCCACAACACAAGTTTTCATTTAACATTTTTCAATTGAATGAAATAACATATGCAGTTACTGTAGACAGAATGACCCTTACAAAAATAGCAGTGGCACATACTGTAATCATTGATCGAAGTTCAAATCACTGCAGATGACAGCAGATGTTTGAGGCTGAAGTGAAGGTGATATCCAGGGATGAGAGGCAGTACTGGAGGGACTGCTCCTGGTGGAACCCTCCACGTTGACTCAACACAGTCCTTTATACTCAAAGTAAACTCCACTACACTGGCCTAAGACATCCTGTCTATCTGACGTGCAGATGTGATTATTTTTAAATGTAATTTGGCCTGATATACAATTTTTTTGTAATCTGATGAAATAATCCCAATTATATGTTTTCCCTAGAATTCAGAAGAATTATGCTGTACATTAGGGGCCGTAATCTTAAGTGTTACCTAAAGAAAGCCCAACCCGCTCCGTGTGTCATTACTGTTGTAAATGTAGCCCACGCAGAGTGATAGATGCTGCAGATGTCGTGCCCTTCCCTGATACAGTCAGAGAGAGGTCATGCTGTGGAGGTATGGTGCTGCCTGTTGTTGTCGGACAATGGAAAAGGACAGAAGAAAGAGTTTTCCCATCATCATTTACACCAGATGGGTCGCTGATGATCACAGACTTCAGTGCACATCAACTAAATCGATTTTAATCATTACTTCCCTCTGAATGTGCAGCACAGATGCACAGAGGAAGTAGCTTGCAGCCAATGATATCAATGAAGAGCCTCCTACAACACATGCAGTTACCCTCAAATGGCGATCATGATGAACCCGGCCCGGATTAAAAAGTAAGAACGTTGGCCTGTGAGGCAGTTTGAGCTCATTTTGCGGGCGCGTCGACATTCTGATTCCTCTTCTGTAGGTCGTGTTTTTAAGCGTATATTTATTTCGAAACTGCATTTGAAGTCATCAATGATAACAACAACAACGAGATGCAGTGGGAATACATCAGAGGCATTCCAATGAGTACAAAGAACAGCCATATACACACAGCCTATAAAAAGTATTCACCACCACCTCCCCCCGGACTTTTTCATGTTTTATTCCCCAGGAAAAAAAAATAAAACTGCACAAAAAGTAGTCTGTGGTAAAGTGTGGGAAAACTTTGGTCATATTTATAATATTGTTTTGTAAGTATTTCTGTAGAGCATGAAATATTCATGAATAAGTAAGCAACTATAAAAGTTTAAGATCAGACAAGAAGGCACCCTGGAAACAGAGGCAAGGAACAACTACACTTCAAATTAAAAGCAGCCAAATTATTTTTTGTATGCAAGGACATACATCACCTTTCATTAAATGTGCTTGTGTCTCTCATAGTGAGAAGCTGATGAAGTAAAAGAAAAGAAAAACGTTTGTGGGGGGGAGGGCTTTCTAGTGAAACCAAAAGTTGTAACTTAATGTATTTCAATACATTAAGTTACAACTTTTGGTGTGCTTTTGGTGTGCTTAGAGTACAGGAACATCTGTTTCATACTTTTCATGATGTGCAATAACTTTAAAGAGGGTAATTGTCACCTCTATAACCAGATTTCAAATCAAATATAATTTGTAATATGATACAGATGAGTTGGTGGATTTGTGTGTGTATAATTAAACACTGATCATAGTTGTGTTTTTTTGTTCGTGATACTGAATATTTACTGAACAGTTTTGAGTGGTAGTACTTTTTATTGCTTTTGCCTTGTTTTTATCTGACAACCTCACTTTCCGTCCGCATAAAACATGATATTTGTCTTGAGTGGCTTTTCTCCAGATGGTAATGTTCATATGGTGCGTTAGAATCTTCTTTTTCACCGATGCTGGGATTTGTTTTCACGACCTAAAATATCCCCAAACTCGCCTGAGTGAATCCTCAGCTATCTCAGTACACACAGCTCTTTCCCCACATCTTTTTAGTCCCTGTGTTTGATTCAAAGAGCGAGACACAGCCGTACTGGAGGAAAATGACAAAATACACAAACTGAGGAAAAACTCGTGATGAATGAAATCGTTGTGTAATTACTCTCCCTGCGACAGCTCAGAAAACGTCAGTAATGTTTTTCTTGTGTGCCCCTTAAAGTACAGAACGCCTGATATAAGAGACAGATCCAAAAATAATCAACCATTTTCAACTTTTTGATCCAGCAGGGACGTGACTCATGTTTCTATATTCTTACACGAGACAAGCGTCACCAGTCGCCACCCCAGCCATTGGATGAAATGTGCTGCTGACGAAACCCACCCGCAGCCAGAGATTGTAGAACTCTCAGCATCCACTTACTTTAGCCCCTCCGATCTGACACTGATGATCGGGCTACAAACACAATCAGGCTGAACACCTGCGGGAGTCATTGTAAGGTATATTTAATTTGACGTCATTCTCCAAGAAAAAAACAAAACAAAAAAAGCTTTATTTCCTCTTTCCTTCTTCAGGTTTAGTCGTGACTAATGATGCCCTCTGGTGTTTGTTGTAACATAAAAGCCTAATTTAACACAAGCTACAAAAATTGAACTCAAACTTTTAATTCAATTGTTACTATATGCAGATAATCCTCTGATCATTTCTGTCTGTGTTCTGCTCTCGTTCCTCTTCTCGGTCATGTGAAGGTGTCATTTCCTCCACAACCGGAATTCTTGTCTACATCTTTGAATTTTTCTTTTGCAGGCCAGAAAACCAGAGACTAGCTGCTGAAGTTTCCAGAAACAGATGTATTTGACCTGAAATCACTTACGAAGATGTATCGCACATAAACTCCACTGATTAATAATGAAATAGAATGGCACCCAGAAGGGCGCATACTTCTGCCATTGCCCAACAGTCTCTTTTAAATCCATTCAGTGTAAACTAAACAGCAAACACAGCAATCTCCGTCTCACTCTAACTTTTAAATGACCCGTTAACTGCTTAACCATAATTTAAGTTTCCCAGGATACCAGCCACATTAATACGCCTGTTTTATCAACATCTATGAATTATTCCCCACTAAATTGATGGAAACAGTAAAAAATAACTTTCAATGTTTTTAAAAAAAAAAATAAAAAAAAGTAAGGAAAGGATCCACACCAAAAGTTAATGAGGTCTACTTTGTGTAGTGACCATCCTCCATCCAAGATTGGTAAAAACAAACAAACAAACAAACAAACAAAAAAAACCAAACACTTTGTTTGTGCCATCCTGCTCACAAACCAACCGACCAAACAACACTCGACAGTGGTGAGAACGCAACCTCTTGGTGGAGGTCATTAATTAATTATTCTTCATTGATTCAAAGTTCCAAAAAAAATCCCAGAGGTGGAAGCTACTCAGAGTTAATCAAATGCAAACGGCTGCCCTGTACAGTGCTGCTCTTTACAAACCCTTTGGAAGTTTGTTACAGGAATGAAGGCGGCCTGAGCTGGGGGATGCTTCTCCTTCTCCCACCCAGAGACAACAAAAGCTTGTGTGTCTGCGCTCCAGTGAGTCTGGATCCCTCGGCTTCTATTACCCCTAAACCGCTGTCTTAGTCATTTATATACAGCCTGTACTGAGTTAGCGAACTTACAAAACATTCTGGTAATCCCACAACTCTGGTATCTTCTGGTGTTTGTGTGTGCACATGTGCGTTGGCCCACAGAGACGGACTCCCTGTAGGGCCACATCAGTAATAATGAACTGTGTGGAGAGCCAAGAGGCCCGTTTCTGTACTGTAACTTCATCCTCAATGAGAGGGTCAAGCTCGGCAGACTGTTTGATGGTGCACTTACCGCCTCCCTTCCTCACCGCCTCTTGGACATGTATGTGGAATCTATTTACACAATAAAATTGCACAGCAAATACAAATAATACAGATTTATGCCAGTAATCCTGTGAGCAGGCACTTAGGCGCTGCTGGCAAGTCCTGTCCCCGGTGTGAAATTAATTGCTGCGAAGTTGTCATGCCAAATATCAAAATCTTATTTTCAAATCAGATCTACACTGTCTTAAAAAAATCAGAGCTGTGCCGAGCCAGGCAGAAAATAATCTGTAACATCACACAATCCATGAAGGACACTGATTTTCACTTTGATACTGTTTGATGTTGTTTGATTTTTGTTTGTTTGCTTTGGTGCAAGTCTCCTCACATGAGTCGTGTGTGTGTGTGTGTGTGTGTGTGTGTGTGTGTGTGTGTGTGTGTATACGTGCAGCGCGTACCCCCGCGCACAAGTCTGAATTTTTGGGGGACTCTGAAAAATGGGGTATGACTGCGGAGCATCGGAAAAGGTTACATTTGGAAAACAAACTATATGACAATGGCATTCTCTTTTGATGCCGTGATTGGCAATCTTCAAATGCAGCCCAACAAAGAGGAGTAAAGAGGGAGAGACAAAGGGAAGGCAGAATTGAAGTTGTCAGCTCGTACCTGAGTTGTCCCAAACTATCCCATTCTGCAGCCAGTGGGGGTTTCTGTCAGTCGGAAGCAGATTCTACATTTCTTCTTCCTCTGTCACTGCCAGTGCATCTTTCTCTCTCTCTGGGACTGTATACATCTCTGGGTCTAGGGCAGGAAATGACTAGGTTGGAACACAGTGGGAGGACGAGAGGCAGACGACAAACATATATATATTAAAATCATTCACAATTTCCAGAGGAGGGAGAAGTAACCGGCTGAAATTAAAGGCAGTTTTTGATCTCAGGAGGAGAGAAAACTGATGTATGGATGCTGAGGAGGAAGCCTGTCTCTTTTGTATGACTGCACAGTGTTCCAGCGAGCATGTCTGAGAGCCATTCATCTTGAGCCTGACCTGCTGTAGCATGTGATGCTGTTTTCTATTTGTTTGCTTTGAAGGTCAGACATATATATATATATATATATATATATATATATATATATATATATATATATATATATATATATATATATGTATATATATAAGAAAAATCTCCCAAAAATGTCCTGACATGATGTAGAACAAGACAATGGTCTGATCTCAGGTGCAGTCAGGCCTCTCTTTAAGGCACCTCACCATCCTCTGATATGAAGCCTTCTGTTATTGTTAGTACGTTACAATAGCATTTCCCAATTCACATCGCGGCGTTCATGCCTTGCTTCTTCATAATGTCATACCCATTTTCTGCTCCCTTGCTCGCAAACCACATATTCATGCACAATTTGACATAATAGCAGAGTTAAAAACATGAAATTATAAGGTAATGTCTCACCGAGGGCTATAGTCACATTAAAAAATGCTTTCCCTGTGATCTGTAAGATTGCCACTGCAGAGAAATTTAATAGTTGGAGCATAGCACCCCCTGCAGGCAGGCATTATTCCTTGCCAATAATACCCTCAAATGCTTGGACTGAAGCGGAGGCTCTCATTGTTACCCTTTCACTGCAATTACAGGCCTTTCTACTTTGATTGGTGGGTAATTGAATTGGTTCGGGCCTGTATGATTTCCTTCCGAATTTGCCACTCATAGTCCAATCTTGGCACCACATCAGACAAAGCCTGTCTCCCAGTAATTAAAGACGCCAAAGCCAGGTGTAGAGCAGGGGAACTAGGGAACCATAGCCAGATGAATGGGACTGATTAGGTGTTTAGTGAAAATGAGATTTTCTGGCTCAAAGACAAAGTGCAGCCTCTCACTTGGTGCTCCGTGTTCAGTGGGGTGGCAATTGACTGCTGCTGATGAGGTACATGAGGTAAAGGCCTGAAAATGACTTCCTGCATTCAGGGCGGTTACAAAGGAGCCGCGGTGGTGTCAGAGTCTGAAGTGAAATCTGAGCGGCACATTTCAGGCATGAAACAGGCTTTTAAAATTGAACTTATATGGAGAAATAGAGGATTTTGGTTCTAATTAGGCAGAAAACAGCCTGTCCCAGATCAGTTGCCGAGATAATGAAGCACAGGGAAGATCGGTGGAAGTACAGCTTTAAAATTTCATGGGACGCTGAGACACAAGAAGTTGATTTGAGTTTGGTCTGAGGCAGTTTTAGCTCAGCGCTGACACTGCATCTTGCAAGGTAGTTTACCTGTTCATCACAGAACAAAATGTGTTTACATTCAAGGAAAAAGCACACGTTTCGTTTCTTGAACCTAGGAACTATAAATGTAACACTTTATCAAAACCATCATGAATAAATGGTAAACTTTCAGGTAATTAAACATTAGTTGATGGCTTTATAAACAAATTATTAAACAACTGTTTATTATAAAGTTGCAGTGGCTGTTTATAATACTTCGTGAGGGTTAATAAATAGTTAATAAAGCATTGGTTGTTAACAATGAATTAACTATAACTTAAGTTTAATTAAACATAAATTCATCATATATTAATAATGGTTATCATAAAACATATCTATCAAATTAAGCTGCTCTAATGGCAGCAAAAGCCCCATCACAACGACTGGGGCTTTTAACTCCATAGTCGTCATGCCGGTGTTCAGCGAATAAGGTCAAAGAATCCTGACAGCTGTGGCCGGGTCAAGGTCAGCGTACTTTGAGCGGTGGATGTACGCCAGCTGACTGAGTGGAAAATGAGAGTTTTTTCTCCCTTCATCGAGACCGGAATGGATTTTAATCAACACATTATGCCAGTTGTTAATTGCTTTTGCCGCCTGCTGCTAAAATAATTTGCTACTTTTTTATTGTAGTAGTAGCCATCTGTTTCAAAACACAGGGACAGGATCAGGCCCGGACCTGGGGTGGATGTTGACATGAGATACAGGCGGCTAATTTGCACTGCCGCCACCTTATTTATGAGGCTAAGAATGTGCGGAGTGGAGGGGAAGATTCACAGCTCGGATCTAAACCGGGGGAGCCCGCAACGTGGAAATGTCTCTTGAAAAACATGTAAAGGGGCCTTCATTCATCATGTAGTCATGTTCCAGAAAGGTAAATGACTAGTCACTACTGTACAAATGTACATGTCAGACGATCTCGTGCATCTTTTGAAATAGATGTCACTTTGGCCTTGAGGAACAATGGCCTCCTTATGAGGCTCACCCTGCTTTAACCCCATGTTCACGTTCCTTAATTGCTCAAGGCTGCAGACGTCCCTCACTCAATAATGTCTCGAAGGGACAATAGCCATGAGGAGCTCAGTGAGAGAATGCTTTCACCCCGCTTCACCTCATATTTACTCTAATCAGTCTTACTGTTAGGGTTAAAAACACTGGTTGTATGGATTGAGTACATTGCGTCTGCACTCGCTCCTCTCTTTAGTCTGCTCTCAGGTCTTTTGCTCTATATCTACTTTTGTGATGAGCGAAGGAGTCCAAGACGGATTTTGCTCTGCGTCTTTGTGTTTTTTGTTTTACGCCCAGCCACGGAAAACGTGTTTAAGTGCATCGTGCCTGCGTCTGACTTCCAAGTTTTTTCACTGCCAAACGTTGAATATCCTTATATCTGCTCTTCGGGAGAGGTGTCAGAATTTTGCTGGCGAACAACAAATCAGATCGAAGGGTCATCACGAGGAATCGAACCACCTACATCTCTGTGATTTTTTTTAAAAAACAGCAGGCGTTTACACATTCAAGAGCAGTCACACCTCATTTCTGGTTAATAATCAGACTGGTCACATCCTCTCTGTGTGATATCTCAGAGGTACAAATTCAGACTTTCTGGAGGAGGGTGACAAGTGTACTCCAAATGATATCAACTACCCCAAATTTCCTCCTTCAGAACCAGATTTTTAATTAGCTGCAAGGAGAGCCATCAACAACTGCAGCAGGCATGTAGAGTACGATTTCCTTTCCAGCGTCTGACATCCCTTGCATTATTTTCATCGGTGTGCGGCGGGCTGATACTGCAGTAGGCAGAAGAGGCATTTTGTATTCTATGTAATGCTGCCACGAGGGTTTGGAGGCGACATCTCAACAGGAGGGGACCAAACCATCAAAGCCATCATGTACTTTAATTACAGGTAATCTCAACTCAGAGACACTCTTCCACTCCCTCTGTTCTTCAGAACTTCCTCCTCAATTACCAAAGTGCCTCAATTAGGCCCTAAATAAGCAGCGGACATGCACGAGGGAGAAATGGGCAAATTACAATGGTGAGGGTAAAAACAACAGGCCCTGTAAGAGCCAGTGTGATGCGGAGGCAATTAAAAGACAAAAAAGTGTTCCACCACGCAGGGCGAAAATGAGAAAAAAGAGAAAAAGACCTTTGATGAGCCAGTTCGGAGCTAAGTGGAGCTTAAGAGGCGACGGTCAAGGGGAAGAAAGAGCGAGAAAAAGAGA
This sequence comes from Acanthopagrus latus, assembly GCF_904848185.1. Classification (NCBI taxonomy): domain Eukaryota; kingdom Metazoa; phylum Chordata; class Actinopteri; order Spariformes; family Sparidae; genus Acanthopagrus; species Acanthopagrus latus. Next base: position 8,701,636 of record NC_051047.1, on the reverse strand, counting down.
AATTAAAGACAGTTGATTGGCAAGAGGGCTGATGTCACACTGTTTCCCTACAGGACCATATGTCGGGGGGAGCACTCAGTCATCGAGAGACTGGAATGTGTGAGTAAGTCATGATTTCTATAGAGCAAGTGGGCGTCCCACCGGCAGCTGATTCTCTACACTCTCTCTGCTTCCCCTCACATTCATTATCCGGCCAGCCCCATACACACTCCATCAACTGTGAAACTTACTGGGCTTTTGAATGGACAAATGAAGACCCTGTCTCTTTTAATGGGCTAATTCTGTGTCTAACAAGGAGAACGCTTAAGCTGCAGCTGACAGTTGAGTGCATTAGTCAATTAGCTCAAATCCAAGCCGGAGCAATTGTGTGATGAATTAACTAGAAGGAAATACACCATCAAGGAGCATAGAGAGTAAAATTAGAGGCTAATGCACACACACCTCTGTTTATGTGTTTGTGTTTTGTGTGCGGTTGTGTGATGTTCTCACACTGGATCAAATGCATTCCATTCTGTGGACAGCAGACTCACGCTGACCTGGATGGCTGGTCGGAAACTGAGCTCATCTAGATCCGCAGCGAGCTGCACATGGCAGATGACAGGACTGTCATCATTGTCATCATCGGGCATCGCAGGGAGATGAAGAGAGTGGCGGGCAGCACCAGGATAAGCAATGACTCAACAGAGAAAGTATGTTGAGGAGGAAAATTATTCCTAAAAAAAAAAAAAAAAAGAAAGAAAAAAGAAAAGACACTTGACAGCTTGTCAGGGCAGCTCAGCATGTATCCAGGAGAGGGCAGTGTTATCCAGAGAAGGGGTGGGGAGTGTTTGATCTGAGCAGATGTATGTGAGGAGAATCATTAAACAGCATCTGTCCACTCAATTACCCCCTTCGTTAGTCTAATCCCACATCTTTTTTTAACTCATAGAGGGATAATTAAATTCCTCATAAATTGAATTGAATTGCTGTGTTAAACAAGTCATGATGAAAGGGGGGCAACAGGCTTTCTAAGGGAAAGACTCAGGACTTGTGTTAAAGGTTCTCACTGTAGATCATGACCAGCATTTAAAACATTATAGAGAGCTGGAAAAGTGCCAGAGAATTTTGGTTTATTGTGAAGCCAAAATTCCAGATGGAAAAATCTGTTTTAAGCACATACTTAGGGATATAAATTCTTCTGACCAGGTATTCTGTTACGCAAACGTAAAATATTGTCTGCCTCATGAAAAGTGGGGTGACGTTCGATGTCAACCAAACATTTCTGGAGCTTAACATCAAAACAGTGTTGCAGCGTTCTCCTGAACAACTGAAGCAGCTGGGGACTTGTTTTAAAATGTCCAAAAAAAGTCCCCATCTTGCTTCAGTTGTGTGCTAGAATGCTGCAACACCGTTTTGCTGTGAAGCTCCAAAAATGTTTTGTGGACTACGAAACTCAATCCAACTTTCCATCAGCATCTGTGTGCAGAAATAAAGATTCAGACCCTAAAGGAACATTAAATCCCACAGTTCATCTGAACAATTCAAAATTTTACTAATTAGGATTAATATTTTAACATGTTATATGTATGTTATCACATTGGTAGAGAATGAGCTCATGAATAATAAAGTCCCCTTGGAGATCACATCTGCATCCCACAACTTTGATCAACCCCACCATTTTTTCTGAGACATAAATAACGATTGGGGGAGCAAACTTATCAAAACACTTTCACCACATAAATCAAATTAATTCAACTTACTTCCACTCAATACTTTCCCCCAGGTCATCCATGCCACTCCTGCAGTGAGGCCCACCTCCCAGTTTGAGAAACACTGCCAGTTTTGTGGTCACTTTGGAAAAAAGTCCACACTACATTCCTCTACAAAAAGTATGTTGAGTAATGTAAAGGAAATGAAAAGTGACAATCATTTTGCTCATAAATGCCTCAGCAATGCAGGCCTTTATTAGAATAATTAAATACTTGATAAAGCTAAGGATTTATAATAATTTACAAAATATTTCATTTTTTTTTAACTCCACACAAAAACAAAAGATAGATCTGACTTTAAATTACATTCACAGTCATAAATCTAGAAGTTGCTCAAATTTCCTTGCTCCAGCAACAAGAACATGGGGCCTGGTTTAAGTATAAAGTGACTATATGAAAAACGATTATTTGTACTATTCAATACTGAAAAGACATCATCTGAAACATGGATATACAACATAAGAACAAAGACTAAGCATTGACATGGAAGGACATCAAGAATTTTTGAAGCTGCATCAACACAACTGACATGAAACAGCAGAACAGTAGAAAACACACAGCAGCAGCTTCGTGGTTTGTTTTATGAATGTAAAATGTCCTTCCCTCTCACAGTCTGCTTCAGTATGTGCCTGCATAGAAAAACTCAGCAACCATAATGAGTGGAAATCACAGGGGGTAAGTAATACCTATCCCAGACGTAGGAAAATGTCACTGTATGCTCAATGAATATTTCATGGAAAGCCTGCACAGCCTACCGTACTTTCTGAACAGTTCTGAACCTGGATAAGAAAAATATTATAAAAAGCACTGTTTCCACTGATCTGGGGAGACCAGGAGGATATTAAATGACTGGGAGTGAGCCAACAAGCTTCCCAACTCATCTGTAAAAAACGGCAGGATGCGCTGCGCCTCATTCGCTAAATGTCGATGAGGTCGTCGCCGCTCTCGTCGCTCTCCACAGTCAGCTGGCGGGTCCACCACTTCTTCACCTCGGAGCCTGAAGACGCCTCGTCGTTGACGGGGTTCATCTTACACACTATGGACTTGACGCTTGTGCGACCTGACGCAACACACGCAAAGAACAGAGAATTCACAGTCTGACTCTTGCATTTCTATCTTTCATTTTTACAATTCCACACAGTAAAGGCGCTGACTGGTTTTAAAATGGGATGTATATCTGAATACGTTGTCTGGATAATAAACAATCTGATCTTGCCTTTGCATTTACACCTGGTATTTTTATTGTGTTCTGGTTATCCTCATTGAGAGTGGATCTCTGTCCTCCAGTGGAAAAATGGCACATTTGTTATATGAGGTGGTGAACATTTCTATCCCAGACCCCCTTAAACAAAAATAATTTTGTGAGTTTTAAGTTAGTATGTTTGTTCTTTTAACTGACTAACTGTGAATGAATGAATTACTTTCTATAATATTAGGCCCCGGTTTTCCTTGGCAGAGACACAACAAAAGACTTGCTGAAGTTCAAATGCTCTTTAACTGAATGTCTTCTACAGAACTGTGCCACCTGCAATAGATAGTATAGAGAGGCTTACACACCTGCAGGCAGCCGCCACTGTCCCAGCTTCCTCTGTGGTCTCCCCAGGTCTGACGAGTCCTGCCTGTAGCCTCCTCTGTCTGACAACGTGGGGCTCAGTAGCTGCTGGAGACCACTCATCTAAACAAAGAGGACACATCCTTTTTTTCACCAGTGCAAGTGCACACCTGCAGATTATACGATGTGCTTTCTGCATATCAAGCTGTGAGCACGTGTGAGTGTGTATGTGGTGTTGGTATGGATGCAAAGTTTTACCTCAGGCTGCGAGGGGTTGTCTGGGTTGTTAGTGTTGTGGTCTTCACTTGGCACAGTGGTCTCTATACTGGGGGGGTTGAGGAAGCGGCTCAGCTCCTGCTGCTGGCTCTCTCTCAGGCTGTGGATGATGCTACACGACTGCTGCTGCTTCTGCAAGCACACAAGGATGTAGTGTGGTCAGTGTGTGATACTGTAGTGAGTGGAGACTGTTATAATCTGACAATCAGTGTGTTTTCTGTCGAGAGACTAACCGCCCGGATGCGTTTGAGGCACTTCTTCAGCCACATGCGTATTGTCTGCTTGGCAACCTCTTCTTCAATGGTGTACTCCAACTGTTCCCTGGCCAACAGCTCCTCCAGCTGGAGAGACTTTCTAATGTCCACTGAGCGATATGACAGCATGCTGTATAACACACACACATACACACACACAGCCAAATGAGGGACATATTTAGTGTCTGCATCCTTAAAATGAATGATTATTTAGGCTTTTAATAAAAAATACAATGCCGAACAGAAGCAGGACCCAACAAACCGGATCTAACTGGACACTAACCCCAAGTTATATGTTTTCAGGCACAGGGAATCAAGGTATTGAAGACATTCAGCCTAAATTTCTTGGACAGAGAGAGCAAACATTTCTGTTGCAGCTCCCCTTAGATTATGGGATTGAATGAACAGGTGTATATTTACATTAACATAGTTCCTTGTGGAGATATAACAAGACAGTTTATTATATTCTTTTTGCATAAAAGATGGTAAAGAGGGGTATATAGCTCAGCATGGATGTCACTTTGTGTTAAGGGTCACCCATATCAACAACATTCTGTATAACCATAATTATTAAACTCCAGCGGTATAGGTTCTATGAAATTCTTCAAATACGAGAGGATTTAGAGTTGTTGTCTTTAGAAGACAAATTTGTATCTATTTTTGCACAAGTCGACATCAGTTATCTTGGTGATTGTCAAAGAGAACAAAACAAACTTTAGAGACCCCATCAACACCAAAGTCTGTTTGGCAGTATGGCTCAGGTCAAATTTTAACGTGTAATTTGAGGCCCAACGTACTGTTAGTTTTCAATTAACGTACATAAAAGAGGTCAGCTACAGTTATCATTATCATAAGCAGCACAACATTATTAAAAAAAAAAAAAGCCCCCAAAATCGAGCTAATTAATGGCTTGTAAATTCAGATGGATTTTGATCAACTGTCACTAACTCCATTGTTCACATAATGGCGCCGATAGATTTTTGGCCCTTTATCTCAAATACTGCTACACTGTATGTACATGAGGTGTATGTGATATTCAGTGGTCACCTGAGCACATCATGGAAGGTCACGTCGCCTCCACTGTGCAGTCGCTCCATCTCGTAGCACATGTGCTTAAACAGCAGCTTGTCTTTGTCCAGGTCCACCTCCAGCCTGCCTCGGAGCAGACGGAGCAGGAACTTCACCCTGGACGTGGGGATAACGCCCTGGGGGAAACAGTTGCAAAAGTCAAAGGGTTATTAAAGAGGAGCTGACTCAAGTCTATGACTAAGCTCTGGCCAGAATCTCAAACATTTAAGATTTACTGCATGCTAAACAATTCATTTAATTTAATATGATTTTTTACTCTGTTGCATGATGTCTTCTTTTTTTCAAGCATTTTTGGCTGAAACCTCATATAGCAGACTCAACTTAGGATTTATGGTGCGACATACAAATAAAATTCACTTAAAGAGTCTTCCTTAAACCTAATATTAACACATTTTCTTTTCAGGCAGTGTGTTAAAACCCCTTTTTGGATTTTTTGGGGTGGTTAGGGTCAGAATACAGGAAGGTAAGGGCCTCTGCTTGTGTATATTAGAATTGCACATGACTGCACAAATAATTTCAAAAGAGAAGGTTACAGTACACCAGGGCATCACAGAAAAAAAAACAGGAAGGAGGTCTACATTTTTAATCCAGCACCCACTCTATTTTACTCTAATTCCTATTACTCAATGCCATAACTTCATTCCCCTCAGCACATCTCATTAGCTCTCATCCTGCTTTTCTCCTCTCTATATTATCCATGGCTCACAGCCATATGATCGTCTTCCTCTCCCCTCCACTGTGTCCACACACCTCTCCTATCGCTAATTTTCTCACCTCCCGTTTGTCATCCACCATGTTCCAGATGATTTGGAAGTGCCTCAGGTCATTATAGCTCAGCAGCTGGTCCTCCTCAGTGGAGTAGAACAGGGAGAAGTTCTCCACAATGATGGCTGCAGTAATAGCAAGAGATATTAATACTTTCAAATCCAAATATCCCATAATTGCAGTATCCACAGTTTGTTTTAAGATGCAATCCCTTTGACTTCACTTTTTCACTTGATTCTGTTGTTCACTTTTATTTTAGACAACATTCAAGCTTCCTCTACTTGCTCCTGCCATTCTGCCTGCTCTTTTATATGAGGGATTTTGTGTTATTTGGAGGTAGTGAGTGGTGATTCTTACATCATAGTAACAATCTGTGTTTTATGCCTCACTGTCAGTGTCTTTCCAGAAAATATTACAACCCCTATGGACGTGAATAATACACATATAGTCCACAAAAACAGAGAATACACACTGCAGAATCCAATGATTCTACAAGATATGGTCTGGTCCCTGTCTAAGACTCCTTTAACTCTTCAACTCCTTTCCTTTTTTGAAACCTAAATTTGTCTCTGGAGAAATTCTTTGTTTTCCCTTTGGAGAGATGACAAAACTACACATAAGTGTGCTTTATGAGCGCTAGAGTCTTGCATAACCTGCGGCAGAAATAAAATAAAGCCCTTGCTGTTGCCAAAGGAAAGTTTGTTATCCATAAAATGACTCTTACTTTAATTAAATATTGTGCCTAAAATGTAAATGGGTACCTTGTGTGAACTTGTTTTCAGCCTGAAACTGAAAATAAGTTCCCATAATGTTCCTGTGTGAAGAAGGTTTGGTCCCCACAATTCCATTAATACAAATAGACCTATACCACTCACCTACTAGTAGGTTGAGCATGATGTAGGCTATGATTACATAGAAAGAACAGAAGTAGATAAGTGCCCCAGCGTAGTTGCCACAGTCGGTCTCCCAATATCGATGTTTGTCTGGAGTACAGAATGGGGCCTGCACCTGGGGACAAAAAAACAAACACGTGTTTTGATGTATGGGCCATCAAAATGAAAATCCTTATATTACTGTAGAAACTGGCTCAACAGCCTACTAAAAAAAAAAAAAAAAAAAAGTCATTTTGTTTTCAACCAAAAAAGTTGGGACGAATGTAAATAAAAACCGTACGTAAAAACAGAATGCATTCATTGTCAAATGAACTGTGTTTAATGACAAAAGTTAAACTAAGCGTTCCAGAGCCCATGTAATAATCCTCTTTATGCAAGCATGTGCTTCACAAAGTGGTGAACTCACCCCATCCCAGCTTGTGAATGACGAGATGAACACTAGAACTGGGATTTGAAACTGGATCCAAAGCACATATGGAAGTGGTTTGAAATGCAATTTAAATGTGATTTCTACAAATGCATCTCAGGCTTGATGCTCTGCCCACTCATATCATATTTCAAAGTGTCTTTTGTGTCACTTGCAGCACGACACACAACAGTGCTGTCAAATCCAGAGAGATGAAAGTGCATCAGAGTAGCTGAGTACCTCTGTGAAAATAAAGGTGTAGCTGAAATAAACTTCCTGCTCTGTGTCTTAATAGTGTGACTGTTTGTAGATCGGACTTCCATGTTGGAAAGCTGCATCACCAGATATATCTGTGATGTGTGGATGACAAATTGGAGCTGATCTCTTGCAAATCATTCTTGACACTCATTCAATAAATAAACATGACCATGATACTATCACTTGTTACCTATTAACCTGTTTGTCTGTGAAATGTTCTGTGACACGTTCTCAGTCTTTGTGGTTCTTTCCCAACATGTTGACACATATAGCTGGCATCAAATTCTGAATTATAAGCAATAATATAAGCATATGTTTACAGAAATACATGAATGCATGTCAAAAAGGATTCAGAAATGACTTATAGTTATGTTTCATACAGCTTCCAAAATGTTTTGGAATCGCTTTTGTACACAGTGAAACCATACATGAAGCCATGTTAGCAGTTTTCTATTGCTAGAGAGCAGTTCTAGTCCGGCTGTCTGTATAACTGATGTTAAAGTAAATTTGGATCTGGGCTCCACAAACAAAAATCTATTTAATTGCCTTCATTGAGTTGTAGGTAGCGGCTGAAAATTAATGTGAGGCGACCCTTTCAACACAAAGAGGGGGATGTAATCTAGAGCACAAGTAGTTGGCCTGTTCTTTTGTTTGTAGGGATGTGTGTTTGACCTGTAGCCCATCTTACCATACAGTCATGCATGATTTTATTCCAATCTTCCCCTGTGACGATACGGAAGAGAACAGTGATAGCCTTGCCCGCGGTGGAGAAGTTGGCATGCCTGCAATCAGACAAAATAGGACAACTCTATAAGGATAATTTCTACTGTACAGTGGTCATCAGTAGGAACAACTATTCATTATAAAAATACACTGTGTGGTCAATTAACAGGAAGCTGAATCCTTACCGGTTGATATTCTCTCCATATTTGACAGTTCCAAAAAGAACAACACCAGCAAATGCATAGCATAGGAGAAGGAGGAACATGCCCACAATGATGAAGAAGCTCTTGTACATGCTGACTACCACAGTCAGCAGCAGCATCTTCAGTGTAACCTTTAATCATAACGCACAGACAGATCAGAGGCATATTTTGCTGCAACAAAACACAAACTTTTTAGGAAAATCACACTAAAATGAGAATGTTCTTGCACAATAATATACTTACATGCTTCCCACATATCGTAAAGAATCTGAAGACAATCACACAGGTGCCCATCATGTAGGTATATGCATTCTGGAGGGGGTATAATGATGAGTTATTAGTGTATACTGACTTAATTAGAAATATCAAAAAGTTCCTTTAAATGTGACAGTGATTTGTCTTACCAGTAAGGAAAAGTGCAGGACTATCCAGATGACACCCAGCGATGTGACCAGCAGGTCATAGCGATTCCGCCTGCTCTGCCAGTAACCCGCTGGAGACATGGCTATCAGCTTCATGGTCACCTGGGTAACAACACCACTAAGCAGCATCAGACAGAGGTCTACACCCAGAGGAGGCAATCAAAGTTAAACCTTGAAACTGACACATATGAAGACAGCAGAACAGGCTCACCTCCAGTACAAATATAAAGGTGAAGACTACTGACATGGTGGCAAGAGGAAATGTCACTTGATCGTCTACGTCCCACTGAAGAAGAGCAGATTCACACATAAGCGTCAATATGACAGTTCATGTTTTATTTATTTAGCAGGATTTAATATAAAACACTTACAATACAAAAGAACTAAACTCAAATATGTTATTCACAGAAAATGTAAACAAAATTAACAGGAAGCCTGCACAAATGAACTGAGTGTAAAACTTATATGAAGCATGTGTCTGTAATGCATTATAAGGCATTATGAACATAACTATAATCCGTTAAAAATGCACCTATAGCCCTGTATTATCTTTTTAAGCACCCATGAATATCTACAATTTGTTATAAAAATAATAATAGCATATATTACATCAGTGCTTGTTAAAAAGACAGTTTTACAGCATTTGGGTGCTGTTTTTCATTGACTTTATCTTCTTTCTTTTCACTTTACTTGAAGCAAAGTATGATCACTTATAAGCAATAACAATAAGGATCATAATGTGTTATTAGTGATTTCAATGTATTTCAAATCTGAGGATTTTAAAACACAATGCATTCTGAATATTTATGGCACTATGGTGCATTATGATTATGTTTTGAACAGATTGATGGCTATAAAGCATCGGGAACATTAATTAATTATGGTTTATGATTATGGTGATTCAGTGCTATAGGTGCATTTAAACAAATTATGTGCTATAATGCATTATAGACAAGGGCTTCGGAAGTGTGTCACTGTGACTGCATGATGCAATATTAGTATGAGGCTTTACCTTGACTGACAGCAGCACTGACTGTGCCAACACCAGCACGGCAATGCCCCGTTTGAAGAAAGGATGTTGAGTGATGTCGTACATCTTAGCCCGGAAACCCCCGTTTTCTGCCATGCAGAGAGATATCCAGAGATTTATTGTTTATTCCAACATTTCAATATAGTAAGAGTGGCTTTCTGATCAGGTTAGGTATTTAATCTGAAATGTTTGAAATGCTTGAACAGTGTCAGCTGCTGGTGCTCAAATCTGTGAAATCTGTGGTACCCCCTACTGTCCTGCAGATGGCGCTCATGGACTGCCTGGGTGTTCTTCTCAGTGTGATAACTCTGATGCAGGTTGAACAGGCAGACTTGTCTCTAGACTGTCAAGGGAAGTTTAAAAAAGCGCCACCACTGAGAATGTGCTTTGCAGTTTTATTCATTCTGCATACTGCATAGGGAGGTAACTGTTACATCACTGCCTTTAAAACTGTCTTTCAGTATGTCCTAACACATAAACTGATTTATTCTTTATTTAAAAAGGAATGATGTTATTGGCCATTGCTGAAGCCCACTAACTCTACCTAATGATAAAATATAAAATAATAAAATCCATTAGCCATTCTGACTACACAATTGTTAAATCCCCATTTACACGCACATGCATTTTATGTCCATGCTTGTTTCATTTGTCGGCATTCTATCTTTGGGTTCAAAGAAAGCTGTAATATTTTATCCTTGTCACAACAAATTCTCCTTGTTGAGAACCATTATTACGATCGTCCCTTACTTCCACTTCAAGTAACTCAGTTAAATGAAGATGAAATACAAGTTAAAAAACAGTAAATTCAATGGTGGGATCTGTGATTACATATGATGGCTGACCACAGGGACGATTTTTGCAAGTGCTTTGAGAGGGAGCGTGTGAGTCAAGGCCAGCTCAGTGCTGTAATGATCTGCCAGTGGTGAGTGAGTGGCGCCAGAGCTGAGGTCCTCTGGATGGGGATCAAAGTCAGGTTTGAGACTGCTGGTGTCAGCGGCACTGCTGACTAAAACTGATGCCATTGATTTCCTGCTGGTTCTCAGCCGCAAGTGTACTAACAGGCAATTTCCCACAATGCCTCAGAGGCATTTCAACTATTCTCACGACCCTAATCACAGGAAGAACAGTAAATGCACAGTATCCCCATGTTGAGATGTGATCAACAGTTTGTTTGTGTTTAAAATTAAACTCAACACTGATCCAGATACTGCTTGTCCATGCAAGTAAATTTGGTGTGGATAAATCTGGTGTAGCAATATAATCGTTTTGTCAAACAAATTTGCTTTATAAGGCTGTGACATGCGTGATTCAGTGTCCGAGCCATTTGCATTATCTGTTCTCCTTTTATAAATGCTGCCAGTCATCATTTGAGTGTTATGATGCAACCCTTTCAGTCACCAATCCTCAAAGAAAAACAAGGACTATCAAACATGGATTAATCATGCAGATGCCACTTAACAATGCGGAGACACACACTGCATGATCGATCAGGGAATGACTTTCATAATGCTGTGCTTGATACGCCATCACCAAAGGATTTGGTGAATTTGTTTGTGGTCTATCATCAGCCACAACAGCGTGTTTGCAAATGTGTGTCATCATAGCAAAATTTGGCCCTGGAGAGAGGAGCAATATTGAGTACTTTGCCAGTTGTTCACGTCTGTCTGTCTGTGGACAGGTTTTGTCAACACAATAGCATTACAATTGTGCCAGATGCAGTCACGAAACTTCACAGATGTGTATTGTAGTTGAGATCAAAAGGAAGGCTGATTTGAAAAATAGGATGTAAAAGTAGTGTCAAAAGTGTCAATTTTTTCAATACATATTGATTCTGGATATTTAAACCGTTTCAAAAATAATTTTCAGCAGCATCAATACACATATACCAGTTGCGCTTTTGCTTATCCTGAAGGTGAGCTGATGAGATAGATGAGAAAAAGAGAGTGTGTGTTTGAAGAAATTCCAGTATCATGCCAACACTACAATCTAGTTATAAATACTGAGTAGTCATTGGTCACAACAAGAATATTTTTTGTGTGAGCACCTGGGCGGGGTGGCAGGTGGAGAGGTTGGGCTATTTTCAGTCGACTCTTCAGATCCTCCCACCTCCTCTGGTCCACTGTCAGGAGAGCAGTGCCCTGACAATAGGAGACATGACATGCTTCAATGCTGGAGGTGATCTAATGGCTTTACCACCATATAGGGTACACACAGATAGAAAACACCCTGAAAAATCATCTTAAAAAGCTGGAGGTTGTATCTGTGAGTGTGGCTGTTACCTTGTTCTCGTTGAAGTTTGCAATGACAACACCAACAAACAGAGTGAGTCCGATCATACAGCCCAGAAACACAAAGACATGGATGTAGATACCGTGGATCTGCAGAGACAGAAATATTTAAACTGTTGTGTTGTGGTAATGTAGGAGTCAGTGGTGAAAAAGAAAAGAATGGTAAGGTGAGGTTGGGTTCAGTACCGGTCCAACGCGGTGAATAATGACATCTCGGACCTCCACCCAGCCTTTGAGCGACAGCACCTCAAACAGAGCCAACATGGCATTTCCCACATTGTCAAAGTTGAAATTACGAGGGTTGGCCCTGGAGAAGCACAGAATGGGTACATCAATCTCTGGCTGTAGTGAACAAAACAATCTTAAATCAAGCTGGAATAGAAAAAAAAATGAGCAGCTGTACCAGACTCTTGGTACCCAGAAACCAGGTTTCTTCTCTCCAGGCCTCAGTTTCAGGTTGAGGTTTTTGGAAACGCTGACATTTATTCGGAATATACCATGACACTCCTCCTGTAGCCAACATCACAGTTTACAACACAGCATTAGGACAACCATTTGAACATAAGGTAAAACAGTATAATAGATAAAATTACTGGGGAAAACTAGAACTCATCTTGGAAAACCAATTTGAGCACTAAAAATGATATAGAAATAAGAAAAAAATATTATAATGACTCTTAAGATAGCTGTTAAAAGGAACCATTGGATTATTAATTTGACAGGGGAAACTTTTGCTACTTGTGCTTCTCTGTAGTGAGCAAGGAATGGTAGGGGGGTAGGTTTAGTGAGGAGATTGTTTCTTGCTGTACCCGTTTAAGGATGTGAGGGTCGTTGCACTTGGCGAGCTTTCCGGCAAACAGTTGAACCCCGAAGCTTGCGAAGACCAACATTAGTGTGAGGAGTAGAATGGAAACCTGCAGGAAAATCAATCAGGAGTTTAAGGCAGGCAGTTCAACATAATTCAAGCCTGTGAGACTAGAGAGCAAGCTAAGGATGTCAGACAGCTGTGGATGTAGAGACCTCAGATGGGAAAATCCAAGTTGGACTCAGAGAGAATCAGTTAGTATTGTGAGGTACTGATAACATAATAAAATCCTCAGGAATGCACAGCAAAAGGTAAACAAAACCTGGAAATGGGCAAGATTGCCATAACAACAAGAGCACACATGAAAGCTTTTTAAAGCATGTCATAGTTTTTCAAACAGCTAAAAGCTTTTGTATGCCAGTCCTATCATGGTAAGTAAATTCAATTTAATGTGATAATGAACTGAAGTGATACATAAGGAAAAAAAACTAATTGGGTAATAAGGAAAACAAAGGTAATGCTTTATTTTTTCACTTAGTCTTCTAATTATTTCATACATTTTCTCCCAATCAAGCGGCCAAAAGTAAGATAAACAGTGAGAGAAGAGCGAGCTATGTTATACACTTTTACAGGGATTAACACAAATTGCAGTTTTAAGTACGATGCCCATTTTCTGTTTCTGGGACTGAGCAAATGTACTGAATAATTTGGTGGTGGGGATTTGGAAAATGGTTCTTCTAAAATTCTACTCATTTGGGAACCAGACGAATCTGTGAGCTCATATTTGATCTGATCTGGCAGATGTATCCGGCCACTCTCTTTTTTGACAGATTCAGGCCAATCACGACCATTTATCTGATATAGGTTTCAGACATTGACTTTATACACATTCTGTGGTTTAAGATGATGTTCTGTGAGGCATGTCATTTGAGCATGAGTAGTACATTTCCGATGTATGAAGAAAGCTAGAGGTAAAAGAAAACTTTAACTTATTTAATCTTAGCAGTCCACTAGTTGCTGAATCTTCACTCATGTAAGGCGAGGACACTACTGCACTGCTTGTGTTTCATTTTAGCAAGACACTGTGTTAACTGGCAACTTTTGGTCCATTGCTTCTGTGGTAACCATAGACGGAAGCTACATTATTAATAGCAAGCTAGTTTCTGTGGGAGCTAACAAGATTCCATTCAACTGCATGTTCTGCTGTCACATTAGCTATGGTTTTGCTACTCTGATTTGTAGGAGTTGGAGGTCTATCCAGGTGCATCTGGAGCCATATTGGCCTGCGCCCATTCATAACGACCCTTGAGACTCGAAAATGAAAGGTGATGCCAGGTTAATTGTACACGTCCAACCACTAACCAAGAAAATCTCCTTGAATCCTTTGAGAACCTCCCGTACCACCTTCCTCATCTGGGGTACCAGCTTGAAGATCCTGAGCGGACGCAGGCAGCGCAGCATCATCAGCAGCTGAGCCCCAGACTCAGGAGGGACGTCAGGAGGCAGCCAGCACAGGAAGATCAGGCTCACCTACAGTAGACACATAGCATTATGGCGATGAGCAGTTAGTGGGAAGGGAAAGTACTCAAAAGATCATAAAGTTGCAATCTCATTATTTGTATAACAACCTTGTAACTGTCAATATCCTTTATTTTACCTGTGACGGTCATGTTGTACAGCAACATCACTGAACAAAGACTTAATCAGCTTTTCGCAGAATATTCATGCAAATTAGATGCACATAAGAAGTTGTTTCAGAAGTAATAAAATGTGAAATGATGACAGTCAGGTCACTAAACTGAGAGTTATTAACAGAAATTGGCTATTATTTAAATAAGACAAATGACATGTGATTGGTCTATCCTCAAGCACTTTTTTAAGTAAGATTCCTCCATTTTAATCCTTTTGTTATGTTTAGCAGCCTTGAGATTGCTCACAAGATAGATGAAGATGTCCATGACTCCTCCAAAGTCTCTGATGACAGCTGTAGGGGTGAAGAACAGACCGTCGGCCATGATCTTCAGGTTGAGCTCGATGCTCATAAAAATCACGAACACATACTCCCCAATCTGAAACAGAAGGCATGGGTGAAACAGCAATCACACATGTGCTGGCTTGTCCATTTAGCCATTGATTCATCTGCTTTTAATACCTGCAGCGTGGGGACGTGCATGACCCTGGTGAAGGGTGATTCAAACATCATGGAGATGCAGGAGCAGATGGTTACTACAATCATAACCCAGTCCAAATACGTGACAAGGCCCAGAAGATCGCTGCAGGGAGACAAATTAACATGGTCATAGTTTTTTGAGCACAAATATATTCAGCTTAAGTAGGTCAGGGAAGTTATTTGGCTTGCAAACCAGCAAATATTCAGAGATGATTCAAGAGAAAGAGAAGGGGAAGACAAGACAGAGACAGGATATGCGAGGACAGGTATAAGAAAGTGAGTGAATAAATCTGTGTGTGTGTGTGTATGCGTGTGTTAGCAGCCCAATCTATTCTACAGCAGGTAGTCAGTAAAAATCCCCTGGCACCAACAGTATCTGATACAAAGGACTGCCTCTCACTTTAATAATCAGACTCCATGCTCGGCTGAATTACAATTAGGTTGCATAATGGGTGAAATCTATTTCACAGCTCTTCTTCACTCCACAATTTCCATTCCTTATCACAGTTTTTGGGGGAAGCACAACAGGCAGGCAATTAAGCTACATAATTAATAAGTATTCCACTGTTGTAGAGCGAACAGATCAATAGAGAGCGAAGGAATCAATAATTCATCACACTTACTACAGCTGGTGGTATTTGGTGTTTTTCACCACTCCTGTTATGGGGTCAGTTTTAGATCTAGAAATGAATTCATACAAAGAAAATAAATTGTCAACATTTTGACAGAAGAGAAAAGCAAAAATAAAACTGTCTTGTGAGTCAAACTCACACAAAGGCATTCAATTGTGCTAAAATGCTGCAGATAAAACACTGTAAATACAGGTACGAAATTTGTACAAAGAAATCAAAGACAGGTGGGTGAATATGAATGCTATCTGAGGAGTCTATTGATATCATGGCACAATGGTTGAATGCTGACATCCAATTTAAGACCATTCAGAGCTACGAGAGGCTACTGAGAGAAACATCTTTAGACCATACACAGATTGACTGATCTTACGCATTGAAGCGAGCCCGAACAATCATCCTGCAAAAGTTCCTGAAGCGGTGCTCCCGCCCCACGATGAAAAGCGGCTTATCAAAGTAGGGATGATTTTCTCTCAGTTCCTCCTCCTGGACTTTTCTGCATGGCCAAACAAGCACAGAGGTAGGAAAAAAGCAATCATGATAGAGTTATGATGATACTAGTGGCAGTGTGTTACACAGTACAGTACTCAGATTACCTTTTTTGCTGAAATAAGTAATGTAATGTATTCGTTTTGAAATTCTAGTAATACGTTGTTTAGTTTTGTATTGGAATAGGTTATCTGTGACTGTGAGAACTTCACCATCATTCCCTGTTCCTTTTGTTGCCACAAAAGAGAAAATCCCTGATGCATTTGCACCATTTCTGTTTCTCTCCTACACCTTGGCAGGCTGTGCACAGCCACCTTCAGATATGTCAGTGAGGTTCTGTGTGTGAGTGTGCAGGTGTAACTCAGCTAGCAAGATGGCCAGAGCAGCAAGGGCAGCTTAAAACATGATGTACTGTAGGCTATAGGAGCCCATGTTTTCTTGTTTTAATAGAGGCAGATGCTAAAACTGTATGTTTGGGTTAAATTTGCTGCCAGATCGTTAGCAGCCAAAAGAAAGAGACTGCGACGTGTCAGGTAACGTACCCTCACTTGCTGTTTACTTTGATGTACCTCCAATAACTCAACCTCTTCATTGCAGATGACTTGGAAAAAATGTGTGTTGTATGAATTTGTAGGCTACTGTATAGGCATGCTTGTACTAACTTTATTTTATGTTTTATAATCAAACATAAAAAATAAATTAAGAGCAATTAAGGGCAAATTGCATGTGACATTCCTGTTATGGTTAGCCTGCAGAGTTACAGTACATTACGGGTTGTAGAATATGCTATCCCATATTAGTATAGAGTGAGTCGTTTACTCCAAAACAAGCCACTCCTACATGAGACGATAAAGTATCCTTAACTTTAACCTCACCAAACCTAACCTTAACTTTACAGGTTGACATACAATGAACGTGTGTGTGAATACCTTTTCATTTCTGCTTGTTCTTTCTTCTCCTGGATCATTTTAATCTCACTGTCCTCTCTCTGTGCATTACGATAACGCACTGTACTGGAATGCTGGGGAAAGAGGAAATCAAGATATGAGAAGACGTTTAAGGAAAACTGCTAGAACACACCAGCTAGAACCTTGTCTGAAATCAGTGATTCTGGGAACATTCAAGCTCATAACAGAAATCAGAAGATGTGTGTGTTTGTCTGTGCATGTGTGTGTGTGCGCACACTCACATCCTGAGTGAGCGTCTCCAGAGACTTCCCTCGGCTGATCCTCTGACTAGTGGAGCCATGTCTCAGAGATCTGCAGATACAATGATA
Source organism: Acanthopagrus latus (assembly GCF_904848185.1). Classification (NCBI taxonomy): domain Eukaryota; kingdom Metazoa; phylum Chordata; class Actinopteri; order Spariformes; family Sparidae; genus Acanthopagrus; species Acanthopagrus latus. The sequence continues at coordinate 8,684,357 of NC_051047.1, read as the reverse complement.
AGACAGAAATCACATAGCACTGTGCATGTGTGTAGGATATTACATGATATCTGTATGTGTACGTGTGTGTGCTTTCAGACCTGCGTTCTTGCCGTATGTGATGCTGGACACTGAGTATGGAGCGTTCTTTGGCTGGCTGGCCTTCAAAGGATCCACTTAGCATACGCTGTCTGGTACAAGCCCTGGGGAACACAAACACAAAAATATTGTTTTTTTTCTGCTCATAGTCAATGTAAAGAGGATTAGAAAAATGCTTGTGTGAGAGGTCACCAGCTTTATCTGGTCAACAAAACATACATGGCCTTCTTCATTCCTGGTTCTTGAAAGTGGCGCTCCCGTTCATTATGAAACAGGTTCCAAACATTCCATTAGTCTAGTTAGTGTTAGTGTGAGCGTAATTCTGGGCATCCCTGTGTGTTTTGGCTAACAGCAGAGTCATGTACCAGAACAGAGCTAATGACACTGTGGGCACCGGCAGTGTGTGTGTACTTTAATCATTTACCAAGACTCGGAGCGATTGCTTGTTTATTGGCGGTAAGCACGCATGAGTGCCTGCGTATGCTGTGTGTATGTTTGCCGATGTTGGTGTGACTGTGAGCCTAATTGTGTGTTTGTGTGGACGATGGCAGACCAGACAGAACGTGTTATGACTACTGATATGCTGTCTATCTTTCAGACTGACTGAATGAGGGAGGGGGGAGCGAGCCAGATTGGACACGGTGCCGGAGAGCTAATCTACACTTAGTGCCAGCTCTGCCATGCTGAACAGCAAATTATCCATTTACTTCTACGCGACAGTAAATGAGTCTGAAGAGGGTCTCTGTGTGTGTGTCTTTGCTCGTGTGCGTGACAGGGAGAAGCTGTAACAATACCAGAGTGCTGTTACAGCAGAGTTACATCAAATATGCACATACATTATTGCTTTCACCCACACAAAGACTGGCATGCATTTCATGACTGTGGATGAAGCATACAACACACATCTAGCAAGGACAGTGTCAATCCAAAATCTTATGATCTCCTGATTAAAAACAGTCAAATGTTGAGAGCTGCTTAAAGTTGCATATGGGTTAGAATTAGGCTAGATTTCTTTAGAAAATGAACCTTTTTTTGACATCTTGGTTACATGTAACTGTTGTACTGGCAGCATTTCAATGAGTTAGGGTTGGTAGGTAGAATACCGTAATATGAAAATACATTTACCCACCTACAGTATTGCATTTTACCATATTAGCATTATAAAGATATAGCTCTTATTTATATCAAGTTTAATGTCTGTAAGGACATAATATTTTATGAATTATACATTTAAAAAAATAAATGAAACTAAAAAAGCCCTTCTGTTCGATTCAATTAAAAATATGTCACATTTCCACATCAAGATATCTAAAAAAACAACTGGACCATTGTTATATGTTTTGTGGAGTGTACTTACATTATGCCAACTTTTTAAGACACTGTTCTGAGAAATCCTGTCATGGTTTTGGGTTTTTAGTTCAGGTATTTCCTATTTCATTTTGTATTTTCATCGTTCTATTTTTCATCCGTGTATGTCATGTTTTGTTTTACACTTCCTGTCTTTGTATTTCTTCAACTTTTTCTCCAGTTCACTCATGTGTCATTTGTTAGTCAGTTCTTTTATTTAGTCTGTTTTGCCTCATTTGTTGTGAGTTCATCTGCTTTCCTGCTGGTGTCAGTTTGTCTGCTCCTCGTTTGTCGTCTGTGCTCCAACTTTTGTCACCTGCTCTTTGTAAATTGCTCTTGGTTTGGTATTCTTAGTCTTGCCTTTTGCCTGATTCTGTTGCTTGCTTTTTCAATGCCTGCATTTTAATTGTTGGAGTTTTTGTCAATAAAGTTGTCCTAAGTTCATACATACATGTGTTTTTATCTGCATAAAAACAAAACCATGCTTCTTGAGGAGGTGTTAATGTGTCTTACCGCAGGATTTTATTGATAGTGGTTTCCTTTTCCAGGAGGTTACGAGCTCGGATACTAAATATCGACCTGCGAAGCTGAGAGAGCCCATAGTGAAAATCCATTAGTCTGCAGTTTGTTAAATTGAGTGCACCATCCAAAAACATACCATACACACGTAAAAATTAGGAACAATTTGCTCCTACTATTTTACTTCTTACCGCTGTGGTTCATCTGCTGTTGATAAGTGTGAGATAAAGGCAGTGAATGAGTAAAAGAATGAGTGTGAGAAGTACCTTTTGGTCGATATACTTGTTGTCTTCAATGGCAGAGCGTTTGGAATGGTCACAAGAGGAGGATGAAGCGGATGGGAGACGCCGGAACAAACAACTGGTGTCCTGCTGCTGACGATCAATGAACTGCTTCATAAAACTCTCCCTAGAGTACACATGAAACAGCACACACACACACGGAGGTGATGAATTGTAATGCGTTGCTTCCAACTGAAGAAATCCATACACTTAAAGGTAGAGGAAACAGAAAATTTGTAATGGAACCATCTTGGTGCAAATTCAGCTGCACAACATGTCAGAGGAATCTCTTCCTGCAGCAGCCTGGCAGATGGGCTGCAGAGGGGGATTTCTAGGGGAGTGAAGAACCCAGCTGTGCCATAATCAGCAACTAAATTATGAAATTGATTATGAGGTCGACTGTGCTGGATACAGTTTAATCTGGCTAAAACTATTCTCCTGTTTAACAATCCACAAGGTTCTGAAATCTTTTTCCATGGTTCTTTTCTGAAATCATGTCAGTGCTGCAGGAAATGGTGGCATCTTCACTTCTTTTTGGTTTTTCCACAATAAATTGGAAAGTAACCCTCTCTAGAACATTGTTTATTTCCTTTGATTTTAAGCTGATGTGGTGTGTTTGGGTATAATGAATTTTTTATTTCAATTTAATAACCCAGCTCTTCTTCCTTTTATGGCAAACTCTAACTCTCCCTGGTGCTTGAAACAAAAAATGGTTCATTAAGCATATGCCAACAAATGTTTTGACTAGATATCCTGTTTTTAGAAAAGCAATGTAACTATTTACATTCCAGTGGATGGAGATCATACTATCTTGTTATAGAGCAAATTACCTTGATATCTCATGAAAAACAACAGTCACTTCCTGTTGGCAGTTGACTTGCATTCTGGAGAAATCTGTTAACCTTTTTTTTTTATTACATAGAGAACTATCAATGTTTCTGTTGTTTTTATTTTGCACTGTGTTGCTTGCTAGCATCATTTTTACCCAACAGCAACATCTAGGACTAACTTCTAGTCTCGAGTAAATTCAAACTTCCATTTTCCTTAGTCTGTGTAGCTAAATTAGGATGCTCTTGTGTGATGCAGAGGTTGCATTTCTAAAGGTTATTGTAAACACACATATGATTCTTAGCAGCCAACTGACATTTAGGTCTTCAAACCTATAAAATACAATACATTCCTATATACAGTATATTTAGAAAGTGTTCAGACCCCCTTACTTTTTCACATTTAGTAATATTGAAGTCTTATGCACAAATTGTTTACATAATTTTTTCCCCTCATCATTCTACACTCAATAAACCATAATGACTCTGGCCAGGTTTTCTTTAAAGATATCTCTGTACTTTGCTCTGTTCAGCTGTCCCTCAACCCACCAAAAAAAAACCCCACAGCATGATGTTGCCACCATAATGCTAATGGGATGGTATTGGGCAGAGAATTAGGCCAAAACAGTTCAATCTAGGTTGCCTCAGAGCAGATAATCTTGTTTCTAACAGTCTGGGTGGCCTTTTGGTGCTTTCATGAGTCTTTCACTGAGAAGAGTCTTACATCTGGCCACTCTGCCATAAAGCTCAGATCAATGGTGTGTTGCAGTGATGGTTGTTACTCTGGAAATTTCTCCCATCTCCAAACAGGATCACTGGAGCTTCATCATCTCTCCTACCAAGGCCTTTCTCACCTGATAGATCATTTGGGCAGGCTGGGCAGCCAGCTCTGGGTTCCAAATCATCTTCCATTTTCGAATTACGGAGTCCACCATGCTCTTGCAGGCACTTCCTTGAAACCTCATGGCTTGGTTTCTGCTCTGATTGTCAGCTGTGAGACTTTATATAGACAGGTGGTGTGCTTTTCCATGTCATGTCCAATCAATTGAATTTACCACCATCAAGTATCTTGATCAAGATGATCAAGAGAAACAGGAGGCACCTGAGCTAAATTTCAAGTATCATAGCAAAGGGTCTGAATACTTATATTACATATACATATTACATGTCAGTTTTTCCATGTCAGTTTTTCCTCTTTTAATACATTTTCAGAAACCATTTAAAATTATTTTTCCGCTTTGTCATTATGGCGTGTAGACTGACAAGGGGAACATTGAATCTAAAAAATTTCACCATTAGGCTGCAACTTAAACAAAACTACTTTCTGGATGCACTACATATAAATTGACTCAGTGTGTGCGAGTACCTGATCCTGGGCACGGTGAAATCGGACGGCAGCTTGGAGATCTTCACCATCTGAGGTCTGTTGGGGAACTTCTCAAAGATCCTGAGTCGTAGGGGGAGCTTCTCTTTGGTGTCAGCGTTGGCTTCACTTTGCTTGAGCTTCAGGGAGGGAGCCAAAAACACAGTTCAGTCACAGAAGAGCACACAGTGAAAGGGGAACGTCATCCACATGATGAGAATGAAGAAGAGAGGGATTAAAATGGGGTACAAAGGAAAAGGAGGCCACAGTTGCTATAGCTTGGGTGTGGAAAGTTTCGGGAATTTGACGTTACCCTTGGTAGTCATGGAGAAAAAGCACAAGACTAAGCCTGGTATAGCGAAAGGAAACTGTGAAACGCAGAGGTGTTATTAAGGACTTGAAGGGTGCAGCTTTACGTTTCTGCCTGATGATGGCAGCAGCACACTTGCTTACAACACACACCACATACAGGACAGACAACCACATTTAGGAGGAGATCCCACTTACTTTTAGAAAAAGAATGGAGAAGGCGACAAAAGAAAAGCAAAGATTACTTTGGAGTGGTTAATGGAGAAAAGAAAAGGTAGCGACAGTTAGAATAATGTGCATGTGTGCAGGCCGAAGTACTGTGGCACTGACTGGAGGTATAAAAGAATGACAAAGGGAAATGAAACCAATTATTTCTATTTAATTACATATGGGGGAGGCTGATTGAAATTCCCTTGCAGGTATTCTCTGTCTGGGTGCCTGAAGATAACTCCTGATGCATTGCAGATTAGGCCTGGAAGTGAACTGCCATCTGGAGCAATGGTGAATGGCAGCTTATCATTCTGAGCAGGAAACTGCTTTGAAATATATTGACTGGGCTCTGTGAATGTTTCTCTCTCTGTCACGCCATTTTTTTTCTGTCTGTCTACCAATGCAAACGTCCCCTTCTCGCTGCTTGTGTATATTGGTATTTTCTGTTTGTGCTTGTCTGGCTGTGAGCGCCCAAATGACTGGAACAGCCCCTTGTATTTGATGGCCGGGGGAAGGAGGGAGCTGACAGAGGAGGGAACGGAATTCTGTCTATCCATTTTCTTTTTCTTGGAGACTAAAATGTGGGAGCTTCTTTTTTACCCTGAGTGGGTGAGTGGCGTACTGTGAAGACGGAATTATGCACCAGCATTTGCTTGCCTAGGCTTTCTGTCTATATTCCGACTCCCAAGATAGACACGGCATAGAAAAAGGCAGAGACAGAAGGAGGAAGTGTATGAGGCTAAAACAAGTAAAAGAGAGAAGCAGGCAGAAGGGATATAAGTATGAACAAAACTTAAGGGATGATTACAAATAGGCAAGTGGATTGTGGCTCTAATATGGCTTAAAGCAATAAACAAAACACCTTCTTATACTGTCTCTGCTTCAGCAGTATTGAATTGAAAATCAAATAAAGTGTTGAGCAAAATAGTAAGCTGCTTTCTAGTGCTGCAGTTCTCTGGGTGAAACTTGTACAAAGTGCTGCAGTCATCTCAAATACTACCTGTACATTGGGTTGCTGAATTCCCAGCAAGCAAAACACACACAAACAAAATATCTCAAACAAGCATGCACACATACAGTACACGCACGCACACACACGCAGTGCAGAATTACTATGGACCATACTGTTCCCAGAGGTCCTAATCAATTGGGCCAAGTCAGCGAGATGTACAGTTTAGCCAAGGCTCTGCAACCTTATCTGCATCAGTATCCCACTACAGCAAAACTTTCTGTGCCATGTATTGTCCTTTGCTGCTCTCAGTGTTCATCTCCCTTTCTCTCTTCTATTCACATCTCTTTACATAAGCCTGCTCAAGCCTCAATATCTTTGAACAGTTCTGTTCACTGCATACTTCATCACTGATCTCATACCATTCCAACCTTTCTATTCTCTCTAAAAGAGGAAAATGATGAAAGCTGCAGGGAAAGGAACAAACATTCAGAATTGCTCAGAATCGCTATTTCAAAATTCCCTTAAAAATAGACTGGTGTAGTGTGAGTAATGCACACTTATTCATCTACTTTAGGTTTTTTTCTGTATCTTTTTTATTTGCTGCATCTGGGAACCCACCAACTGTGTAAAGAAAATAAGCCAAGGTTGAACTGAATTTAATTTCAATTTATCTGGGAAACCAAATCAGATTCCACTTTACCACAGACCACTTAAGATTATTACTTTTGGAAAAGTGCAATGCCTTGTAGCAAATAATGCTCAGGAGGTCAGCTGCCAGCAACAGTACCAGGCATGTAGTTTCCTAAACTATCTATAGAGTGTAAGGCTGTTCAGTTCAAAGTTTACCTGGTTGGGCGATGCACTCTAAAGATGCCATAGATCAATGGTAACTGTGTGTGCTAATACATTGGGCCTTCAGTCTGGTCAATACCTTGGATCAATAAAGCATACATTAACACACAAGAACTCAGGAACAGAGCACTTATCAGCAACATCTATTCTTTACTGATTATAGGTTTTACGAGACAAGGAATCCCCCTTCTCCCATATACAGTACATGGATACATGACTATATGTGTATTTAAGTGCACCAGGCATATTAATTTCTGTCAACAACATGTCAACAATGCATAACATGAGTATTTGTATACCAGTATATTTGTATGTAAGGGTACATTTTGGAATATGAACCCATATAGAGCTATCACTTGACTCTACAAGACCTCTCAGCTTTACTGAGTGTCATTGCATCTCTCAGCATATTTTTGGTTTTAAAATATTTTGCAGCAAAACAATGATTAAAAAAAATAAAAAAGTATCTGCCCAGCAACAAAATTACAGAATGTAATAAAACTTCAACAAATTCAACTAGCTTGTGAATTTAGTGTAGAAGTTAGCAGTTAAAGAGCTAAGTACAGTAACTTTGCTCAGGAGATGGTTAATACCACAACAAAGCTGGAAGGATAAATACTGCGCTTAAAGGATGAGTAACTAATTTGCCCTCATGCTGATGGAATGTTGGGTGAAGTATGGGAAAAAAATGACAGGGAAAAAAAAAACTAAAGCAAGAAAAAACATAAAATGGCTCCATATGGTTCCTCTGGTGTTATCAAGGTCTCCAGAAGCGCTGAGATCCCGTATTGATTTGAAAAGATGAATTGGAATCTCTGGGCCTCTGGAGAATTGAACTATGTGCAGTGTACGAGCTATATGGAGCCATTTTCTGTTTATTGTCCAGTTGTTTTTGTACATTTTATGACAAGTCCCCAACTACTTCAATTTTAAGGAGGATGCTGTGTTACTTAGAAGCTCCATAAATATTTTGTGGATTAGAAAAATTAATCTGACACCCCATTGTCATTAGGGTGAGTAGATGATGACTGAAGTTTAATTTGTTGACATATTTAGCATTTAGCATTTGCCAGGTGGACACAAATATGTTCTAAAAATCAGTTAGTCCAGGTTTAATTGTCAACGCACAGGATATCATTTCTGCTGCTACAGCTGTCTCAATCAAAGCAAGAACAAGATGTGAAGTATGTGATGTTGTGGTGTGGAGTGGGATCGCGGGAGTTGTTTTTGATGTTGAAGAACCACCATTGCCAGTGAAAATAAAGAAACATGATGAGTGAGGAAAAGAAAAAATAGCAAACAGAGTGACTAGTTGGCTAGTTAGTCGACATCCCACCTCACTCTCTGAACTATCATCTGCTGTTTATCATTTTTCCCTGAAAGTTACAGCAAGTAGAGTGGGTGAAGGGGATTTGAACATTGTTGGAACCATTTGGAATGATGTAATAAGTACACAACAAAACATACATTATAGGTCTAGTTGTCTTCAGAATTTTCATGTGGAACTATTACTGTACATATTAGGCCTTTAAAGGGTAAGCACCCATGTGCGTGTGTGTGCGCATATGTGCAGGAGTGAGATAAATGTCTGTGTGCATGTGTGTGGGAGAAAATGTCTCTGCGGTTCTCTTTATGTCACAGTGAATGGTTGATAAATCAAAACTACTGCCTCGCTTGACACAGATGAGATTTACTGTATTGTGGTGTAACAATGGAGCCGAGACTAATGTGTTTTGCCTTGAGACCCATTCAGGTGACCTGCCACTGCTTCCCCCTCCATTCAAGACAATTTCAGGCTCGGCTGAGCTGGGGAGCTTTTCGTAAGGGATTTCCACAGCTTTCCAAACCATCGCTACGAGTGTAAGAAAAACCAATGGTGACCATTAGCATCAGACCGAATTCAGTCAGAGCAATAGTTCAGTAGAAGCATGAAGGGTGAAGATAAAGTAGTCAGCATCACAATGGCCTCAGACAGAGTCCTAGACTATATGATGTAAAAAAAACAGCTGAGAAGAAAAGCATTTCAAATAAAGAAAACTGCTCTTCTTTCTAAGGGACAAAGAAGCAAAGACCCTTCCAAATGACACAACTTAGTACTGTGTTCAGTAATAATACCTCCATGTAAGGATGATAACATGCTAGATGCTCATGCTGTCATGACATCTATATTTCACAGCTACAGGACCAGGTCAGTTTCCTGTAATGCACCTCCATACTGATAGCATAACGACAACTACACTTAGCAGAATGACTAAACCCTCTGGTAGTTGGACTCCTATTTGTTTGATATCTGTAAGCTTAAAATCATTCTGTTTCAAGCTGACCTTCAAGTAAGCAAACAGAACACTGGTCCTACTTGGAAAAGGAAGCAAACTGTTAATAACTGAACTTATAGCCCACTGAGAACCCAGACACACCAAACTAACAAAGAACCAGCTGTGACGAAAATCTGGCTGTTGTCACACCTCAAGTCGGTGGTATCTTGGCCAAAAAGCTGCACTTCAACAGACTGCAAAGTCTATAGCCAGTGGCAAACTCATTTGTACATTCTACGCCTGCATGAGAGGAAATATCTCTCGTTACCAACAGGTGGTGGCAGTGGTCTGTATTCGTCGCTCAAAAAGGGAAACCAGAAAACTTGGGACTGTGGACTTTGGACAGCATTTTCACACTACTCTTGCTAATATACCTTCTAATAATATATCTGAAAAAAGTGGCAAATGGCAATGGCAAAGAGGGAAAGGCAAAAATGGGGAGAAACTGCACTAAATTGGTGAAATTATGATCACTACAAAGACAGGCTCAACGGGGTTTCTCTTTTCTTTTCCTTTTCTCTTCTTGTGCACTGACACGCTTAGCTGAGTAGCCAATCAGAGTGATCTGTCTCACCAATGGGCTCTGCCACTGATTCATCATTTGGCTGAAAAGCTAGTCGCTGGCTGGTTCCAATGTTGCGGGACACATCACAAAAACTAGGGCCACAGATCCTCACCAATGGCTGACATTGGCCCATTGCCGACCATCAGCCTTACATGTCAGCTCCTTTACAAATGATCTAACTGTGAGCTAACAACTTGGAAATCACCGATATGGCTGCAGCAAAAAAATCAGTGGAAATCTTTCATCTCTCTCTGACTCTCTGGTCAATGGAGCACACGAAAAAAAAAACCTCATAAAAAGCAATATAAATAACTCTGATAGGCTTGTGTAGACTCATTTTATCTGTTTAATTCTTTTGAACAGTCCACTGAAATATGCCTCAGAGGCATGCAAACATAAGAATGAATTTCTAAGACAGTAGCCAACAGAACAACAGAAAACCGAGGAACAGTTGCCTACAAAACTGTTGCCCACACACAACTGTGAGTGCCTGTGGGAGGGTGTATGTGCTGTAAGGTCATCTGCATTTTACCATTCATACATCAGTCTGCCATTCACCAGCAACACCAGAGAACAGCTGTACATGTGTGGGAATGTGTGTATGTGTGATCCCAGATTGCACAATTTAATGTTAATACAACAAAGCCTTACTTTCTTTGTAATCCATCGTTCAGCATAGTAGTTACTTATGCAGCACAGCGGAAGAAAGTGAAGCATGTATGTACTCTATCTATGGCTAAAATTTGAAAAAACAAACAAACAAACAAAAAAAAAGGATAGAAATTCCAAAACATGTGTGGTCCCTGTTACACATGCTAACCTATTTGCACTCCACATCTCCTCAATCGTCTTGGTTGGGTTCCCAGGGCCTTGGGCCAGTCCAGCTGCAATACCCTAAGGTGGAAGAGCTGAGAGCGAGTTAGCAGGGTCACCCTCTCCTTTCATTAGCTGGGTAATGAGCCATGCTGTGGAGCTGCTGTAAAGCCACACGGCTTGTAAACCTCTAATAGCTACCTCCAACACCTAAAACTGTGGATACCATTAACACCATTGCCACAATATCTAAGACTACATGGCATCCACCAGTGTACCTTTGGGTTCAGGTCTTGTTTCTTGTCAGGACATCCTTAGTCACACTAAGATTAGAGCTCACACCATGTACAGCAACAGCAAAATCTCTGGCTGTGAGCATTTGTTAGAGGGAATTCAACTCTCTACCCCCAATGTTTCCTGCCTGTCTTCACTGTGCACTATCAATAAAGTTTAATTTGATTAACCTTAAAGATAAGGTTTTGCATTGTCTTTGGTCTTTTAAAACATTTTGTTTCAGAAAATGATTGCTTTTCTGTTGAAAACTGACATTAATTTCAATATTCATGTGTTAAACAATCAACAGTGTGGATCTCTATCCTCTTGCTCCAAACATATAACATCTGTGTGGACATCTGCTATAAATTGGAAATAGTCAACAAAACTGTGCCTTGTGGCCACTTGTCACTGTTGCCTGAACTGCTCAAACTGGACATTCACTTAAGCACACAATCTGAGAGCAAAATTGAGTCCAGATGTTTTTTAATGGCTTCTTAAAAATTCTTAGCATGCCCCATGTTAGCCAAACACCTGTTTGTGGGAATGTTATACAGATTAGAGTTTAACAAACATTCAGTTTGTCGTTTACCACTTTGACACCTTGTGTTTGGCATTATTTCTTTGGGAGCCAGAAGTGATCATATTTGGAGAAGATGGTGCAGCTGGGGAAGATCCTTAGGGGGGTGACTGAGAACCCAAGAACCCAACATGGTAGAGTCTTGTCACTTAAATAACCTGAAGTGTACCTTCCTCTATTTCATTCCATCATTTACAATGTATTGAGGAAGACTTCACACTAACGATTGAGACCATATGCTCATTGGCAAACTGTTTACTGAGGTTAAAAAAAATCTAGTAAAAAGTAGGGTCATTTTCTCAAAACATTCTTTTTGCAACCCATGAAATTGCCCCCTGCTCACCATGACACGAATGCAGGTTTAAGGCACTTCTACATTGGCTTCAACTTTTAAAACCTGGAAGCTCCATCTACCCTTTATACTTTCTGTTTACGAAAAACAGGACAGTCTGAGCAACATAATTATACAATGGAAATTATACAGAGTGCTGTTGTACCTGTGTTGTGTGTACTTGTACTTGTCAGTGTCTGTGTGTTCATGCCAATTGGAGAGTATGGCAGAGGCACAGGGTCTGGAGTGCCTTCCAATAGAAAACTGAAGGTGACATTCAAAAGAAAAGAACACATTGTATTGGGATTCTCCAAGGGGTATGCTCCTTTCTTCTCAACTCCCTCTTTCTTCTTCGCCTTTCTAGCACTAAATTCCCAAATAAGTCCTTGGTCCATTAAATCACACAAATGGAGGACAGGCTTTTAGTTTAATTCATAAATAATGAAATCCTTGGTGGGAAGCCATAATACAATCACTTCAAGAAGCATTTGATCAAGCTAAATTACCTTTAACAAAACATACGTTCAGTGCTGAGTGCCTTTTGTAATGCAGTAGTGGCAGCACAGAGCAAAGAGCAAAGACAATGTACATGTACAAACATGCAACTGGTACACACATGGACATACAGTATATCAGTACTGAGAACAATCACAGGTTAGCTGGACAGAAGATCCCTTATCTTTGTGACACTATATGTCAGCTATATACAGCTGTATAACAGTGACTCCTTATCCTAAACCTCTTTTATACCGAAAGCAAATATATTCTCCTTTCTCTCCCTCCCTACTTGGTGTTTATCTCCTCATCCATGTCTATCCATCCCTCCATGTCACTCAACCACCTTCTTCTCCTCCTGTTTGATCTATCACAGCCGATGCCAGATCACACACTGTTCGGCTGACAAATATGGAACAAGAAGATAGACGCAACCCAACTGACGACCACATGCTGTCACTGCTATGCTTCTCTCCACGCCAACTTTGACAAGCCTGACACACTGGGGGCAGCAATCTGATTACCTCTAGTCTGATCACACCCTAGTCTGCTGAGCTGCCCGCAGTGTTTCTTTGAGGATGTTCATCTGGTTGTGAGCCCTCCCTTACAACCATGTCTGTTAAACTGATAATTTATTGGAGATCTGAGCGAGCATCATCCATCATCATCCATCATACCACAATTGTTGCCCACATAGACCTCTGTGGTACGAAGAGAGACATGATCATTAACACACACACATCCATTTGTCTGGTACAGAAATAAATCCAAACCACGGCAAATCCTGATTCAAATTTTGCACGAGTGTCCTTGCACTAGATGGCAGTATGGTTAGATGGTATAGGCTATCAAGCACAGCAGTCTGTTCTTTTCAGTTCTGAACCTCACAAGGTCAGATAATCTGGAAATCTAATATTTACCACAACATTTATCCTTGAGTGTGAGCGGAGGAAATCCTTTCCGAAGGCCATTGTGGGCCTGGCTCTAAAATGACAAGGCTAGAGGCTATTGGGTGCACACATGAACATGAACAAACAGTATGACAGATCCATTCACAATACCAAATTACTAGGAGCATGGCAATGCCAGGCAATGTCAGGAACACATGTGTATCATGTGAGCATGTGAGTGTGCCCTCCCACAAAATAGTTTTGCTTTGACTGATCCATCTGTCCTCTATGCTATCCTTTCATACATTTATATGAGATTTGGGCTAAAGTTGTATTTGTCACCCTATTGAAAAAATACACTTTTCTGCATTCATTTTTAGTTGGCAACTTAGTCTTACAAAACTGTAAGATTGTTTTTATTAGAATATGTGACTGCAACTCTACACCACCCTACTGTTACGAACTCAAGGAGGTGCAGTTGCTCTTTATATAACTGAAACCACCTGTATGTACTACAGGTTACATTTTTCAGGTGATTAATACAACTTGTCAGTAATTCATAGTGGACAAACAAGGTCATATTTTACTGTTTGATAAAATATTATCTCAGACATATCTGGCATTCCTGTGCTTAATCATCACTTGACCTATGCTGATCTGCAACAAAACTGTTGCTTTGATGTACTATGTGAGTCCAAGTACAGCTTACATTTTAGGGTATTTAGCAGATGCATTTTGTCCAAAGAAACTTACAGTAATTCATACATACATCCTTACACATACACTGATATCAGCTCAGATTTTGGTCACATTAAGGGTAAACAGAGATGCAAACCAATGGATTTTAAACCATAACTGTGCCCACAGAGAGCTCAAACTGGCACTCACAAGGCTACAACCTCTCCTGAAAAAGAAATTGTCAAAGGACAGCGCTCAGAGCTCAGTGTGCAATGGATTGAAATGTTGGTTTGTCTGCATGCGTTATGTAAACAAATGCAGATGAAAGAGGGGTAGCTATGCTTTTAGCCTTTCTTGCTTTCTTCCTCACTTTTTACTTGCACAATTTCCCGAATGTGCACATTTCCCAAATGTGCTCCTCACGACTCGTCTACCTGGCCCGAGGACCTATTTGATTGCCAGGCATTTCCACTTCCACACAAACACACAGAGAAACGCAAAAAATAAATAAATTAGTGTGTACGCAAAAAGGCACACAGATTTATCATCACTGACAATTCATACCCATACACAACCAGGGAGACACACACACTCACACACAAACACACTACCATCACCATCTCTGCCCTTAGGGGTAAACACCTTCTTCTATTTGGTTGATATCTACCGGCACAGGATAAACAGTTTCCCCTTTCCCCGCATCTCCCCTTGGTCCTGAAGACATTGCTCTGTGGGCAGGAATGATTTGTTGGATGAACATGGGACATCAGTCTCCCCTATCACAAAGCCCACCAACCTGTGAAACCATAGATGAAGGGAGAGCAATCTCGGGCAGCAACAATGTCCTATAGACAAACTTGTTTTGAAATCAAATGCAGCAATTGGCCCATTCGTGTTGTCTTCCTCTGTATATTTGTGGCACTTCAGATGCAAGTCAATACAAAAAAAACAAAAAAAAACTTAATCTTGGAAAAGAGTGAAGGATGGTAATAAAAAAGTGGAAATGTCAGCGTCTTCAGAGCAAAGACAGCAAACTATTAATGGTTTCTTCAAAGTTTCTTTCTAGCCTACACTGCCATACCTTGTTGGTTAATTATCCACATTCTGGAGATATGCAGTGAACCCAATTCAACAAAATAATGAAATGAAAAAGGCTGCATTGTGCTTTTATTCTGACTGAGTCAACTTTTAGAAAAGGAAACAAGCTGCAGTCACTGCCATGATCGACAGTGATCTCACACAAGAGTCTGAACCATGAAGTCATTATAAGTTAGATTATTATCCATTCAATTCCTAGTTTTCCATCTTAAGTCATACTATACCAAAAGGCAACTTTTACAATTTTATGTTTCAGGGTTAGCATAAGTTTCACGGTTTGCGCAATGTAATAACTTTTGAATTAATGACACCATCTGCTTTTTGGTTTGGTTCTCTATAAACCTTGCATTCGCTTTGTTTTTTAGTCCACCACAAGTCTTCTGGGAAAATGAAGGCTGATAGGCGATCCCGTCTCGATTACAGACGAGATGAATGACTAAACTCAGATTTTATCCTCAAGTTGTTAGTAGTTGTGACTATGAGGAAAACTATGACAAGTATGAGAAAAAAAAAAATCTAGTTGTCTTTGTGACAGCGGCGCCACCAATAATACCACTTGAAAATGGTAGTGGGGCACACATTAGCATGGCCACCTATTGGTCAGAAGGAATGTTTACCGATCATGGCCAATGCAAACATTTACGATTTGTGAAGTTGTTCAGTTTGACTGTACTACTTATAGATTACATTAGAGTGCATAACCAGTTCCTGGCGCACAGTATACATTTTTTAAACTACATTCAATGAGAAAGTCACTCTCTTCTCACCAGCTATGAATATAACCACACCCGGGAGGGCGATGTGTGTATGTATGCCCTAATGCACACACATCAGGGGGTGGGGTGGGGGGTCTACTTCCTCCCTTCACTTCTGCTTTCCTCTGCAGTCTACCTTTCTCCTCTGCCAGACATCATTTCATTAAAAAATTCTAGCAACCCTAATTTCACACAATAAATGCATTATCCTAATCAACAGTGATGAGTGGAGCATGCACTGGTGCACATACACATACGTCTGTGCGTGTATGTGTGCACATAAACATGTGTATGTTTGTGTGTGTGCCACTTAGAAATTCCTGATACTGTACTCCTGGCTCGTCTGATGGTGGAATAAACTGGATGTTCATTAGCTGTAGCTTCCTTAATTATCAATGACCACTCTTTATGCCTACAAACGTGTACTCGATGTGCATATGCGTGTGAATACTTTATGCACCTGTGTGTACCAGAGTTTGTGTGAGTATCTAAAGCAAATAAGGCTGTGATTATAATGCAAGGATTCAGAAGTGTTTTACTTGTGAACAGCTCATGTCACACAACATTAAAGCAAGCTGATTACAGCACAGCGAGCTCACACTGATCTGCTTGATCACGGTGCGGCTACCCATAAGACTCTGTGCTTCTGCTGGTGTTTCAAGCATTGATACCGAGATGAAAAACCAAATCAAGACAAATGGTGTGTCGAAGCTGACAGATGCAAGTCGTTCCCTCAAAAGGCAGGGCTGCAATCAGCATACAAATGATGACGGATGTTTTTAGCTACATCCCTTATTGATGATGTCATTATCAAATAAGCAACATAGCCAGACACAGTAGTCCTGTTGCTTCACAAAACTCACACACTGCGACAGTCAAGGAGCTTATAGAAATAGTTACGTTAACCAGCCCCGGCGACAGCATGATGACGACCAAAAAGTTTCCCATGCTAATCATTAATGATCCACTGAGCGCAGATGTCTGTATTGATGATTATATATATGTATGTGTGTATATATGTCTCTGAAGCAGTCGGTCACAATTTATGTAACTCTAGAAATCTGTTAACAACATTAGTTTTACTCTCAGTTCTGACTCATGGGGTGATTATTGTACAGTACCTTCTGATCACCAAGAGGTCCTATTTTCATTTACTACATTATACAAATTCACTATATTGAGTGATAATATAGAAGAAAAAAAAGACAACAATTTTGTCAACAACTCTTTTACTAAGAGAAGAGGATGAAAACCAAAAATAGATATTTGACAATATGCGTGTTTTGTTCTCCTTGACAAGCCTGGCTGGAAGTCACTCATAAAAAAGGTTTGTGGTAATGATGGCAGTGATGTGTTAATGACTGAATGATCCTGACTTCCAGGCAAGCGCTGGCTGGATTCAAGTGTTAGCTAACATCAGTTTGCTAAAGCAAAGTTAACTTCTTGGTCAGGCAAGTGAAATTCTTTATCATACTGTCCTATTGTTTGAGTGATACGTATGGGGGGAAAAAAATGGGTTTTTACGACATGGCCAGTGTGTCTAAAGGTGCATCACCTGTTGTTGCTATTTATAGCCTGTGCAGCTATGCATTTACGTCTTTGGACAAGCAAATCAATTTGTTTTCACTTATTTGCCCTGACCAGAAAAAGCTTAAAGGCAAACCAATTAATTACTATCTAGTGAAATTGTTATTTCTAAGATTACACAACAATTTAAGTGGAAGATATTTGTGTATTATTTCTTTACTTATTTTTAACAACTTACAAGGCAGGCTGTCTGGCATGTTTGCAAACATGGAGGCTTATTGGCCTAAATGGAATAGCTTAAAGAGAGAAAACTCTGACTTGTGTTTTTCTGTTGGCTTAAACTGGACTAAAGGTTTTTGGACTTCATTAACTAAAACTAGGGGGGATAAAAATGACTAAAATGTGATAAAAGTTGCAAATCATTTCCATCTAAAGAGAAGGCTGGATAAAAAATAACTGCCACAATTATCACTTACATAAATCACACTGAATAAACCACCCATAACTGCATAAACATAATTTTGGCTTACCAGGTCTAGGATCTGCATCAATTCATTATACACTGACAGTGAATACCTAGTGTTTTTAGACAGTACAGTACAATAAGAGTATAGACTGAATCACTTTTGAACATCTCCAACAGTCAAATCTGGGTAGAAGTCTGGCTACTGAATAGCATTGCTTTGTGAGGTTGGCAAACTTTATATGTGTTGTCACTTTCAGCCAACACTGTAACATTTATGGATATAAATGCGGTGGTCTGACTAGTTTTACGTTTCTGCTGTGCATATTTCATGTACACCGTACACCGTACATGAAACATGTAACATATTTAATACATGAAGTACACTAAGTATGTAATATATTTCACGTACACATACATGTACATAGTGGATGTAACAAATATATAACATGTTTCATGTACACAGTACACAGTACATGAAACATGCTATATAAATCATGTACACGGTACGTAAAACTACTACTTTTTTAAAAACTTTTTTTTACTACTACTACATTGCTAGTGTCTTTGATATATCAAATCTACCCAACAGGGACACCTCATTGCAGACTAATTGCTGGTTTTGGGTAAACTAAAGCTGTCATTTTCTGTGTCTGTAGCCCAACAGTTGAATTCATTCCCCAGCCTAATATCAGTGCAGTTTCACACATGCATTTTAGATGGATTTAGATGTACAGATTTTGAAAACATGATAAACAATTAAAATTAAACTGTGTGTAAGCCACATGATGAGTTAGTCTACCCAGATATTCTTTTTCACAAACGTATTTAGCGCTTCTATCATGGATGTCACATAGAACATGACATCAGCAGTGACTTACCAACACATATGGGAAATAAGGACCAGTTCACTATCACTGTGCATAATTGTGCTGTGCAGCTGGGCCTTATCACACAAAGCTTGACTGCACATGTGAACTTTCATTTCAATGTGACATGTACGCACCAAGCACACACACAAAAAGACACCACTGGCACACCTGCCACTACACATGTCTTGTATGTCTGAGGTCTTTCATGGGTAGAAACAAAATACAATGGCGTCTGAGGGGAGCTGACATGTTTGACTGGTTTTCCAGCTGATATTTCTGGCACATGTGGAGCATAAAAGGGAATGTTATCTTAGGAAAAGATACACTGTCGCCAACTCCTCAAAAAAAAAAAAGCTTTCTCCACAGAAGCTGCAACCTTGGGTATGACATAAAATGCAACTGTGATCAGCTCACTTATGCCAACAACATTGTAAATGTGTGCATTATCCCCTGTATTGACAACTTGTGTGTAGCATCCTTTCTGCTTTCCACCAGAGACACACACACCATCCCTTATTTGACTTCAAATAATATCGAGGCAAAATTCTATGATTTACACGAACACACTGGTTGAATAGTCTGTTCGGCTTCAATTTGCTGTTCCATTCTTTCCAATTAATTTGAACACAGCAACTGTCTGTGTGTTCGGCCAACTGTGAACAAGAAAGGATTAAAAACGTCTCGGGGAATAGAATACACACGTGGCTTTTCCATATCCATTCCATAGCCATAACATTAATTTAGTGTTTCAGTTTGAGCTGCAAAAGAAAAAAAAAATACTCAGGTACACTCAGGTCTTTTTTTTTCTTTTTTAAGGACCTCAACATGTGACACAAGTCACACTGAAGACAAATAACAAATATTGCAGCGCCAACTCAATGAAGTCATCCATCAAGCAGCAGGCAAAAATGATTCATCACATACACTGTAATTGGCTTCTCATCCCTCAAAGCCCACGTGTGTATTTCTTATAGAAAGGTTGGCCGTGTCATTGGGCTCTTGCCAAATGTTTGCAGAAGCCTTCTCTTGTGGGAGGGTGATCACCATCTACAGTCTATTTATAGTCAGTCTCCCTATCCGTGATTGAAGCACCTGTAAAATAGGCAATTTTACAGTCACTGCGCCTAATCACTCAGCTGTGGGTGGGAAATAACCTGCCCAGGAGAGCTGAGACCTGCCAGCCGGATATGAGAGCGCACAGTGCGTATCGTTTATTTGAGCGCGCGTGTGTGTATGTGTGTGTGTGTGTGTGTGTGTGTGTGTGTGTGTATATGCAAGCCTTTTCATGTCAGTATGATTTTATAGTAATTAATTTAAGTAAAGGTATTGTATGGCTGCAAATACAAAACAGACACTGACTTTAATTGGTTTTAAGTTTAGACATTTCTAACTCTGTGACCATTTCCCTTCAGAAATTCATATGCATTCGCACATTTGCATCTGATGACAGAAACTGCTTATTAAAGTTTGCCCACTGAGCAACAGCTAGCACCACGGCCTTGTGCGTTTAAGTGCCAGCTCTTTCACACAACAGGGTTTTGCTTTTTTAAAAGTTAATTGCCCACTTACTCAACCCTCCAGGGAAGAGCCCCGAAAAGGTAAGAATGAGGAAATTACGCAGAGCCCTACCCACATGTGGGCACATAATAGAACCCTGTCACTCTTCCCAGGGTAGCAGCAGAAAGTGCTCAGCTTTTAAATAAAATGTAGCAGCAAACAACAAACAGAAATGGCAAGCAGCAGACAAATCTGTGCTGTGTAAACTCAGTTCAGATCATGTGGAAAGGCACTGCCATTTCTAAATGTGAGGCATGTATACATTTAGCAACTTTCTCGATTGTAATCCTGACTGGTTGCTATGTCAAAGGATTCATATTGACATACTTACATACCTAAATTTCTTGCCATGTGTTACTATGAATAAGTGGCAACTATATAGATCAAATCCAGTGTAACTTTCCAAATGTATTGGAATTCATGCACTGGGTGTCCATGTGGATGAAACAACATTCTAACATACGCAAGTGAGGAAGATGTGACAAAAATGGCAGCAGTGTTTCTGTGTTTTACGAAGACACTGAGTACAAGCAGCCAATGAAATGAATCGAGTACACAGAGATCAACAAGCCGGCGCGTCTGTGTTTACAGTGCCACGGGTGATTAGAGTAACGCTTAGTATTAGTGACTGACCAACTGACATCAACCAACCATCTGAAAATTGTTACACTAAAGAGACAACCAATAGGTTAGGTATAGGTATTTCTGTATTGGAGGTTAAACACTAGAAGGCATCAAATGAGACAAATGACCAGTGAGGAATGTAAATGTTTGATCAACTAGACATGGTGGCTTAGCCTGGCAATGCCATGTCACAACTGTAGCTTTGTACTGTGGCAAGGCCATGGTTGAATTAGCAGGAAAGAAACAGAAAGTCCAGTATTAGAAAAATTAAAATCAGAGCATACACCACTTGTTGGGCTGTTATTTGTCTTTTCATATTTTCTGATTTTTTGAGGTGGAAAAACAAAAACACCAAAGTGAGTTACTCATGAGAAATCAGCACTTGCAGTTGGATAATTAGTGACACCTGATTTGAATTGCTAACAGGCACCAACAGTATGCAAGACTTGGGGGGTCGATGGGCTACTGAGTCACATCTAGGGTTGGATACTGAACTCAGCACTTTTAAGGGTACCGACTGAATTACAGTGGAACTACGAATTACCAACTCAATCAGTGGCAAATTTCAGTACCTGAAAGCACATCCTTTGAGTAACATTATAGAGACAAAGAGACAGTGCAAGACATCATTCCTGCAACAAGTTATAGTAAGTCAGGGCAACACCTACTGGTGCAAAATACAAAGCTGACTTGGTTAAATAAAAAAAAAAAATCTTAAAGCCAGAGTCTGCCATTTTTGAAGCCAGGTCTCCTTGCAGCAGCCACAGTTAACATTAGCCGTTTTTAGACAGAGCACCAAGCCGCCAATTTGCCGGTCATTTTGGCGGCTCGGTCCGCGGTTTTGGACAGAGGGCGGCAAATTGGGGGTCTGTTTTGGTCCGACCGATTTTCCGCCTCGAAGGGTACATTTATTTCCGCCTCGCCTGCTATCTAAAAACGAGGTGGAAATGTGCTAGCCTCTGCGTGAGGTGGCCGGAGGTGTCAATGACTTGCATTGTTGTGCGACCCACAGCCGGGGAGTTTTAAAACCAAGAAACAGCTGATCACAGTAGTCAGTCCATCACTTCATCCGTGTCTGTAGCAGTTTGGTTATGTTAGCTTCTTGGTGTGTCTACAAGCTAAGGACGGCCGCTACTCTCAAATTAAAAGCCCCCCGCTAAGAAACCCATTCTAAACTCCTATAGGGTGCAATGTAAAGCTCTTATTTTGAAGACAAATTCTATGACAATATTCACAGCCCAACTTCGAGCTTCACATAATGTCACATGTTTACGCCTACCTCAGATGCGGCTTTTGGAAAAGGAGCAATATTACACCTCAGTTTTAGAACTGACCTTGGAGCAAATGTGCCACCTTTTCTATCTAAAAAGGGCTACTATCATTCCTTTTGGCCAGCACTGCACTGATGGGAGAGTTGAACCGACATGAAGGACAAGGCATCAGCACCTTCATCAACATATTTATGTAATGACTTAGCAAGTTGGAAACGCTGTTGGACCTAACTGGGGCTTTTTTCAGTCTTGGTTCACATAATCATACATTTTTACTAGTGTTAGCCGAAAGTCAGCGTCTGACTGCATCCAAAATTCTTTACTAACATCCTCTTTAGATTGCCAAAACAGTATGTGAGAAATCTTAATATGAAACCAGTAGTACAAATATTACATAATGCAAGCCCTGCTGTCATGACAACAACAATATAATAGAAAATGCCAATGTTTCTTCTGTTTCTTTGGCTCATCAGATGGATGCTGCAATGGAAAATTGCTGTCTTCTACTGTTTGTCATTAATGTTCTTTTTGACAGTTAATTATATTTTATATAGTCCTGTATTGTGCTGATTTTCAATCAGTTTCTTAATTTCAGTCTTATCAAGGTTGAGTGAAGTACACAGTAAAAACAGTTTCTCCAGCTACTTCACAACCTTTTAAGAAGCTTCCTCCTTTGAAGCAATGTCAGTCATATTTGGCAACCTGTATTTTATAATTGAAATTACCTTATGTGTTATTACACAGAGAGTATAATACAGAGACAATGTTGGATACCAGTGCGGAAATCCAGGTCCAAGTACTGGTACCCTAGTCATAGTATTATCTAATCATTTGCAGATTGGTCAGTACATACTTCCACGTTCAACTGATGCTCTGAAAACGTAGATATAACTCTGCAAGATATAACTCTGCAGCACAAGCTCTCAAACTCTCAACCACAAACTAAGAAACTTCTCACATCTACGGGAAACTCATTATGTAGTGATTACTTTACTTTGTATGGAATCCTCATACTGTATATTTCATAGATCTCATAGATCTGAGTATGAACTTTTTTTAGTCTCTGAACATAATCTCCAGCTTCTAAAGCTTCTTACCTGTTTGAGCTTCTTCAAGTCTTCATCCAACTCCAGATTGTCCAAGATAACAGCCACAAAAAGACTGAGCAGAATCTAGAATGCAACAAGAGGAGGTGTGTGAGAACATATGCTATGCGTGAGCACATTACAAATATGCTCATCTCATTATCACTATCAAAAAAAATACAGGTTTTTCAAAAGTACAAAATGTGCTTAGTAATTGCATTTGTTGCTTCATCTGTTCAGGAAGACATCCTGACCGTCTGGGGTGATGTGTGAGTCATCCAGAGACTGTCTGTGCTGTGTGATGGCTCCGCATATAAGAACACCAAACACTGAAATGTCAGCACTTCTTACGCCTGCAAGTCTGATTAGCTGTGATTAGATGTACCACTTGAGAGACCACTGAAGGGGCAGGGGCACTAATTGAATGCATTAGGAAAACAATTCATGTATCCTTTTGCCACTTATTTCCCCCAACTGCTTGCACTGACTAACATAATGGAATACTGAATAAAATATACAATGCACTGAAAGACAACTTAAACTGGAACTTTTTCTGATTTTTCAAGCAGCTTGTACCACTACATTTTTGGAAGTATATGCAAATGAACAATGATGAACCTCCTTTCTTCCTCCCACTCTTTTGCCATTAAAGGGATATTCTGGCATAAGTTTAATCCATGGTCTAACACACAGTGACACCGAGTAAGACCCCCCTCAAGAGATCAAGTTTTCCGATCCCTACTTTATGTAGTTTTAGCAACCTCAGAAAAGACTGCAGGATAATACAACACTGCAGTCTATACCTCCAACCAAGAAACCGCCATCAAGAAGCCACTCATAGCCACAAATAATGCTCAGAACAGCACCAAACTTCAGCAACAGTACAAACAGGGTCCCAGCACATATTGTGCAGTCTAAAACTACATAAGCTAGCAGTCGGAAAACTTGATCTCTTGGGTGGGTGGGGGGGGGGGTCCTCTGGGGTCGGTGTCACGGTGTGTTAGACCATGGATTAAACTTATGCTTGAATATCCCTTTAAAGTTCTGCCAAATGACGCAAAATGTGTCAGTATACTACAGACAGCTGCCGCCATGGGCAGAGCCCAGAGCTTCTGGAGGAATAAAGATAGAAATTCGAGAACAGCATGGTTTTAAACTTTTGGAATTAAAAAGTGGATTTATCTTCACTCCTAATGACAGCTTTAACAGTTGAGGGTTGACGGTTTGACAAAAGACAGTTTAGCTACAAAAGAAGAAGATTAACCTCTTATCAAACTCTACAACAATGCAGCGCTGATAAAGTATGAACCACAGTCCTGTTCATAATCTGTTTCTCACCTTTAAGTTTTTCAACAACATGTTTTTGTGTGCTGTTTGGCTATAATATAATATCATTTGTAACTAGCTGACTATTTTACTGGTTTCTGTTTCAAAGGCGCTGTAGGTCGTCAACTTTTTGATCAAAAGGTCATGCCAGTTCAAAATGCTTCAAAAATATTTGCAATTTTCTATACACCATAGTTTTTCACAAAGGCCATCTTTCTGGCACTGAAATACTTCTTTAACCAAAAAACTCCAATGCAAAAGAATCTTCAACCTCATTTGACATATGTGTTTGAAACAGCACGGTATGTTGCTCACCAAGGTAGCGAACAGATGGTAGAGGATGAAGTAAATGGCTACTACTGGAGCCCACATGTGACCTACAGCCACCAGGGTCTGGTCCATGACATCTACCCAGCCCTCCTGGGTTAGGATCTGGAACATGGACATGAAAGCCTACAGGGAGGAAAGCACAGGATAAGAGAAATTGTGAGAAGCAAAAGGCTAGAGAGAGCAACTGAGTACACAAGTAGAAGGGGCGAAGAAAGGGAAAGAAAGACAGGGATGGGGAGGAAATTACACAGCAGAGAAAAAGACAGATCTGACATTTGAAACACGCTTTTTCACAGGAGCGCAAATATCACACAGCTGATATACATCATATCCCCTTCTGACCATCCTTCTCTAGCATGCGATTGTGAGGTTTGAAACACAAGCCAAAGAGAGCAGATAGGAAGTGAGGAGACCAACATTTTTCTGTTCTGCTGCCCTCTCATATACTAAGTAGAGGTCAGATGAAGGTGTATGAGAATAGCCAGCTGCAACACTGTGGCCCCTGGAGTCAAATAGCACGCCTGGGCTTCCTTCTTAGCATCTCACCTCCAGACAGCAGCCCCGTCCCTCCCAGCCCCCTCCCACCCGCTCCCAAGTCTCAGTCACCATGGATAAAGATAAACCCAGCAACAGGTCTGCCCTTAGGGGAGGCAGCCAAACATCATTAACTATGATGTGTCCGTGTGTCTGTGTGCATACATGTGGGTGTGTGAGGCAGAGAGGAGAGAAAATGAGAGAGGGAAGGGTAACACAGCATACAAGTGGCATCTGTTTACGAGCAACCCTTCGTGTCCCGCTGTGCCTGGGATCAGTCAAATGTTGGAAGGGAGAAAAAAAAAGGATGAGGATGGAAAGATATGGCTAATGAGATAAAAAGAAGCTCATGAGCACTCAGAAATCAAAGGAGGTGCCACATCTGCGGACGAGCAACCCATCATCAACGTCTGCAGGCCTCCCCCCCTGCTCATATGAATTTCTAAATTGTCATGCAGTGTTCCATATACAGTGCTACTTGTGTATTCTGATTTTAATTACAGTTCATGTTTCCCTGAGAGCAGAAAATTTAAATGTTAAGCCATATACAGGCAAAATGTGTTAGGAGCAGCTCAGCTAGGTCTTAGGAGCATTAGGTCTGGTTGATTTGCGCAGGTGAAAAGTATACCAAACAAAATCAGGTGATTCCAAGTAAATAAAAAACATTTTTTGAAAATGCTGCTTCAAAATGTTTTTAAATTAGCTGCAATCCAAACTAAATAAATTAAGATTTTCCCATTTCCAATAGTCCAAATGCAGCATTTGTAGATATAATGGAAGGTATGTTGATATCTAATAAACCAGCAGTCACTCACAGGAAGCCATGCATAATACAAGGCAGTGTTGTTATATTCGGCTTTTTAGTGGGCTGTGCTCGCCAGCCCACTATGGACACCTCTATAGCTCTGCTATAGGGTGTCCATAGTGGGCTGTGCGAAGCACAGCCCACTATTACTATTGCTCGCGCCTCTTCTTAATAATAATAATAATAATATTTTTCATCCTCCCGCTCGTTTTTGGCAGCTAACTAGTCCCGCACCGTTTGTCGCACACAAACAAAAAATATATCAAAACGTGCGTCTCGATCTGACTCGGTATGCTATCATTCAGATTTTTGAAATTCGAATTTTTCGCGTCGTAAGACGCGAAAAACTGCGAAAAATTTCCCATAAGGAATGAATGGGACGGGGTCAAAAACGTCGCAAATCTGCAACGTTATTCAAACATCTCCTGCTCTGGCATACGTGCGCCTAGAAACACCATTCCAACTTTAAAACGTAGGCACAAGTCTCGACTATTTAAGTTGTATTTGAACTTTTTTCCTACGATGTATAGTTTCTGAACTCTGACCCTTTAACGATGATGAGTGATTTGGGGAAAATTCAGGGTTTTCAATGAGTGTGTATGGCGGAATGTTCGCGCAGCAGAGTGCAGGAGACCAACTGACAGAGTGAGAGAGCCTCAAAAAAACACTCAGAAATTTTCTCTTTCCGTGACGATCCCGGCCACAAATTATGTTCAAAAACAGTGATATTTTCCAGAGTTTTAGCCACACTTGTCTTCTCTCTCACAATGTGTCCGCTTTTTCGGTGGGATTTACGGTTTTTGAATTATCTGCCTCTGACCGACCAGAGTAGCTCTCACTTCCTCCATTCACTCCAATGTTAATCGCGAAGAGGATTTTCGAAACTGCACCCTTTTTCAACTCGCTCGTGTTACCACATTTCGGACACGAGGACCACGAAACTTGGTGAGCGTGTTCTTTAAGGCATTTCTGGCTTGATCGTGAAAAAATTTTGGTGCTATCATGTATGGTTTTGAATATATAGCACCAGTTTGACGTCCTGCATGTGAGGCTGAAAGGGCTGAGAAAACAGCTGTCCCCAGTCCGTTAGCGGGGTGGGGGGGTCAGCACGATCACCGTGGCAACCGAGATCAGCTGGGCAAGCACAGACAGTCTGTCTCTCTCTCTCTCTCTCTCTCTCTCTCTCTCTCTCTCTCTCTCTCTCTCTCTCTCTCTCTCTCTCTCTGTCTGTCTCTATCTGTCTGTCTCTCTCTCTCTCTATCTGTCTCTCTATCTGTCTGTCTCTCTTTCTATCCGTCTGTCTGTGTCTCTCTCTCTCTTTATATATATATATATGTATCTGCCTATCTGTCTGTCTCTCTGTCTGTCTGTCTCTGTCTCTCTCTCTCTCACTCTGTCTGTTACTCTGTCTGTCTGTGTCTGTCTTTCTCTTTTTCTGTCTGTCTGTCTGTCTCTCTATCTGTCTATCTCTCTCTCTCTCTATCTGTCTGTCCATACATATATCTCTCTCTATCTGTCCGTCTTTCTCGGTCTGTCTTTCTTTCTCTGTCTGTCTCTCTCTCTCTCTCTCTCTGTCTATCTCTCTCTCTCTATCTGTCTATCTCTCTCTCTCAATCTGTCTCTCTCTCTGTCTCTCTCTCTGTCTATCTCTCTCTCTCTACCTGTCTCTCTCTCTCTCTCTCTCTCTATCTGTCTGTCCATACATATATCTCTCTCTATCTGTCTGTCATTCTCAGTCTGTCTGTCTGTCTGTCTCTCTATCTGTCTCTCTATCTGTCTCTCTATCTGTCTGTCTCTATCTGTCTGTCTGTCTGTCTGTCTCTCTCTCTCTCTATCTGTCTGTCTCTCTCTGTCTCTATCTGTCTGTCTCTCTCTCTCTCTCTGTTTGTCTCTCTCTCTCTGTCTGTCTCTCTCTGTCTCTCTATCTGTCTGTCTCTATCTGTCTGTCTCTCTGTCTGTCTGTCTGTCTGTCTCTCTCTCTATCTGTCTGTCTCTCTCTCTCTATCTGCCTGTACACACAAAGAAACAATACATCACAATGTGCAGCTCGATCTGATTCGGTATGCTATCATTCAGTTTTTCAGAATATCAATTTTTCGCGTCATAAGACGCGAAAAACTGCCAAACATTTTGCATAAGGCATGAATGGGACGGGGTTAAAAAAGTCGCAAATCTTCAACATTTTTCAAACATCTCTTGCTCTGGCATACGATGACCTAGACACACCATTCGAACTATAAAATGTAGATAAAACTCCAAATGATCAACATGATGTCATACTTTTGCCTTAGCTTTTGTAGTTTTTTCGTCACGGGGCAAAGCGCACAGCCCACTCTCGCGATTCCCCGGCGGGGAATTGTCTAGTGTTTATTTTACAATCCACTTTACAGTGAGAGCTCTTTTTTCTGTCGCTAACTCGTCCCACACCGTTGAGCGCACACAAACAAACAATATGTCAAAACGTGCGGTTCGATCTGACTCGGTATGCTATCATTCAGTTTTTAAGAATATCAATTTTTCGCGACGTAAAACGCGAAAAACTGCCAAACATTTCCCATAAGGAATGAATGGGACGTTGTTTTTCAAACATCTCCTGCTCTGGCATACATTCACCTAGAAACACCATTCAAACTTTAAAATGTCGGCACAAATCCTGTTTATTAGAGGTGTGTTCAACTTTTTTCTTGTACTGTGTAGTTTTTGAATGCTGGCCCTTGAAAGATGGTAAGGGAAATTTTCTCTTTAGATGATGCTCCCAGCCACAAATTTCACTCAAAAACAGTGAAATTTTCCAGAGTTGTAGCCACACTTGTCTTCTTTCTCCCAATGTGTCTATTTTCTCGGTGGGATTCACGGTTTTAGAATTATCAGCCCCTAACCAACAAGAGTAGGTCTCAACTGTCCCATTAACTCCATTGTAAATCAGGAAGAGGATTTGCAAAACTGCACCCTTCTCTAACTCGCTCCTATTGCCACATTTCTCAAAGTGGGACCACAAAACTTGGTGACTGTGTTAATTAAGGCCATTCCCGCTTGATGGTGGAGAAATTTTGCTGATACCATGTTTGCGTTTTCGTCACGGGGCAAAGCGCACAGCCCACTCTCGCGATTCCCCGGCGGGGAATTGTCTAGTAATAATAATATTTTTCATCCTCCCGCTCGTTTTTGGCAGCTAACTAGTCCCGCACGGTTTGTCGCACACAAACAAAAAATATATCAAAACGTGCGTCTCGATCTGACTCGGTATGCTATCATTCAGATTTTAGAAATTCGAATTTTTCGCGTCGTAAGACGCGAAAAACTGCGAAAAATTTCCCATAAGGAATGAATGGGACGGGGTCAGAAACGTCGCAAATCTGCAACGTTATTCAAACATCTCCTGCTCTGGCATACGTGGGCCTAGAAACACCATTCCAACTTTAAAACGTAGGCACAAGTCTCGACTATTTAAGTTGTATTTGAACTTTTTTCCTACGATGTATAGTTTTTGAACTCTGACCCTTTAACGATGATGAGTGATTTGGGGAAAATTCAGGATTTTCAATGAGTGTGTATGGCGGAATGTTCGCGCAGCAGAGTGCAGGAGACCAACTGACAGAGTGAGAGAGACTCAAAAAAACACTCAGAAATTTTCTCTTTCCGTGACGATCCCGGCCACAAATTATGCTCAAAAACAGTGATATTTTCCAGAGTTTTAGCCACACTTGTCTTCTCTCTCACAATGTGTCCGCTTTTTCGGTCGGATTTACGGTTTTTGAATTATCTGCCTCTGACCGACCAGAGTAGCTTTCACTTCCTCCATTCACTCCAATGTTAATCGCGAAGAGGATTTTCGAAACTGCACCCTTTTTCAACTCGCTCGTGTTACCACATTTCGGACACGAGGACCACGAAACTTGGTGAGCTTGTTCTTTAAGGCATTTCTGGCTTGATCGTGAAAAAATTTTGGTGCTATCATGTATGGTTTTGAATATATAGCACCAGTTTGACGTCCTGCATGTGAGGCTGACAGGGCTGAGAAAACAGCTGTCCCCAGTCCGTTAGCGTGGGGGGGGGGGGGGGGGGGGGGGGGTCAGCACGATCACCGTGGCAACCGAGATCAGTTGGGCAAGCACAGACAGTCTGTCTGTCTCTCTCTCTCTCTCTCTCTCTCTCTCTCTCTGTCTTTCTCTCTCTCTCTACCTGTCTGTCTGTCTCTCTCTCTCTACCTGTCTGTCTGTCTCTCTATCTGTCTGCCTCTCTCTCTCTGTCTGTCTGTCTGTCTGCCTCTCTCTCTCTATCTATCTGTCTGTCTGCCTCTCTCTCTCTATCTGTCTGTCTCTCTCTCTATCTGTCTGTCTGTCTGTCTGTCTGTCTCTCTCTCTCTCTCTCTTTCTATATATAGTCTGTCTGTCTCTCTTTCTGTCTGTCTCTGTCTCTCTCTCTCTCTCTCTCTCTCTCTCTCTCTCTCTGTCTGTCTGTCTGTCTGTCTCTCTCTCTCTTTCTGTCTGTCTCTCTCTCTCTCTATCTGCCTGTGCGCACAAACAAACAATACATCACAATGTGCAGCTCGATCTGACTCGGTATGCTATCATTCAGTTTTTCAGAATATCAATTTTTCGCGTCGTAAGACGCGAAAAACTGCCAAACATTTCCTATAAGGAATGAATGGGACGGGGTTAAAAAAGTCGCAAATCTTCAACATTTTTCAAACATCTCTTGCTCTGGCATACGTTGACCTAGAAACACCATTCCAACTTTAAAACGTAGGCACAGGTCTCGTCTATTTAAGTTGTATTTGAACTTTTTTCCTACGATGTATAGTTTTTGAACTCTGACCCTTTAACGACGATGAGTGATTTCGGGAAAATTCAGGGTTTTCAATGAGTGTGTATGGCGGAATGTTCGCGCAGCAGAGTGCAGGAGACCAACTGACAGAGTGAGAGAGACTCAAAAAAAACCTCAGAAATTTTCTCTTTCCGTGACGATTCCGGCCACAAATTACGCTCAAAAACAGTGATATTTTCCAGAGTTGTAGCCACATTTGTCTTCTCTCTCACAATGCGTCCGCTTTTTCGGTCGGATTTACGGTTTTTGAATCATCTGCCTCTGACCGACCAGAGGAGCTCTCACTGGCTCCATTTACTCCAATGTTAATCGGGAAGAGGTTTTTCGAAACTGCACCCTTTTTGAGATCGCTCCCGTTACCACATTTCTGACACAAGGACCATGAAACTTGGTGAGCTTGTTCTTTAAGGCATTTCTGGCTTGACCGTGAAAAAATTTTGCTGCTATCATGTATGGTTTTGAATATATAGCACCAGTTTGACGTCCTGCATGTGAGGCTGAAAGGGCTGAGAAACCAACTGTCCCAGTCCGTTAGCAGCAGGGGGGTTGGCACGATCACCGTGGCAACCGAGATCAGCTGGGCCAGCACAGACAGTCTGTCTGTCTCTCTCTCTCTCTCTGTCTGTCTATGCATATATCTCTCTCTATCTGTCTGTGTGTCTCTATCTCTCTCTCTTTATTTGTCTGTCTGTCTCTCTCTCTCTCTCTCTCTTCATTTGTCTGTCTCTCTCTCTCTCTATCTATCTGTCTATCTCTCTCTCTCTCTACCTGTCTGTCTCTCTCTCTCTCTCTCTCTCTCTCTACCTGTCAGTCTCTCTCTCTCTCTCTCTCTCTCTCTACCTGTCTCTCTCTACCTGTCTATCTCTCTCTCTCTCTCTACCTGCCTATCTCTCTCTCTCTCTGTCTGTGCATACATACTGTATATCTCCCTCTATCTGTCTGTCTTCTGTCTCTATCTGTCTGTCTGTCTCTCTCTCTCTCTCTCTCTCTCTCTCTCTCTCTCTCTCTCTCTCTCTCTCTCTCTCTCTCTCTCTGTCTGTCTGTCTCTGTCTTTCTCTCTCTCTCTATCTGTCTGTCTTTCTCAGTCTATCTGTCTGTCTCTCTCTCTTTTCTCCCTTTTTTCTGTCGCTAACTCTTCCCACATCGCTGAGTGCACACAAACAAACAATAGATCACAACGTGCAGCTCGATCTGACTCGGTATGCCATCATTCAGTTTTTCAGAATATAAATTTTTGTCTCTCTCTCTCTCTCTCTATCTATCTATCTGTCTGTCTCTATCTGCCTGTCTTTCTCTCTCTCTCTTTATTTGTCTGTCTCTCTCTCTCTCTATCTGTCTGTCTCTCTCTCTCTCTCTACCTGTCTCTCTCTCTCTCTCTCTCTCTACCTGTCTATCTCTCTCTCTCTCTCTACCTGCCTATCTCTCTCTCTCTCTATCTGTCTGTCTATACATATATCTCTCTTTATCTCTGTCTCTCTCTCTCTCTCTCTCTCTCTCTCTCTCTGTCTGTCAGTCTCTATCTGTCTGTCTCTCTCTCTCTGTCTCTATGACTGTCTGTCTCTGTCTTTCTCTCTCTCTCTACCTGTCTGTCTTTCTCGGTCTATCTGTCTGTCTCTTTCTCTATCTCTGTGTTTATTTTCCAACCAACTGTACATTGAGGGCCCTTTTTTCTGTCACTAACTCTTCCCACACCGCTGACTGCATACAAACAAACAATAGATCACAACGTGCAGGTCGATCTGACTTGGTATGCTATCATGTAGTTTTTCAGAATGTCAATTTTTTCGCGTCGCAAGACGCGAAAAACTGCAAAACATTTCCCATAAGGAATGAATGGGACAAGGTCAAAAAAATCGCAAATCTCCTTCTCTGGCATACATTGACCTAGACACACCATTCAAACTGTAAAATGTACATACAAGTCAAAATTATCAACATGATAGCATACTTTTGCCTTAGCTTTCATAGTATTTTCGTCACGGGGCAACGCGCACAGCCCACTCTCGCGATTCCCCGGCGGGGAATTGTCTAGTTCTTTATGTATTCTGACCAAGTATGAACCACTGTGATGTCTCCCATTGGTTGGCGCACTTCTAAACAACTGGAGGGAGCCACTGGGATGAACCTCCACACCAGCTGTATAAAATGTAGACTGAAATTTGGGTGCTTACCAAAAATTGACTGAAACAAGGCAAGTTTATGTTGAAATCCTGATGACAGATTTTTACAGTCTGTTAAAAAAAAAAAAATAGCCGTTCTTGCCTATGTGGTGATTCAGTGATGATTAACTGATGTAAACTTTACCTAAAGCACACAAAAAAAATGAATCTAATAAATACGATGAATCATGACCAGATCCATAGAAAATTTCTTAAATAGACCATGTGACTTGCATATTTTTGAAAAACATTTTGTATGCAGATTGCCCTTTAGTTGGTGCTAGGGTGAGTGAGACTGGTTCCTTACCCTGGGGAATGTGGTGAAGCGGTCCAGCTCCTCCACAAAACAGAACATCTGCAGACTGATGGCCGACATGACAATGAGAAGACTGGCTGTGAACACCACCAGGCTGCCTAGTTTTTTACCTGGACCAAATATCTTATACACAAAGTCCTCCAGAGCTGGGGAGATCTTAATCAAACGCACCACACGTAGCACCTGAGGGGAAAGAAGAATATACATGATAGTCAACTATAAAGCTGCTGCTTGTGCAAATGTTGTTATTTCTGGTCTTGGGAACAGAAGTTTTATAGTCTACACAAAATGAGGTTGAATTGTAAAGATTAAAGTAAATATCAGGATTACAAAAAAGCAAACATATAATATGCCATTGATTGCAAGTTGATTAAAAAAAAAAAAAAAAATGTATTGATCTGGACCCAATAGCAGAGGTGCAGTGATACTGTGCTCCATCAACAGACTTAGTCCCTAAATTGCTTGGTGACAATAACCCACAAAAGGTAATGCATCTTGGTCAGGTGTTGATCAGGGATCCAGAGAGTGGATATTGATCGTGCTCGGCACAGTGATGCCTCTGGCCAAAGATTTTTGTTCAATTCCCCTGGATAAACAGCAAAAAGAAAGGAAACAAACACGGGATGCTGGTGTAAGAGGGAACCTACAGTAAACAAATACAGCAATAACATTCACAGCATGATGACAGATGGGGTGGGAAGACACCGCTTTCTTCTGATGACAGACTATGATGACCACTATCCATTTTACAACAGATGCAAGCTCTGACGCTGAGAGCAAACCATAGGAGGGTAAACTCACAGAGGATATAAGGGTATAACATCAAAACTCGTTCTCTGCTATTCTTTCTTTTTGGAGCCTGAGACAAACACAGCTTGGAAATCTGAAATGGCAGAGAGGGATGCCACTGATGAACTGTAGAGATAAAAATCTTAGAAAATCAGATAAAATTTAATGTGTCCAACTAACTATCCATCAGCCTGGGTCTGATCACCTAGCACCAGGGCCATCCATACCATCCTTTTTGTTTTAAACTTATTATGCTGTTTCAAACACGTTTATCATATTGATACATATAACACTTGGATCATACTAACCCATCATACATTTTGCCTAGATTTTTCTCTACTTAAAATAAAATAACAAAGGGTTAGGTTTAGGGTGTTATGGTCGTAATAAACAAAAACAGGAAAAACAACAACGACAAATACATACGATAAATATATTTAGTAGTGACCTCTTCGAACGAAATACATTTGACTGTTATCGCAACCTATAAAATCAACAATGAACAATTGTGAGAATGGCTTTCCAGCTGTGTTTCCTGTGTGTGCCTCTGGCTCTAGCCTCTTGCAAGAAAAAGTTATGCTTAACATAAAATTGAATGGTATAACATGTCACATTGTCACTGTCACCCATATTCCACCTGTCATTTGAAACCCATAATGAATCGGGTCAGTGCATCCCTACTAGAAAATGTCCAAAACCATACAATGCACTGCCTTTCTGAATGAATGAATTGACTGAAATGTAAACTTGTGCTGCTTCTGAAGTCACTGCAATTCTGTCTGTAAGTGTTGAGGTGGGTTCCATTGGCTGATTAAAATCATTCTGCCAAGGGTACTGTATGTGTGTATGTGTGTAGAAGCTATAAGTAGGGCTCTAAAGCATCTGACATTTGGTCCAGACTGAAAGACAATTAGCAAGGTTAGCCTTTAGCAGTGGAACACCCCTTGGGTGGATAAAATTAAATACAAATCTGAAACAATCATTGATTGTGTAGCCAAGGCCTTTCTCCTATAGCCAGCATGCACTTGTGAGCCTTAAGGTTAATCACTTGTGATTAAATGTTTAAACCAGGGCCTATCTGGGAAAGTATCGGCAGGGTAAGTGAATGAGAAATGCTTTCCCATGAGTGAAGTGAGGAAGGCTCTCAACTCCCAGTTGCTCTGCTCATTTGCCAACAGCAGACCAATGAATATATAGAAAGGGAGATGCTGCATTTAAAAAATCTACTTGCAATATGCTTTGCAAAATGTTTATTGTCTATGCATATGGTGTTCAGCTCAGAAATGATTCCCTGATTGTATTTGTTAAGACAGAAATGTTTTCTTTCTAGTTGTTTCATGAAGCCAAAGTCATATGATTTTCTTTTGTTCAGATATTACATATTGTGTGCAGACTACAATAAACATACTGTACTTCAATACCTTAATATAAAAATGCAGGTAAACTGCAAAACCCATTTTTGATGGAATGAGATGTCAAGTTCAATTACCTTCTTCATAGAAATCATGTTTTCTAATTAACTCCGCAAAGGTGATTATGGTCTGCCTGTTACGGTTTTTTGGTTTGTTGGTTGGTTTGGCAGCAGGACTACACAGACCGGATTTCAAATAAACATGGATGGAGGATAAGTCTCAGCCTAGAACAGACCCCATTCAGTTTTGTTACAGATCTGGATAAAGGGTATGGGTCCATGATTTTTTTAGGGCACGTTTGACATGTTTGTTAAATTCGTAGAGAATAAGGCATGGATCTTGTTGACAAAAATCTGGCATGGTTTCTATGTACTCTATATTCCATCTGAGGTGGATCCAAAAAAGTCAGGATACAGTGGATTTAAATATGTTTTATTTGATATTGAATTGGGATTGACTGAATTAAAGGGGACTGTTGGGCCTTGGTGGAAGTATGCATTCTAGTATGTTATATGGCTATTGCTTACAACATTAAGTTTTTTACAACTTAAAAAATACTTTTCTTTCAGTGGAACATAGCTACAGCACATGTATTTTTGCATGTGTTGATTACACATGTGAGGATGGCAGCTGTTGAGAGAGTCAGTAGGGATCATGGCAGCTTGTATGGTCAAGGCTCATTAAAGGAGTATCAAGAAGCCCTTTCCCACCAGATCATCCGCAGAGGTTTTCATCAGCTACATTACACTACCTGCAGCAAGGTCACAGGGTTACAGTTTGTTCAGAGTGCAATGCTTTAAGGCTCTGTTCATGGATGATATTGCTATAAGGCATCATTCCCACATGCATCAGAATATTCACAGATGATATGTATTTCTGCCCGGAAAACAAAAAAAAAAGGGGGGGGGGGGAACTCACTCTTTGGAGGATGTCAGATCACATACACATGCAATCATTTAGCAAACACAGCATTTATACTGTAGATAACCAAAACTACATAATCTCTAGGGGCAAAATAAAAAATTACACCACATACCACCTACAGACTGATCAGGACTACCCTCGCTCTCTGCCTCACATACAGAAATTGAGAACTGCACACTCAGGCTGAGATTTATGCTGAATATCTTTTAAGCCACCACAATATGTCTCTGAATCAGTCAACCGTAAATGTCCCCCCCCCCAAAAAAAATGTGTCACCACTGAAAAATGCTGCAGTTTAACTCAGAAATCAATTTAGCCAAATCTCAAGACGTTTGTGGTGATAGCACATTTAAAGAATTTTGAATAAATACAGTAAAGATTCTAAACATAGAAGAATGGCGTGATTGATATGTACTCATTAACACACAGGAAAGAGCTGTCACAAAATGATTCACAGCTTCTGTTTCTCATTGCAATTTCATCTCAAGTGTAGATGATTTGGTTTAGTATTTAAGATAGAGTGCGATTTATGGATGTTCATACATGCCTATATTAATACAAATGCATACTGTAGAAATGTGTATGTGTGTATCCATACCTGAAAGTAGGTGAACTGGGAGTGGTAGAGGTCAGGGTAAATGTGTAGCGTGGTGCCCACCACCAACAGAGATTCAAACTTGTGTAGGGAGGAGCTGATGTAGCCGGTGAAGCCCAGACACCAGATTTTCAGAAGAGCCTCCAGGTCAAACAAAACGGTAAAGGCAACCTGGGTTGGAACGGAGAAAACAGAAATATTCATTGTTTCCTCAGTATTCCCAGTTTCTGCTTCTTAAGTCTTCTGGTGTAAAAAACTGCAGATGGAAACATTGCACTTCACTTTACCACATTTATTTGACATCTGTAGTTACTTGTTAATAGCAGATTATGAAAAAGAAGATCATGAAACAATGACTCATTACAAAGTAAACTACCCAATATTATAAAATAGCTCAGCCTTAACCAGCTACAAATGCAGTTCTCAACAGAGATGTGGCATCATCCTCGGCTGAGCTGTAACATTAGCAACTTTTGTTAGTGAAGTAAGCTAGTATCTCGTTCATGAGTATATGTCAATGAATACTTCTTTCTGCGTGGTGATAGTTTTGCGTGGGTCTAGTTCTGAAGCGCAAGAATAATTCCTGCATGAAACTGCTCACTACGAGGTATGTGGATTATTTTGAGCAACTGGGTCATGATTTCTGGAATGTCATACTGCTGTTGAGTTTTGGTTTTTTGGGGGGGCCCTTTGAGTACCATCTAGTTCTATTAAATTGAAGGGGAAGGCAGACATCGCTATGGCCAATACCTCCATAACACAGCAAAAAATCTTAAGCCAACAACGAAGATAGTTGATAGACAAACCAGACTGTTTATGTGAATTTGATTTAGTTTATATTAAGTTTCAATGAAGTGTGTTTTAAATTAATTAACAAGGAAATGATGCTCATCTTAGCTCAGTAAACGGGGAAACTTAAATTCTGAAGGTGTATAGTTGTATTTTTCAGCTTGATAAGGAAAATAGAAGTAAGAGCATTTAATTTCTTTTACATTTTGTGAGTTAATTTTGTTCATTTACGACACGAACAGCTGGCATATACCTGCCAGCTGAAACTATGGGGGCTGTCGGGCCCTATCGCCTATTCCTGTTTCAAAGTAATTTTACCAGACAGTCTTTGACATAACAGTGTTGCTTCTTCACACTGTTATGTTACTTTACTTATCGAATGATTTAAATTACACTGCTAGCCAAGTCATACAAATTACTCCTTTATTAGGTACTCTACTGATGAAGTACCACGCAGCCTCTTCTCGTGATTTGGGTTTGGAGTTAAGTAATATTCTAACAGGAAGCCTGTGCTAGAAATCAAGCTGCTTCCTAGGATATTGTGTTTTTTGAGATGGACCCAAAAGAAGGGATTAAAAATCAAGAATTCTCATTCTCTTGTATCTATTTTGACTATTTCTTATCTCTCTATTCCTATGCTTTTATGTCAGTGCAAAACTAAATCACTGGAAAAGTCCTTTGAAGAATAGGATCTGAATGCTTCTACCACCTCTTCAGCAGAGCTATAGTAAGGATGAGTCAATAAAATTGGCACTTTGCCAATAAAAGGCACACTGAACTCCATTTAACTCCAAACCCAGTGCCTCCATTTCCTATTTTGCTTGCACAGCCTTTGCACAGATTGGAGCACATCTGCAGACCGATGGCTATATGATATGGACAGAGGGAGTGAGAGAAGGTAATATTGTGCATGGTTTTTCCCTTTTCTTATCTCCTCCATTCAGCTGTGCATGTGAGAGCGAGGTATGAAGGGGGAGGTGGGCACACACTCCTCACCGTCTTTGTTGGTGCTTTACCACCTGCATACTGATGACATCAAACCAACCTGCATGACACATACAGCACAGTGTTGTGTGCACATGCATAAGAGGACCTCTGCTGGAGTGAGAAACCCACATTGGTGCCATTCAACAGGCTTTTAACAAAAGATGCAATCAAAAACATTAGCTCACACTGTTTTGGTCTGTTAACACAAAAACACAATGCTTGAATTAAAAGCCTTGGTCAAAGGGCTTGTGTTAAAACGGTGGGTTTGGTGTTGCAACGAAAAGAAGCATATTAAATTAAAAATACACAAAACATCTCACCTCTGCCAGGTAAAATTCATCATAGTGCCTGCGGTGGTTCTCGCCTTTATAATAGTTGCTAGCGGCAACAATGACGTCCACAGCGACCATGCTCAGGATGAACATGTGGAACACAGAGGACCGCATCAGTTGCTGTGGAAACAGAGCGTTCAATTGCAATCAATGTAAATTGCACACAACAGGCAAAGGGGAAAGAGGAAGTGTGCTGAAACTCAATGGCCACTTTCATTTGTTTCCTTTTAATCTTCAAATTCAGATTTAGATATGAGCCAGCAATGCCATGACAATAGGAGTAGTAAGAATAGGACTGTCTGAGAAATATCCTCTTCGGTCTGATTGATGTGTTAACTCCGGCAGACAAGATGGAAAGGATAGGTAAAATGAGCAAACTTTATCATTCTCACAAAATGGTTGAGGAAGCATTGTGATGAACAGTAGGATTTGCTTTTCCAACCTCTACTGTGTACATTTACAGTATAATCTACACTTACAGTAAAAAAAGGTCACATTAATAACCTTTTTATGAAGACAAATCATCTAAAAATCTAAGAACAAACCTACAGAGCTTATAGAAAGGGATGGGATTACAAGTATCTATTTTCCTGAAAGGCATCATGATTATGAATTAATAATTGTAAAAATATTGTTGGGTCCAATATGATTGTTTTGTAAAGCTCTGTGTAAGAATCCTGACAGTTGGTTCCAGCCTCTAAAAAGGTTTATGAGTAAACATTATAACACTATTGTTATCACAGGACATGAATGTAGTGGAAGGGTGGAGATGGAATGCCACATTCAGTGGCTGAATGTTAAGATAGCACAGGTTGAAATGGGCAGTCGGATGTTTTAAGACAGAACATCTAATTATTTTCACAGGCCAACAAATGTTGTGGTTCCCTAAGTGGTAATTACCAAATGACATATTTGACATCTCTTTGGAATCACTCACAATAATCACAATAATCATTGGAAAAGTAATTGAAAATTAGCAAATTATCATTCATCAATCATAGTCTGCTATTTTTCCTTAATAATTAAATAGATGGTCATTTGTTTAATACATTTCCAGGAAATTCACACAGTTTAGGGGTTTGCTGAAGGGAAGTTAGACAGAAACTTGTTGGAAGTTGAGCTGCATTATCTCACTTCAATGTAGTGCCCTGCTGAAACTTAAGCTGGGATGATCAAATTTTAGCCAGAAACTAGTTGGAGTACTACTCACCTCAATTTAGTGGCATGCTGTGGGGAAGTTAAACAGAAACCTGTTGGGAATTGGTGGCATGATCTGCAGAATCTAAGCTGAAACCAATTGGAGGTTTCCTGGAAATGTGTTAAAATTACTAGTTATTTATTAAATGCTTATTAGAAAATAGCAGAATATTATCAAATAATATTTGTCTAATTTCCAATACATTTTGATACTTTTATTGTGGCAATTTGGGGGTCATTTCAAAGAAATTTTAAATACAATGAAATTAACGAACCTCTAAAATTAAGTCTTACTGACAGGATATACATGTGGTTGCACAAATGTGCGGTCTTTCTTTTCATAGGTGTCCATAGAATGTACTGTATGTAAGAAGGTGGAAACAGGCAAAGATAACCAGCAGATAAACTGCAGGAAAATTCAAAAACAATCAAGAGCCTTTCATTGGTTGCTCGGAGAAACATCCACCCAGACAGCAGAATCAGTGTGTATTCAGACAGCCGGAAACAAGAAGGGAAAGGGGCAATAAATGTATGTTATTTCCTGTGGGAATAGCAGTGGGACTGAACGCCTACAACAACATTGCACAATAGAAACAATCATGGCTTAAAAGAATGTGAGGAGAAAAAAAAGTTGGACAAAAGCCCACAATCCTCAGTTAGACAAACACTGTAACTGCACGTTCCATTAGAGACAATATGACAGATGTGATCACAGCCTTGAACTGCATGTATGTAGCAGAATGAACAGCTTGTGAGTGGGCAGAATCGCTCACCCTAAAAAAAGACTTGCATGTGAGACTGGCAATGGGAAGGATTGAAAAAGTGAAAAATGAGAGGAAGACTTTAAGACAGATGAAGAGTGTGTTGCGGCATTGCTGGAAAGATCAAATTCGCCCCAGGAAAATGGGACAGCTGCCATCCACCCTCCTACACACAAATACACTTACAGTACAAACTCTTTAGAGTCTCAAAGGGCTGATCTGCAGTCGTGCTTTGTGCTTGAAAACAAGTAATAATGATGATGATGGAATTAGCAGATCAAATGATCTCACTGATTTTGAATCTTGTGGGTATATTTCATGACACATTGCTGTTTTAAGGAACCAAATAAAGTGTTAAAAGGAGAGAAAGGGAAAAAAATGATCACAATAATGCTAAGGAGAGAGACGATAGAAGGGCAAGTAACATGACCATTTAGCACTGTAACATGTTATTGAGAGGAGGTTCAGGTGAATGCTTAGGTCAACAAAGTTTGTGTCTCAGTATCATCCATCATTAAGCTAACAAAGTCAAGTGTAGTAGTGGCAATAACAGTAGTGGAGGATCGGGTAGCATTCCAATCAATTTGTTTCAGTAATGGTCATTTGCAAAGGTCTTGGAAGGGGCAGTTAAGCAATGGAATCCCCCTAAAGGGGGACGTTTTGGGGGCAATGACAAAATTAGTAGTGGTTCAGACAGAAGGACTTGTTAGAGGGGGTTTCAACAAATAGTCAACTAGTCGACTACTGTAACCACCAGTCAGCGCTGTCGGCAGCAGTACACAGCAGTTACACTAGTCATGTAAGAAATGGCAGCTATTGCAGCAGAGATCACTGACACTGACTCTGGAATGTTAGCACCAACGAGCAACACACTGTATAGAGGCAGCTGAAGTATCACCAAGCAGCGGTCAAGCCATCCCTCCCCTCACCCTAGTTTTTTAAACACTAACCAAAAACAAGGCAGGTTGCACATTATGAGTGTAAAGGACAATGACAGCGTATAATGCGTTATTACCGACCAACATATTGGATCTTTTGTTGATTTGTTTTACCATAACAGATTTAATTCTAATGTAGAACTACTGTTCTTACTGCATCAGCAAAAAAAAATGTTATGTAATGTAAAATGCTGTTGTTCATTGTCACAGTCTGTAATGTAAGTTGTGTAAAAATAATCCATTAACAGTGTAATAGATTTCAAACTGTATATAAATGCCAGAGTGACAGTCTGACTGAAATTTCCGCTTCTTTTTTAATTTTTTTCTTTTATTTAAAATGATGGTCCTGGAGCAACATTAATTGTGATGTTAATGACACATTACTAACAAGGCAATATTAGATTCACAGGGTACTGACACACCACTCTGGCGAACCTCTGGACCACTGCAGGAGGTTGAACAAATTAAACTGAGATGGTCTTAAATTGCTCTTTAATGATAGCACAATACGTCATGAGTATGAGTATGACAGGTTAACAACAATCTGTTACATCAATTAAGCAGCGGAAGCCTTTCTTTTTATGAGGTATACTGTTTTGGTCTCAAAACTTTGTTTTACAGTTGTGTTTTTTACTCTTATTCTGTCTGGTCTTATTAAATACAACACGCATTTAATTCTAGTCATAAATGTGAATGCTTGCCCTTCTTTGAAACTCAACTGATAGCCCAGACTGACAGCGCTGCTAGCCTTGGGATTGGGTGTTGCTGCACAACATACACACATGCCCACTCTACACACAGTGGTTAGGTTCCCTGACTGAGATTGGACGTGACAAAGCAGTTTGACATTTCCAGCAACCAGACGCTCTTCCCCATGGGTGTTTTGGCTGAACGGAGTTGTGTGTGTGTGTGTGTGATGTTATATGTATGTGTGTGTGGGAGAGGGAGGCAGTGAGAGGGGGAGATAGAGGCAAGCTGACAGAGAACAGAAAGTACACGTTTGTGCGTATGAAACGGTTGATTTTCTCAAGGTCCTGACGCTGCCCATATTCTCTGTCAGCTTTTGGGAATCACACTGCTAAGAGGAGCTGGAGTGCAGTGTGCATTTGTAACCTCTGTCATTTGGAGATACAGTCTGCCCATCCAGCTCTGCCACAGTGTAGCCTTGTAATATTTACCTCACATTCACCTTGTTTGGTGGTGCTTTTCACCAAATAACATTTTCCATATCCTTCCCAAGGCAAAATTGCCTCGTTTAGCCACTGCACTTTGTGGCACTGGAACACCATATATGGCTTCAGGATGTCAGAATCAATTTAACAGCATCAGTTGTGGAACAAGATGGCCCTCCCCTGCAGTTTGATGATCCTTATAGTAGCTTGTGTGTCTCTGAAATCCTTTCACTCTTGTTTGATGGAAGCTATTTAGTTGCTTTACCTCTGGCTGAGTCTTTGAAACACCAGGTGCTAACTGTGCACAGGCACAAGCATCCCTACACTCACATGTGCAGAATATTGAGATTTACAAGAAGAAGCCACACATGAAGTTATGGCTTTGGAATTTAGCCAGGGAACTCTGGTACCTCAGACTCTGTCCGACAGCAGAGAAAAACTTAATATCTTACATATGACACAGCTCATTCTGCAAAATACAGTTTGTGTTCGGCTCTTATTTTCTTGATGGCAACAAACAGAGTGTAAAGGATGAAAATTATGTATGCAAATAGTGTTGCAGATAAAAAAAGACATCACTTCAAGTGGCAAGTAAATTGGTATTTGGGGAAACAGTGCACTTAAATTGAGAAGAAATGAACCCAGACTTCTCTTTTCATCAAGACTTCTGGGTACTTGTGTCCTTTATCACCCAATTTATGCTCTATGAATTTAAGCAGCACAGCAAAGCCTCACACTCTCCAAAGGCTGACTGGTCAGTGTGACACAAACTGCAATCTCACAGAAGGGGTGAGATGACTTTCGACTGTGCTCATTAGAGCTGTTTTGACATGATCCGCTGTCAATATGCATACCAATTACCTGGAGGAGGAGGGGTTATATGTATCATACTTGGAGCATTTCCAATGGCTGCAACTGTAACACAACCAAGGCAGAGAGGCAGACTGACAGACCAACGGCGTCTTCTTCCTGCTCCGTCTGTTATCTAAGAATGCCAAGGAGGACAAATGCTCTTTGCGCTGGTACATGAGACGTGTAGTGTAGCACATGTGAGCATTAGCTGGCAGGATATAGCAGAATTCACGCAGGAATTGTCACCAACAGTTTGAGC
This sequence comes from Acanthopagrus latus, assembly GCF_904848185.1. Classification (NCBI taxonomy): domain Eukaryota; kingdom Metazoa; phylum Chordata; class Actinopteri; order Spariformes; family Sparidae; genus Acanthopagrus; species Acanthopagrus latus. The sequence goes on along the minus strand of NC_051047.1, from coordinate 8,640,123 downwards.
CGTGTTCTGGCTGGATCTCCTGCTACAGTTCTCTCCCTCTCTCCTGTTTACTGAGATTAAGAAGAGACTGAGTTGATGCATCTCTTCAGTCTTTTCTCTGGCATTTCTTGATGTCGTACAAACAAGCAACGACGATCCGTCTTCCGTCAAGGTATACAAGTCTGAATCAAAAGATGTTAAACAGGCAAACCAATTCAAAAACCAGCACAATTTTACTCAGGGCTAACTGTGGTATCAAGGAAGTTATTTTAATCTAATGCCCAGGGCTAAAGGAGTGGGCATGTAAAATCTTGCTGGGTTGAGGTGAGGATCCGGAAAAGTCACAGCCCCTTGGCTTATTACGGCCCTGACAAGAGCAGGCTGACTCATGTCTCTAGCTGGAAAACAGGTCTTAATAAAACATGATGGTCTGCCTGTCTGTTCCCTCCTACTCTTAATAATATCTGCTATCTGCTGTGCTTTGCCATCTCTGTGCCTCCATCTAGCAAGGCCTTACAGACTTTTGGTTTATTTCATTTCAGCATATAGCTCTATACCTACATCAGCCCGATTGCAGACTAGACTACTGGATAAACAATCTAATTCAGTCTCTGTTGTCTGTCAGAGTGTTGATCCCACAGGACTAGTCACATCCTGTTCACTCTCCACTTGCAGGTGATTTTGTTGCTTATTATACATGCATATCTTCCCTGCTATGCCCAAATATTGTCTTTTTTTCTCACTGCTATCATCTATAACAATAGAACAACTCTCTTGTTCATTTTTCTCTCTCAAGCCAATTTCCCTTTTCCCTGTGCCCTCTTTCTCCTTCCAAACACGTGGACAAACTGACCTCAACTCTCAACACCTCTGTGTGTGTGTGTGTGTGTGTGTGTGTGTGTGTGTGTGTGTGTGTGTGTGTGTGTGTGTGTGTATGTGTGTGTGAGCTTAAAATGATACGAATGGTGTCACTGAGAATATCCAGAGGGCAAAGATCAGTGGCAGGGGTAAAAGGAGGGTTCCGGTGAATCAATAACCTCTGGCTTGGAAGAGGGAGGTCAAAAAGGTTTTCCTTTCATTGGACTCCATGCCCCCCAGTGAGCTACTGGGTTATCCATCACTCTGTATTTAGCTCTGTGGACAGAAGGTTGAGGCAGGGGGAGTGAGCAGCATCAGATGCTCATCGCCAAAGAGGCCATGCTAAATGAATCACATGATCCTCCTAGATTACGAGACATACTAGTGATTATCATGTCACAGCTTTTCTTAGCAGCTATTTTAAATACGTTTTAGATTATTTACATTCAAATGGCAAAAAAGGGTTAGGTTGCATTTTAAAGAGTTGATTTTTGATTTCTTTTTCAGTCCACTAGGGTAAACCTGTATAGTCGCAACCAGTATTTTTACTTATAGCAGACAAAGCTCCACTCTGCAGTGTAATTATGGCATCGTGGAGCACCAGGGGCTAATTAGTAGACCAGGTCTATAGGGAAAGAAACAGGACGCTTCATTAACCTCTGCTGGTCTACATTATGCTGCTACCACCAGAGAAAAACTGAGAAACCCAGTAAAGCACTGAGGAACCTAAGATACAGTGGCTGTACTGTTTGAGCACATAATGATCAGTCAGTGTGATGCAAATACAGTATTATGGGATTAATATATTGATACTACTCTCTATATGTTGATTAGAGATGACGAAAAGGAATTGGCTATCTTGGCTCTGTCCAAAGGATGGAAACAGCACCTCTAAATTGTGCCAAGTAACACGTTTTCTTTTGTTTCCTTAATCTGTACAAAAACTGTGTAAAATTACCTGTTAAGGTTTAACTGAAGATATTTTGGAGACTCTTTCTCTGCTAGGTACAATAACTTTCTTAAGTCTTCGCTGGCAAAGATAAGACCAAAACTCTCTGTGGTAGCACAACCAAAGAAACTTCTCAAACCAAAAAATACAATAATATAAAATGATTTCATTGCAATTAGCACCCAGGTGTCTGTGATTTAAAACTCAAAATTATAAGTCTTTTGCATCTACAAGAAAATTTCAGCACTAGCCCTTTTTATACAGCGACGCCACATTCTCTCCTTGGCATTGGTTCGCCAATTCTCCGCCGATGGTGATTCACAAAGAGCGAAGCATCGCCGCCTTAAAGACGACCTGCTGTGTAATTCACACAGAAAGCCGGCGCTGCATCTCCTAAGGAGGCGTGATGGTACACGTCAAGATGATGACATCGGTGTGTTTTCAAGGTGTTTCCCCGGTGTCCCCCCTGTCAACCAATCAAGCTGTCTAACTCCCTCACTAGAGGGGAGGGAGGCTGTTTTCCGGGGGAAAGTTCACTGCAGTCCCGGTCTGGAGCACTGAAGGTCACAGTGATTCATTTTCATCACAAACACTCGGTGAATAAAAGACAGGACAGGAGGGTGGACGCTTCTCCACGTACAGCTATGGTATTTTTTGCTCATATAAGTTGCCAAAGACAGTTACAATTACTAAATTACTGATGTTTGGTCATGTAACTTGCTTTGTGGGAAATTTCTGTTTATTAAGTTGAGTGAGGGACCTGTGCAGTTATAAGACTGTACGATCGACACGCACCCGCTCCGTGCTGCCGGCTTATCTATTCACACCGGTTCGGTTCACCAATGATACGGCCCTGATACTACCTCCAGAGGCGAATCAGTGCCGGAGTGAAATTTCATCCCTCACTGCATCTGAAATTTTCACACAGAGGAGGAGAGGGAGAATTGGTGCAGGGTCCCCGCAGGCAAACAGCAGTGTGAATGGGGCTACTGACTTTTGGCTTCACATGGGACTCAAACTCTCATACAATACTTTGTCCAACAACACAAGTTCCTACCTATTGATAGGTGTAAATAGCCTAATAGCTGATGTGTGAATATTCTCACCCAAGTAATTAAAAAAAAGACCATCTTGTGATGGGATCATACCAGCTATAACGTCCATCCACATGTTCAAATATCAATCCACGTACTAAAAAATTATTTCTGTGGATGTTCCTGCTACAACAGGTGTCTCCAGGAACACACTGTGCCAATATGACACACACCCACACGCACTCACACACACACAAGCTGACATTATCACAGGCAATCACACAAGTCACGGCCATACTCACTGACAGGTCATTTCAGGGAGACGACAATGGAGTTGTTACATGATGGATGTTAACAACTGTCAGAGTTTAGTCCTTATTGGGGAATATGACTGTAAGATGAATAAAAAAAACATTGAAAACCAACTCTCAGAGTTGGAGAGGAACATGTAGTTAATCCCTGAACTGAAGACTATTTTGGTGTGTAGCCCCTCAGAAGGAGAAGCTGCCGTTTCCTCTCTGTCTCCAAAAAGAGCAGGTGGTTAATCAATTATGTGTTATCTCCAACTGCTGCAGCCCGCTGGACCCAGGCAGACCCAGACTGACACACACACAATGCACAAATGGGCAGACGTCAACGGGCTGATCGACAGGCTGACAGTCAGACACGCAGAGGCCTAACCGGACATATTCATGTGGTTTAAAAGACAGTCGGACAGGTTTGGGTTAGCTAGCAGCAGATGAACAGGGGGACACACACAGGCCGCCTGTCTGTAGATAGCGCCCACCTGCCAGCCCTGAAACATTTTAATCATTTGACGGCCAATTACTCTGGAGCCAGACAGAGCAGAACAGAAACTCACACTTCACTTCCCCGGCACTCGCAGATGGCCCTGCAGGCTGGATCTCCACTGCCTGTCTTCACTCTACCTGTCTACTCAGATAGCACTGCTACCGTCTGATATGGGTGAAAATAACAGTGGAATTAAGTGTTTAGCATGAAGGAGAGAGAATGGGATGTCTCTCATCAATCAAAAATGATACCACTCTAGTATGGAATGTCTTCTCACAACCTCTTTTACAATGCCAAAGAACAGAAAATGCAGCAAATAGCAGTGTGCTAAAATATGTGGGAAATTCGGATAATAAAAAAGTCCCATATGCAGCTCAAATGTTCTCTAAAGTTTCAGTGTTTTTTAATTAGATGCAGGGGCTCTAGCTGTCTCATGTTTCTCTTCATCAGCTATCAAAGCACAATATGAGTGGCCGATGCCATGTTGTGATGCAGTTTGAAGCAATTTATTTGTCTTAAAAAATTGTGGTATTTTTCAAATCAAAATTGTTAAAAAAAAAACAAAATCAACTTTTCAACTGAAAATCTTTGAAAGCAGAAAACATTAGCTCATCGTATGAGCCCTCTCTGTGATCTGTGGTGAGGCCTTTGTGGTTTGGATTGAACAGCTGGGTTAGATCTCACAATTTCTAGCTATCATTAATAAATCAAAACACTTTTAATGGTTTGATGATTTGACATGCTATAATATGCTGTCAGTGTGTGACTTGCATCTAAAAGCAACAGGTGACTTTTGAAATCAAGCACTATTGTGTATGATGCATGTCAATGTCATCCTCAGTATTATTCAGCTTTTACACTGCTTGATTATAGTTTGCCTCATGCTTGAAACTCTGAGTCATCAAATTTGGATGTTCGTTCAATATACTTATGTGCTATGCATGAAAGTTGGCTGTTAAGGAAAGGAACTTCTTCGTTACAGAGAATAATTTTCACCAACACAAAAACATCAATTAGAGCATTATGGAAACTGTGCGAATAGAGGTTTGAGATGACAAGAAGACCCATAAGAGTGATAACGAAGACATCCCTCAAATAACTGTTCTACTGTGCTAAATCCTCTAAATGATGCCGCAAAATCAACACAATCACTTTCAGTAAAATAATGGGACTCAATCTTATATATCTGTAGTCAATTTCAAGTGCAACATTGTATGAATGTCTTCACACAAGTGTGGTGAAGAGGCTTTCTAGATGCTTGACTCCAACAAATAACAAATATGCTCCCCCGATGACCATAGTCATTACAGTTTCAGTTTGTCCGCCCTTCCCATTCTTGTAGGGATAATAACTCAAGAACATTTCGAGGTAATTTCTTAACATTTTGCACAAATGTCACGTGTGCACACTGTCAGAACAGTACAATATTGCTATAACTGAACTATAATATAATGATAAGTGTTCCTCATGGTTGAACGGTTTGGAAGAAGCCACATAAAGTAGATAACAGGTGCTTTTTTTAGTGTCATATCACTTTACATCAGCTACACACATCTCCACATTTCAAGAGTCAATATCACTTTGTGTCTGTTTTAAAATGGTAAAAGATGCATGTACCTCTTTTACAAAAAATAAACTAAATTTGGTGCTTGCCTGAGTGTCAAGAGAACTCCAGCAACACCCAGGTCAGTACAATGACCTGCTGCTTTCTTAAGACAAATCCTTTAACCACTCTGTCTCACTCAAAATCCTATTGTTTTTCTTTCTGTTTTTGTTTTCACTCTAGATAATGTCTTACGTAACACTGGCACGCAGACTATGAAATATACTCCCCTATGTAAAGACTGATTGATGGGATGAATATTGCTTTCTATATTTCTCTCTTACTAAGGTGCTTTTCATGTGTCAGGCCGTCTCTGACAGGATACATCTATCACAATTTCTGGGCCACCGCCCAGAGCTGAAATGGTCCATGTGATGGAGGTGTGAGTTGCTCTACACTCTGACCCACTAAAACACTGTGCCATTCAGTCAGTCTCATAGGAAGTCAGCCCCACAAAGTCTGTGTCCTTAAGGCAGTGTTCAGACTAAAAATAGTGCTGTGTTTAAAAAAAAGGGAAAAAAAGAGGAAAAGGGTTGTGTTGATGTAGGTCTGGTGCTACAGGTAGTAGTGACAGGGTTTGACTAGTTTGGCTAATAATCAATGAGTTAAAAGGTGCATAACTTGAAAGTAACCATGGTGAAAATATTTTTTTCCCTACTCAACTCTTAAGCCCAGTTCAGACTAAAGATTTAGTTGAAACTTGCAACTACTTGCGATGTGCCAGTATGCAACTGTGAAAACCAGCCAGTTCACACTAACACAACCAGTCAAAATTGGTGTATCATCTCAATTGCTCAAGTATTTCCGTGTTAAATGGCGGTTTGTTGGGCTTTTTTATAGCTGGATTTAATTTATAGAACCTTGAAATGTGAATGTGGTAATGATGACATTTGCAAATAAAAGGTGTGGGAGCTGCAAACAGGTTTGTGGGAGAGAAAGGGAAAGTGCGATGGAGACAGGTAAGGTTAAGTGAGAGAGAGAAGGCAGTGGAGAGTGGCTGTGAATGCGAGCAGAGCAATGGAAAAGCAGTGAAGTTGTCAATTAAGCAATAGGTACTGATTACGTTAATTACATGCATTAGGTTCTAAAAACAGCCACCAGCGACATGAGAAGCCGAGTGGCTGGCAATACCATCAACCAGTTTGAGTCCAGCTACAATGGGTCAGTTCATCCTGCAGCAACTTTCCCCTGCAATGTCTAAAACGGTTTTGTTGCATTGCAAATCTTCAGTCTGAAATTGTCTTCACAAGGTTAACAGCAGAATTATGTTATTTATATGAAAAGGGAATATACCTGGGTCTTATTTTTACATGTTTTTGTGTTAATCATTTTATTTTGTAATCAGCTGGCAGCTGTTGCAATCACTGCAATATAATCCTTTAGGGCTCCAACCATCAAAGTAACATCCATTGAAAGTGCTTGTTTTATCTGCTCACAGGCTTCTACTACGTTGTGCTTCTACATCTCTGACATAGTTATGGAAACGATTCCTGAGGAGACAGACCTTTTTATGAAAGAGTAAAATCCTTTAGTAAACAGAAACACAAGTCTCATTCAAGGAGAAATCTCAAACTAAAATCATGCATGGTGAGTTGATCTAGTTGTGGCCTCATCTACATTGTCAAATTCAGTTAAATATTCAGTCATGATTTCGGAACAGCAATTCTTGCTGGCAGTGCCTCAAGGTAAACTCCAAACTCCTCCATTCAACTGTAACCACAATTAGACATCTCTCATGAGACTGTGTTTCATTGTTATAAAAGTATCTTGTTATTTAACAAAAAGGTCTATCTCTATAGACTAAGAACAATAACCTTAGCCTGCCAGTAGCAGAAACAAACACCTGGAGCAGATGTAACTTTGACAGTTTGAGTTGCCCAAAAGGATTACGTTGCATGCATTCAGCTATGTTGCAGCTATCGGCTTAGGCGAGCTGAAGTACTGATTCCAAAACCTTTGTTAAGTATGTATCCTTTACACACCAAACTTGAATATAGAGCCTAGGTTAAACATGGAAGCTGTATGTTCTTTGACACAGTGCTATTGTCTATCTATCAAACATGACCTAATGCCTCAGTCTGTTAACCTTCATTCCATTGTTAGAAGTGGTCTTCTTGTTGGCACAGGATGACAATAATAGCTATTTCAGTATGAGTGAAAGAGGCAGATGAAGCAGTCTTCGGGTGTTCTATGTAATGGTGCACAGGGCTCAAAGGAAAGTCAGCCGTGTTTATCCCTCTGGTTATCCCTCTATCTAAATCTTCCCTCCAACTGATGATGAGGCTCTGGGGGACATGCTGCTTTAATGGAAATCCTGCATATTTCACGTTCTATCTTTCTTCTCTCATTTCTTCCCATCTTCCTTAACCCATTTCTCTATTTTTATTTGTGCTCTCATCTTTGCTCACTGTGTGTGTGTGGCTCCTTGAAGCTTAGCTCTGTAACAGTATTTTCTCCACGAGGGCTTGTTGACAGCTATCCTCCCTCTCAAAGCCATAGACTCCATTGGCAGTCTCTCACAGCAAGGGTCCAGCCTTTTACATTGCACTGCTATCAACAGTGGGGCAGCTGTAAGCAACGCTCGCTGCTTTCAGCTTATCTTTTAAGCCAAACCATTTGAATCACACTGACCACGAGGCAGCAGCAGTGTCTGTCATGTAGATGTCATTTAAAACGCATCCATCACTGGAGCAACATCATTAGTGCTGCTCTACACATCAAACATGAGCCTCCCCTCATTTAAAATCCCATCATTAAGTAGGTTTGACACAGCCATTGAAGACACAGACAAATGTGAAAACAATGAGGTGATACTGCAGGAGTTGTGGCCCTTGTTAAACAGATGAGGTTTGAGGATGATTCTCTCTTAATGCAAAGCATTTCAAGAGATAATCTAAATATCAATGGAAGTGAATACATACACACAGCTCAGCTTTTATACTTGAGGTATGTTCAGGTGTCTCCTTTCTAGTGAGCTTAAAATTTTCCATAGAATTATGCATGCGTGTGTGTGTGTGAAATAGAAAACTACTTCACACCAGCAGCATCAGCAGCATATTAATTATGCGGTGTGTTTACCTGGAGGCAGGCAGGCGCTCGGCCATGTGGTTTGTTGACGTCCACAGCTACAAGCTGCCATCCCCCAGCAGCGTCTTCATGGAACATCTGTGGCACAAGGACAGCACATGAGGGGCAGAACACACACAAAAAAAAACCCTGCACACCACACAAAGTACTGGACCAAACTCAAGCACGCACACCTACCCTTTGGCTACATCTTCATAAAACATCTGTGGCCACAAAAGAAAAAAGCTGAAGGCATCACACACACAAAGATTCATGCCCACACCAAAACAGCGCGATAGCTACTAAATACAGTATGTAGGCCTAAGGACCTAACACCAGAAATAAAAACAAACCAGCAGCGGAGACCTTCAAACTCACAAGACAGCTGGCTCACTCATGAATATCTATCATTCTCCTAAAAAATTAACACAAACTCCTTAGTAATAATCACTATGGTGACAATTAGTTATAATTAAACCTGATTCACCCTATAATTAAGTAAAATGTAATTTAATAGTAGAATGAACTTGTTAGTGTTTGCTAGTTGCCTAACCTTGCCATATGGTATATTTCCTACTTGCTAATATTTCACCAAGACCAAGACCAGTCCAGCTGAGGCTGATCGGAATGTTTTTAGTTTTGCAGGTATTTATCCATAAAGTTAACCCTTGGATAAATACCTCATGGCGTTACTAGATAAAAAGTCAGAGGATCATCCATGTCATTAGGATTCATTCTCTATGAATCATGGATGATATTTCACAGAATAAGTAATAACATTGATCTGCAAGGGTAAAAATCAAGGAATTACCAAAATCAATTGGATTAATCACTTGGGGTACATAAATGGTAACTTTTTTGCATGAACATCATTAAATATTCTCTTGACACTTCTCTGTGTACTAGGTAGTGGTTTACTTCACAGAGTATCATTAATACTTTCTGAAATGCTGAGAATGACACACAATCCAATTGTGAGAACCAAGTTAAATTTGAGCATTTAAACTGTCAGCTCTGTTTTATTCATTTCTGCGTAGCACATCCCAGAGGGCCAACTGTGCCCAATCCACAAAAGTTATGCATCATCTTGTTTTAATATAACATGACAAAGATAGAAAGAATTTACAATATTGATGTCAAACAGTTGACATCTTTGAACTTCACACAAGCCAAAGTAAACTTCAGTGAAATTCAACCTCAAGTTCAGCCCTTAATTAGCACTCCACTCATCAAAATACAGAACAAAAAGCTTTATCCTTTTACACAAAGTGGATTTAATATTCATTGTCATTTTATCAACACAGTAAGGCTTTACAGCCTAATCTCTATTAAAAGCTTTAATAATCTGGAGACAGTATAGCAAAGTCATTGAAATGGGGAGTGTGGCATGGGTTGTGTCTCCCAGGGCCACCTTAAACCAACCTTTCTCTCTAGGGAGCAAGAAGTGGGGAGCATATTGTTTCAGCCTCTGTGATTGACAGTTAAGTGTTAACACCACAGCTAATTAGTTTTTCCCGCTCTAAGATAAAGATTGGGGCATGACGATGTGATTACAATTAATTTTGATAATGAAAAGAAAGACTAATTGTTTTCAAGGTCATAGCAGCATATACACGCCAGTGGCACCAGTCTGTTTTCAATCATGATTAAATTAACATTCAACATTCAAAACGTCAAATGTTTAAAATGGATTTTGGATCGTTAGCAAATACAATCCAAAAGGTATGCTTTGGTGACAGGGCAATGATAGCTTTCTTTCAAATCAACAAATATGTGCTAAATACAAAGACAGAATCATGCATCACCCCACAATATTCTTTATTTTGTGTTGTATTGATTAGTGTTTTCAATTGGGACTGCTGTAATGTAATTTTATATTTTTTCTGTGAATTTTAAAGCCATTCAGCCCTGACACAATTATTTTCTCTAATTGTTTGTCTGCTTATCTTCACAGTTTTCAAATACAGTGTAATCACAAATCATACATCTTATGAGATACTTTCTCATCCAATTTTCACTGCCTCAAACCCACTTCTCAACCATCTTTGTCAATGCACTGTAAGTGTTGCAGAGGCAATCAAATGCCTGTCACATCAAGACAAAAAGAAGCATTAATCAAGACCTGAGTAATACCTCCTTTCATACCTAACAGGACATTTGTACGACAGCTAAACGTTCAAACTTGAACAAAATGTCAAGCCAACAATAATCACTGACATAAATGGGTCGTTTTAGACAGAAAGATTGTGAGGAATCTACAGGCATTTAGAGAATGAAGCTCTAAAACCTGTCAAAGCATTTCATTATTATTGCTTTACCCTCACCCAAATCATTTCTCCATGAGACTGAATGTATTTTTTGGACCATAAAGTCTGTCAACATTATCTATGATCTTATTATAAGTGTACAGTAAATCCTTCTACAACCTCATTTCATGACACTCTACAATCACTGAAAACTGGAGTAAGATTTTTTGAGGCAACAAGCTTGTAATAACAAGTGCTGTATCGGAGGCATAACACTTTACTATGACCTATGAGCATTTCAACACCCAACACCTACATTCGCAAAAAAACAAAAAAAAGCAAATTGTTATCCTAAAATAAATATTAAACTCTAACAAATGTTACAAATGTTTTTGATTATATTTGCCAAAGTTGTTTGCTCAAAATTTGGGCTTGTCACTGATTTAATAGTTCATGGTGATTTATTAAAACCTTAACATTTGCAACCTTTGCTATCTTGTTGTATGAAATTATTATGGAAGCAATGTATTTAATTGGTTAGCAATAATAGAGAGAGGAAAGGAAATGAAGAAGAGGGATGTAAGGGTCAGTGTCTTAACCTTAAAACCATGGGGATGCCACTTTATGCTTTTAATAATAATAATGCAGACAAACTACAGTAAAATCTAATCTACATTTATATTTAATACATTTTTGAAATAACTAACTTGCCACTGCCAACACAGCTACAATACAAGGATCATCACAGAAGATTTCATGACGCTAGATAAAGTAAGGCTAATCCAGGTAGCCTAGGTGTCCTTCGGCAAGGGAACATCCTCCAACTCCATCCTACAACATACTGGTGGACCCTTGAAGGGAGAATCCCTCTAGTTGATCCTGGGTCTACCCAAAGTCTTCTTCCAGTTAGACTTGATACAACAAGAGTACCTCTAACAGAAAGTGTCCTAATAAGATACTCAGATACCAAGGATAGCCAAGCTCCTTCCAGAGGTCCAGCCTCCTTACCTTGTCCCTAAGGGTGACACCAGAGTGACATAAACTAATTTCAGCCACTTGCATCTTCAATCACATTTCAGTCACTGCCCAGAGCCAGTGACCTTAAAGAGTGACTGGAGCACAGACTGATGATTCAAAAGTTTACCTTCCAGGTTCAGCTCGCTCTTTTCCACAGAAGTGAGTTCTTTCCTGTTGGTGATGCACTACTCTGCTCGCATTATCTTGCCCTTACTTCGAAAAACCCTGAGTCCCTCACCTGAGTGATTTACTCCCTGAAAGCAATCCACCATGTGTGGACAGAACACCAAGCCGTCAGGGTGGTGTCAACTTTGATCCCAAATGTTTTACATTCAGGTGTCGACAATGATCTGATGAAGCAAGATAATGCATTCAATCATCAAAAGACAAAGGTAACCGGAGTGAACCTTCTCTACCACTTTGCATTACCATGGGAATGCTTCCATGGAAAACAAACACAGAATAATAAGTGAAAACAAAAAGGATGCAGAGCCCTAGATCTTCCTTCAATTATGTCTCAAGTGAAGTCCTTGGTGATAAAGAACTTCAACCAGACATTCCAAGATCACCCTGACTACATTATTTGGTTTACGTGGTCTGTCTGGCACCACTCCAAGCCACTGCGATAATGGCAATAATTGTTCATTTAAGGCATATAGCAACACCAGTTTAATGCCCTGCACCCTGATCATCTCCAAGTGTCCATCCCTTGTTCAAGAGTTCTGATCTACAGGTGGTGCAATGAATAGAGGTGAGTGGTCTTACCTCAGAGAGCTGACATTTCAAATCACAAGGACTGTATGAACCAGGCCTTTGCCCACCACCTGCGTACCTGCTTCTTAGGTGGCTGAATAATTCTGACTAATCTGCCTAATTAAAGCAGTTTTGTTGAATCTGCTGGCCCCTAAGGACAAAAGTGGTATGAGCACCTCTACCGCCTGTCGTAAATATGATCTGAGAGGCATGTGCATCTGTTCTGAAAGTGAGTGAAAGAAAGAAAAAACGTATTCTTTTAAACACATCTGATGCAGGAGGCTTAGCAATGAGGATACTGTATCTTTTTAGGTAAGAGTAGTAATTGTAATATGATGACAGTGAAACAAAGTCAACTTTGTGTTAATGTTGTATAGTACCACCCAGCGACAGAGCAGCTTCTTTCCGCAGACTGTGAGACCCCTCAGTTCATCTTAAGCATAACACCACAGATTTTTTTTATGACTTATCCAAACTGGATAAATCCAAATCCAACTTGCGACGAGCATTAAGAAGTTGTTTGTTTATGTATGTCATATAGAAGCATCTGTATTAAGTTGAAACTGTGATGGCCTATTATTATTGATGCAGTTTTATCTTATAGCTCACATCCTGTTGACTATGGGCCTTAAGCGAATTTTGATGTAGGTTGAGAATTTTATTGATGATCATGCACTCTTGCACCCTTATAAAAGCCATCCTTGTCAAAATGTGTTTGTGTCCATTCCTTTGATTCTTCAGAATTCATGCAACATTGATGAACTGAATTTTGATGAATGAACAGATTTTATCTTGGCGCTATGTACCAAGATAACCACGTTCAAGAAATGTTTAGAATCAAGTCAGTTTTAGGCATCACATGATGTTGTCCATGTGGCACAACTTTGTCAGCTTCTTTGTCTGTGAGTGTGATAGTTGTACCTGTGTTGTAGCAGTAGATGTGGTGCTGCTCCTTGAGCCCCACATTTGCTGAAACTGCACTCTGATCTCAGCGAAGGTCTCAATGATGACTGCAATGAACACATTCTGGAAAAGAGAAAAATACAGAACGAGTGACACAGAGACAGTGAGAGAGAAAGAATGTTGTGACGATTAAAAATAAATGACTAAGTGCAGGTTCCTCTCTTGGATTCCTTTCACTGTAAGTGACGTGACATTCATTCTCTCATTAGCCAGAGAATATTCCACTAACAAGGGGAAATCGTTGTGTTTTTCAGAGAAAGATTACGTTTTGTCAATTAACCAAAACCTTTTGGTGTTCAGCTATCCCCTGCTGCCATGCTGTTGGAGCTGAAAGTATTTTGAAAAGTGCAGTAGGGAGATACTGGCTCTCACCTTGACGAGCCATGCCAAAAAGAAGATGAGAGTTATAAAGTAGAAGTAGGAGCGCCAGCGAGGGAAACTGTCAATGGCTCTGTACATGAGGAACACCCAGCCCTCCTGTGATGCAGCCTCATACACAGTGAAGATACTGGTACCTAAAGGAAGACAGGCAGAGGAGTCAGAGAGATGAAAAGGAGAGGCTGTTATTGAAACAAGTGTCAGTATTGGTCTTTTGCTTAACATAGTTGAGGTCCATGAGCCTCACATCAATTATCATGCCTCCTTTCAGACTAAGCCTTTCGGAAAAGACACTACCTTGAGTCTCTCTTTTTATCTTTAATGAATGGACATTTTCTGACAGGTTACAGGATGAAAAATAAAGGAATCCTTTTATATGCTCATAGTTCCCTCTATTACAATGACACGCCTTAAAGTTTAGCAGAGTGATTAATCTGATGAAATTATCTTTGATGCATGTCTTTGTCACTGTCACTGACAAATTTGGTGTGATGTAGCTAATTGAGATAAATTCTGTGACTTGGCCAAACTAAAAAATGAAATTCTTGGCTCTTTTCTCGTTAGTGTGCTCTCCGCAAATGAACTGTCTGTACTTTTAACACTCAGCCAAAGATGACTTAATCGGGATAGAAACCACCACTCTCTATTTTTCCAATGTTTATTACAACTCTCAGTGAAGAGTGTCCTTGACTCTCTTTACATAATTTTAAGAGCGGTAACCAGCAGCTGACAGCAGCTGTCAAATACAACTGACAGACGGCTGGAAGATCAGTTGCAGTAGTTGGAATCTTCCAATTTAATCATCAATTAAGCATATCCTATCATTGTTTTACAATTATAGCCCTGAATGCAGGCCACAGGGATTCTGGGTATCGGGGCTAGAATCAGTTACTGAGCTATCAGTTTCTCTACTTTAATGAATGTTCTATTCCTTCTGTATGGATGACAACAGTACATCTCAATCCTCAATAAACTAATTTTTGAATCTTTTCCCAACAATGCACAAATTCTACTATAACATTAATTGGATGAAATATCGAACAACTATCAAGCATTTATTTCTTGCACTGTAGCAATCATTTGCTGCTTTTTTGTCTTAAAAAAATCAAAGATGATTTTTGTATTTGAATAAGCCTCAAACACACATACCAAAATGTCCCTTTAAAGAAATCTACAAAACACTAAAACATACAAGAATATCTTTAGTGTTTTGATAGACATATGTAGGCTGTAAATGGCATTGAATGTGCTATAATACAGTCTACAATATGTATATTAAAGTACTGTTTACTGTGAAGCACTCGATCTCCTTCATGGCTATCTACAGATTAGGGCGCTGCACTGTGAACTGACAACGGATTTAAGAACTGTTCAGCTGATACTGCTGAATGACACAACTTTGTCCCAAAGCGGGCACATGCAGCACATTAGTTCTCACACAGAGTCATTCCTCCACATTTCTAAACAAAATATACGATAAATTAAAATGTGAAAAATAAAGGAAAATGTAAAGCACTTCATGGAATCAGATGTTTTGTTGTTACAGACAGACAGATATGTGTTTGAATGAGGACAAATTAGCATAGCATACCTAGTTCATTAAAGCCACTATAGCCGAGCTCCTGTCGACTAAGGCCCAAGTCCTCTAGGTCCACGCATTTGAAGCCATAAGGACACTGGTAGCCCTCCCCATCAGGAGAACAATGGGTATCTGGGATGGCCAAGCTGTTCCATGTCACTTCACTGACAAAAATAAAAGCAAGAAAAAAATAATTCATTAGTATATGTGTTGTTATGGTTTGGGTTTTTGGTTGTCACAGATTATTGTATTAGACTTTGTATTGCACAGGCAATCTTAACCTGTGTATGTGTGCATCACATTGCCTGAGAACACACACATATAGATCACATACACACATTGCCCCTCCTCCATCTTTCCCTGTCTCCCTGTCTTTTAGCCACAGGTGTTATTCCAGGAGCTGCTTGATTCCTCTAATGAAAATTAATGCCTTCAAATTGGCTGCCCAGACATTCATCCAAATTGTTTATTAAGGGGTACAGGATCAGAGGGGATAATTTATTGCACTATCACAAAGGGCAATCAGAGGCATAGTGATGAATCCCGATAAAGCTAATTATACTGGGCTGAATAATACCACTCTGTCTTATCAAAGAAATCGCTCTTTTGATGACAAAGGGGAGACAAATGAAGCCTCAAATGAGAGACCAAATGTCCAGTAATAACGTGATATTAATAATTTGGTAAGTGAAATGAAAATCAAAATATATCAGTGATAAGAAATTATTTATGGTTGTTTTTTCTGAATCGCTGATTTGATCAAACCAAGATTAATTTGTAAAGCTTTGCATAATTGAAGATGTGAGGTTCTGTCAATAACCTCTGGCCAGCTCAGCTACTAACCCCTTCTTTTTGACAAACAACAAACAGAATCAGTAGGTTCAGCACATGAAGGGAGATACTTACCTACAATTTGAAATAAAACCAGATAACATGCTTCTTTTTATTCTTAAAAAAAAGATCAGTCTCAGCAGTTGGAATCTTCCAATTTTACCATTAATTAAGCATATCCTAACATTGTTTTACAGTTATAGTCTTAACAGCTCTGAATGCGAGCCAAAGGGATTCTGGTTGTCGGGGCTAGAATTAGTTACTGAGCTATCAGTTTCTGTACTTTCATGAATGTCCTATTCCTTCTGTATGGATGACAACAGTACATCTCAATCCACAATAAACTAATTTTTGGAGAGTTTTCTGACAATGCACTAATTTTTCTATAACATTAGTTGGTTAAAATATCAAATAACTTTAACAACTCTCAAACGTTCATTTGTTGCACTGTAGCAATCATTTGTCTTTTTTGTCTTAAAAAAGCAAAGATGATTTTTGTATTTGGAATAAGCCTTAACACACATACCAAAATGTCCCTTTAAAGAAAACTACAAAACACAAATGTCATCCTCAGGTTTAGTACATCTAATCCATACTGCACATCTGTACATCTCTGAATGTTATTCATGCAATAGACTAGACGATGAGGTCAATTGCAGATACCCTGACATTCAGAAGAGGAGACCCTACTTTGTTCACAAATCCAAAGCCATTTTCATCTAATATCCATAGCAGAAAATGTCTCCCCTGCTATTTTTTCCCCAATTTTGATCAAATCCCGTGTGACTCCAAAGCAAGGGAGCTTTGACATTGTGCCAAGGGCAGATAAAGATTAGACACATATAAATAAATGTCAGAGCTATGAACATGAGAATGTCATGAGCTATGTCTCCTGTTACTAATGGTAAATGTATGCGGTGTCCCTAGGGTGCTTATGCAGACAATCAGTAAGGAGAGATGGATGGGTACTGTTGAGCAGCAATGAGCTTAATACACAGGCAGAACAATGTAGGAAATTTTAATTATTATAATTAGTGTTAGCTCTCCTTGCAGCCTGGGGCTTTACCCACGATGGTAGCTCTCCCATCTTTTCTGTTCCCTGTATCATACATCATCCTCCTCATCATCCTCAAGTGAAATATTCAATTCCAATTAAAACTTAATAAATGTAAATACATTTTTTGATAAATCGAAATTCATCACATATGCCAATATTCAATGTAAACATTTAAAAATATTTCAATACAAATGTATTTTCCTAGATGAGTGATAATAAATGGACATTCTAAACTCTAAAACGAGCTGATATTTTAAGCTAATAGTACTCCAATGGTTAGAACATTTTTTATGAAGCCCAAGTCCAGTGTGTATTTTTATGATCGTTACAGACAATGTTTTTCTGGGTTTTTTTTTCTTAAAAAATTAAGCTGTTGTTAAAATGGAATGGACTACAATAGAGAGTGGGACTTTTTTTGTCAACCGCCAAGCTTGGCCTCTGGTGTTAAAAAGTGGTGTGACTCCTTTAACAACAGACAAGTTTGTAGTAAGTTAGTGGAGAGTGCTGGTGACTGAGCTCAGTGCACCCTGATAATGTCCATGCTATCAGATACCTTGCTGTCCATGCTAATAATATTTATCATCCTGAAACAACAGTAGGTAGAGTCTGGTAGCGATGGTATAATGTCAGGCTATTTTCCACAACATATACTTACAAAGCTGCTGTTCAATGATGTAAAATCAAGGGGCGTCAGAGAGAGCAATTCTTCTGTGTTATTTTCTTTTCTATAGTTTATTTTTTCTGTAATTAATTAATCGAAAATAACGCATTAGTTTAACAGCCCTAACAAAAACAATAGCTGCATACTGGCTAAGAAAGAATATTGTGCAGAGTTGCTGCTCCACATAAAAGAAAGCCAATTTAATGTGTGAGGCCATTGCTTAGACGGTCACACCAAACTGATCACACAAGATGAGAGGCTGTCAGGATGTGTCAGACTCAGCTCAGCAGGTGACAGTTACTGACTGATCAAGCTGACCCGTCATTGATTGGCTTTGCAGTGATTAATTAAAGCAGGATGTCACCGCGTGGGGCGTAAACAGGACACCATTTTAAGTTTTTTGCAAGCTGAAAATATTGTTGGGTCTGTCAGTTACACAAACCTGCGTGGAATATGTGACTGCTTACTGTGTATTGTAAACAGAGGGGCAAGTAACAAGGCCAAGTGAGAGGTGGGTGTTTCTTCTTATTCCACACATTGTTATATCGTTGTTTTTTATTGTACATGAATATACGTTTTCGAAACATATCCTATATCCAATATCCTGAAAGGATTGCCAGAGCTCTATATCTGTTTGAAATAAAAGAAATGGTAGACAAAGAAATTAATACATAAGAGCCAAAGGTATAAATAATATATTGGATATATGATATGTAACATGTATAACATTGGCATTTGGATTGTGCTGGCCCTTAGCAGTGTTTTGCATGGGCAGATTGTAAAACAAGCTAAGCGATTACTTACATTATCAATTAATCTGCCAATTATTTATTGTATTTATTTTACGATTGATGTCGTAACTGTCTGTGTCCATAATCTGTCATAAAAAACAGATGACGTCTTTAAATTGCTTCTTTTGTCCAACCAACCGAAATGTTTGACATTTAAGCTTGAAAAATTACTGGAACAATTAATCAGTTGACAAAATAATAGGAAATAAATTCTTTTTGTTTGTTTTAGACATTATCAACTAAGTTTTGCAGCTTTACAAGCTACAAGCTCTAAAAACCAACATCATTAACTAACAAGTTTCATATACTAGTGAGCACATTGTCTGCAGGAAAAAACTCTGAACACTGATGATTGAGTAAACACTATTTTTCACATTTTTGAGTAGCAGTAGTCATGGGCTATTTATGTTTTGATCACATATGCTTGCAAATAAATTACATTTGATGGACTTTGATACCCTGTAATGCACCGATTAAATGTCTGGCTGAATGCATTCAGGCTAGCATATGTCAGTACCTTGTGTTTGTACCAATGAGTCTTTGCGCTGATGTTTTTCACCAAATGTTGGCCCTATTCCATATACTTTAATAACAGACCCTCAATCTACATATCCTCTAGCTTCTAGTCACTTCCATAAATGCGAGGAAAAAGGGCCTCCATCATTGCAACTGAAAGTGACAGTTCAGTCACACTGCTTAGTTGAAACAGGTAAATTCAGACTTACTTTTTCTGTGTTTCATTTGTAACGCAGTGATGGTTGAATGTTCCAAACATTTGAACTCCCAGAATTCCATAGAGCAGGAGGAAAAACAGCAGGAAGATGGAGACACTCCAGATCTGTTCTCCTGATCGCCTGTAAAGCAGAAGAAAAGCACATATGAATGCTATATGTATGTTATGCTATATGTTATGTATGCTATATGTTTACATGTAGAACTATGCATCAATCCATATTAAAGATAAATACTCATAATAGTTTTGTACTTCAGAATGTTAGTGATGCGGGAGCGAGGAAGCTCAAAGCGGAAGTAGATCCTGAAGGCCCGGATCATAATGAGTGCTCGGGGTATCCTCAACATTCCCCATGGAGACATTTGATCCACAAGCTCTGCTATTTCAAACACCTAAACAATAGAAAAAATGGACAGTGGTTGAACTCAAAACCGGCTACTACTATTAAACTTTCTCACGTCAAACTATACAAGAATGGAATTTAGAATTTGAATAGAATGGCAATTGCAGGAAAAAAACTTGTAATAAGAAATATATATAATATATATATATAACAATATATACATATATACCTGCAGCACCAGGGAGACCCAGATGAAAAACACCATGAATCCATCAAACACACACCAGCGATCCTTGACATAGGAGTTATCCCCCTGTGCAGAGAGACATCAACGGTGAGACGGAAAGGTCAAAAAAGACAGAATACTTGGGAAAGCAGAGCAGGACAAGAAACATCAACATGAATAAATATACAACTGAATATGAACATCTTCACTATCCAAGGCCATATTTTTCAAGAAAGCTGATGTTTGCTACCAATTACAAAACATCCTGTCATATTTTCAGGCTTTAATAATGCTAGCCCTTGTGCCTCTGTAAATTACCTATAAGTGCAAACCATCGCCTCCTGAAAATCTATCACAGAAGCTTTTATCGTGATAGCTTTCATGTGAAACTGTGATGGCATAGCAATGTTCAAGGAAAACAAAACAAACTGAATCTGTGTCCATTTTGTCCGACCACAATATTTAAACAGCCGCATTTTTAAAATGATAAGACTAAAATGATTAAGACACAGAAGTGTGAACAAACTGAAATGCCATGGGGCCGGCAAAAATGGGCAGCTTAATTACCACTTACAGAGAGAGTCTGTAAGAAGCTCTTAGGGGGTCAGTCTTCCACAGAAAGATGCAAATAGGAGGGTGTGTTTGAAAACACTCTACCACGTTGGATCACACACTGACAAGAGCAAAAGCATGCAATTACTTTATCAGGCTAAGAGGATCATTTGTTTTGTGTGGGCACTTTCATCAACTGGCGACAAAATACAACATCTTAGTGTCCATAACTGAGGTTATAGTCATGTCCAATATATCCACTCTCACCCATTTTTAAGTACTTAATGACTTAAAATAAAATAAAAACCTATAAATGTGCAATACAAGGATCAAGTTGAATTAGACCTCTCCATTTAACAGACAAAGGTTGGTTTTATCTGCCTTAAAAGACTAAAAGAAACATTGCAGGAAGGAAAAGAAGAAGAAATGTTCACACTTTCACGCTGTTTTCATGCACTGGAGGACGATTCTCTTTCGGTGCCTCCCTGCTTGTTAAGCTTGATTTGACAATTAAGCTGTCCACACTTTTATGGCAGTAATTACGGGCCTTTCATCTGCCAGCTGTCTGTTCCTGGATGCTTCTATAGAACATTATCCGTCTACCTAGGATTTGAATTGTGTTGATTCATCTGAATTTACAGCTAATTACTACTAGTGAGGATGAATTCAAAGTGGGACTAAAATCTGACGAAGCACAAAAAGGCCAAACCGCCAAATGTTATCAGTTGAGATGACGTACCAATATGTAGTCAGTCCAAGTGCTGACCCACTGTGACATCACCCATTGGATTGTGGACTACTATTTTGAAGCCCTGGGTTTAGTCATATGCCCATCGCCAGCTGTTTTTTTTGGAACCAGACGTGATCATATTTGAAAAGAGGGTGGGGCTGGCTGCATCACTGATGTGTTACTACACCTCTATCCTGATTGGATCACAGGGGCACACCATGGTAGCGACTTGTCAGTCATAAGGTAGACACGCCCTAAAGCATATTTGTTGTCTTTTTTACTCTGAAAGCCACAATGATTTACAAAATGAACATCATGATGTATTGAATAATAATAAGACCATAAACTCATACAGACACTGTTCATTAAGGGAACTTAATCAGATGATAAGTAAAGTCTTTTTTTCATAAGCATACATACATCTGACTTCTCACGGTGGTGGAGACACTCTCTGGTGACTATTACAAAGAGTAGAGGTTGAAGGCACTTCAACATTCACTTTTCAGACCTGAAAGCTTCATCCAAGAGCTATATTTAGTGAATGGGTCACTCGGGTCTCTACTTGGTCAGTGGATATTGGGCTTATAACTGGCTAAAAAGTTATGTCTATACTGAAGATTAGCTCTTCAGTATTTTGTTTCTTTTGATGGTATCTATTGTTTCAGTATTGAGGAACAAAAAATCGTGTCTAATAACTCTGGTAATGTGATAATGTAACCATGTCAGCAGCTACCTTGATGATTCCTCTGATGTGCATCTTGGCAATCATCTCAGCGGTATAGAGGAACATGAGCAGTGTGTCCAGAGTGAATGTCACATACTGCAACGGAGGGTAATGCTCAAATGTCTTGGGGGTGTTCATACACACAGAGATGACACTGATGATGGCACAGGCCCGCAGAAGAGAGTGCACCCACTGGAGGAAGAAGACAAAAGAAGAAATAATGGTCCTTAAAAAGGATATTGTTATATTCTTCTCTGTCAAGCTTTATTAATATTTCGCCATATTTTTAGAACCAAATTATGAGGGGAGATACATCAGAAAGTGTGACTTAAAGGGGCAGTTCAACTCAAATACAAAATGCATAGTTTTCCTCTTTCCTGTAGTGTTATTTATGAGTCTAGATGACATGCAGAGTTTTGGAGGTGTCCTCCTTCTCTCCAACATATTACAACTAGATGGCATACGGTTGAGGTGCTCATAGCACCCAAAAAAGAATAAATACCTTTAAAAAACTCAAATCACAATGGTTCTGACCTCATTACTCAAGGTAATCTAACAAGGTAACCTTGCTATGAGTAGTTTCATATAGGAAACATTTACTTTCTACTAAAAAAATTTGCCAACTGCATCTGCACTGCACTTAGGGATCCACTCCACTCCTGTAATGTTAGCAAGCTATGATAGCTTGTTAGCTAGTGATATGGTTGTCAGTTGCCTTTCAGCATGAAGAAAATAGCTCCTACATGAAACTGCTCACAACTAGGTATGTAAATCTTCAGTAACCGGGTCATGACATCTTGAAAGACACTTTGCTATTGAGTTTTGTAAATGCCTTTTTCGGGCACTTTTATCACCACAAGCCAAGTGCCATGTTGTTCCATGATACTCAGAGAAGGCAGACTTCACTAAGGCTGGATAAAGAGCACTACAGGCGAGAGAAAAAATTGTATTGTATTAACACATATGCAAGTTAGAACACTTACTGGTTTGTTGATCCAGAAGATGTCAGCACTGTCTGCGAGGGTCTCATCTGGTCCAAAGTCGGTCATGGGCTGGGCCTCGACCCGTGAGCTCTGTTTCCTCTTCAGCATGCTTGGGCTTGCTGTGCTATACAGAGAGTGGATCTGACAGAGAGAGGGAGGCGGACCACACAGTGACCAAAGCTACATAAGGAAAAGGAGAACACTCTGGCTGCATCCAAGTCTGGGCAGTGAAAGTTCCACTTTTCATAACTTCAGTCATGTGTATTATAATCTAATTAAATCAATTTTAATGCATACTTATTGCAGCTCAGAGACGAGGCACTTATTTTTGGCAGATATGGCCACTTGAAGAGTAAATGACTTATACTATAGCATTTCTGAAACAAATGAATAACTGTACAACGCTTAGCTTAGCTGATACTTACATATAGTATTAGATAACATGTGTATCATTAGTGTCTTTTGCATGTAGTGATAAGCTTAATTATTCTGTGATGTGCATTCAGCAAATTAAACTACCCTGACTTGAATTGCCAGAACGGGATTTGTACTTCAGAGTTTACAAGTGTTGCATTGTTGAATGGCCACCGTGATACACAACGTAGCACACATGGAACACAGGACAAGTGTATCCACATAGGAACAGCTCCAGTAACTTACCATTTGAAAAGATCACAAGTGATCTTCATCATACTGAACACCAACGTGCCAGTAGATTAACCTTTGCAACTTACTTTACAGTGTGATCTGTATGTGTCCGTGATTTTGTATATGTTTGTGTGAATGCAGAAAAAAACAAAAGTGTACAGGCTGTTTTTGAAATAAGAACACAAGAAATGACACTCTGAATGGAGACAAAGCGCACATACCAAAGGGAAAAGTAAAGCTGAAATTGCTCCAGCACTGCACATAACATGCGATCAGGCATACCCTGTAAATAACACACAACAGTTAGTCAACATCATGGCTTATATGGTGTACAGTACACTACCCACATCTACAATACGCTCATAAAGACAGAAATGCCCACCACGTCTGACATCAAGGCATATATGCGACACACTCTGGGAGTGAGTGAGTGAGTGAGTGACTGAGGTGTCGTGGAAAAAAGAAAGATGGGGTGGAGGAGGACCAGGGGGACTCACTGTGAGGCTCCTCATTGGTGCGTTCATCCCCAGGTCACAGAGGGGTGGAGAGACCAACCAGAGAGAGAGACTAAAGATGCAAAAAGGAGAATGTCCTAAAGGCCTGGAGGTCCTGCGGCAGCGTCAGTGAATGGTAGCAGTTGTTAGAGCAATAAAGAGGGGTGAGACAACATATTCACAAGTGCAGCAAGGTGCAGCTTCAGCACACATCTAAGCAATTAATTCCATACACAGAAACATATTGTCTGTCTTACCTCCAGTCGTTTGCAGCATGCAGGCAGTTGTGGTTATAATTGTCCATGTTTTGAGATATCTTAGATTTTTGACACCCCAGTGCAATGTCTGTGAGTGCTCTAAGCAACTGAAACATCTCTTTTTAAAGAACAATGTTCCTCCTACTCCAGCCCAGTGGCCGAAATAAAAGGTTTGCATTTTAGGTTTCTGCAAACCACACATACATCAAATGTATTTGATTGATAAATATTATACTAACAGTTCTACAATGTTTGTCATATCGTGTTCAGATTACATGTTTATGAGCTGACTGTCATTTCAGAAGGTGGAGGGGATGATGGTGCCGTGATAGGTGGGCAAGATGGCTGCAAGTGGAGAGACCACTGTTGCAGTGTTTCAACATTTGTAAGCATGAAACCACTGGATTACTGGCAGAACCAGGTAAGCCAAAACAGGATCTTTTCCTGACCAGATTATAAGCACAACATAAATTGTGACATAAAGAGGTTTCAAATTATCTATTGGTTACGGAAATATATATTGGAAGCATTTATTCTGGTGATTTGGGCTGTTTACTCTGAATAATCCACAGAACGTACTGCCAACAATCTTTTTCTAGGAACAAGAAGACAGTATTTTGAGTTGCACTCTGATTAATAGCGATTCAGAATAATAGTGATTTACTGGATAATAACAATTCTGTGTCAGAAAAGACACTTTGCTGTTACAATTTTCAAACATCAGTTTTCAATGCTGTGAGTCTTACAAGCTTCATTACGCTGGGATAGAGGCTGATATCATAGAGACGGCACAGAAACACGACTAAACTATTTGCATGACACGACAGAAACTTGCAAACTTGAATGTACAAATAATTTTGGTGAACCCATCCTTGAAAAGAAATGCCTTGGGATGTGATTCAATAATGTGGGACAGTGAGGGCGTATCAAATCAAAGACAAAACAAAACAATGGATTTTATTTGCAGATGTCTCTACTCATGTTCAAGCCACACAGATAAACAAGAAAGAAAAGGAAGAGACATCAATTTCCTAATTCCCTGATACACGTCACTGCATCATTAGCACAGAGATTTGTGGCGTTATTTTTATGTGATCCCAATAGGTCCTGCATAAAACTGTACACAACAAGGCTAGTGCTATCTAGTTCCATTATATAGATGGAAAAAATAGTACAATAGGTAAAAGGGAAAATATATATTTTATTTGGGGGGTGAACTGTCCATTTAAATCCTGTTTGGTCTCCCTCTTTTACAGTCCCTGGGCTGTGACAATTGCAATTACTTGCACTCCTTCTTGAAACCAGACAAACTCATTACCATGAATGGGCAAAGAAATGACTGAAAAGCCATGTGCTGTATCACTCCATCTACAACATGTTTAACAAAATACAGTTAGTAACTTGGGAAAAAAAAGAATTCTTAAAAGTCACACGAGTAACAAAACCCGAATGTTTTTTTAAAAAAGTAAAAAAAGTCTAAGGAGACTACGAATATAAGCATGGCAAAGCAAACACTTTGTAAGGATGGGAACGCACATAGAACAATGTAACTGTATCACCCTTGTGTTTCCTTTTATGCTCTTACCAAGAAAAGAAACTGTCCATCCTGTAAACCCCATGTAGTTAGAAGCAATTTCCCAGTGTAATTGCTACACTTAACATATGCAGATGGAGACGTGAGAAAGAGTGAAAACAAAATTACAGGGTCTAAGTGCTATTATGTGGGAGTATAGGTGGCAAAGACTGCAATTACTTTCCCATTTGGGGAGAGGACATGTTCCTCACGGGAGGATGCGATCACTGGGCAGATTAATTGTAACTGTGAGTATTTGTTGGAGTCTGAAAACTTTCTTCACTCAAGTTATTTTCTTGAAGAGCACACTCTGTATCATGTTAATTACAGCAGACAAGAAAAAGTTTGGTCAATATGGGCAAGTTCTTCAATCCTCACACTCCTCTAGTGGAACTTTATAGAAATGGGTCTCAAATAGGTGTACCTTGTTCAGATTTGAGGAGGGGATCTAGACATTTCCAAGGTAATGGTGCTCTTACACAGCTCCTGAGGAGGCAAACAGACAGTGGCAAAATTAACATTCACCACCCTTTTCATTTCCCTGTTTGATTTCATTTGAAAAGTGCACTTTTTATGCCCCACAGCCTGCACTCTCATTGACCTTGTGACAAAATTCTCTGATAAACCTACGGAACCCGCCCAGCACCAAACAGCACAAAAAGTTTGCAACAAGCTGATGACCATTATGAAGCATTTAGCAGCTGAAGAGCCATATAGACAGATAGTTCCTTCAGTTGATGATGGAGACTGAGACAGAGCTAAAGGGAGTGTAATAGTGGATTAATATTCACCAGGCGGCCAAAAATACAACTCCACATGCACAATGTGTTTTATGATTATTCATGTTTAATTGGACAACTGCACACAATTGACATATAAACTTTACGGGATGATAATATGTATCATCAGTTCAATTATTTAGAGGTTTGGGCTGTTAGTGTACAGTGGGTTTATCAGATGTTTTTTGCTGAAAACATCTGTCTGCTGCATCAAAATGACACTGATGAAAGCAGTGAGACTGAACTAAAATGTTGTGGGCCATAAAATTAAAACAATGCACTGAACAATATTCTCTCTGAGTGAGACCTTTCACATTACATACATTTAAAAATAACTGTTAACCCTTTCATACCACACTGTTCAATCCCATACATAATACATTTTATGCATATGATTTGTTGAGCGGTACCTCTATTTCTACACTGCACTGTTTGCACTGTCACTCACTACTCCCTGCCTTATTTTATTTATACAAGAACCTACATCATCATATTTATCTTGTTACTGTGCTTTCGGGCTGCACGATATATCACTCCCACAACGCAAAAATCATATCACAGAATATGCAATGATGAGCAAATAAGGCAAATAAACTCAGCTCTTTCTATTACATGTGTTTTTTCTCTCGTCTTTTTGCAGCAATAAACCTAAATATTGCAGCAGTTAATACATATTAACAGTGTCGTCACTTAATAGTTTTCTGGTCACTGATTGTTTTAAACATAACTTTGTTGTGTGCCTACCGCCTACACTGACACACAAAGTGTGTTGTGTTTTATGTCTTATATTTGAAACATAATGTAAGCATACAGTATATAGGTGGAACACTGAGGAAAGGAATCCTTCACACAATTGATATTGATCTGTGGCACAGCCAACTTCATGATAAATGTTCATAAGCATTATGATTACTTAAGGTGTCAATCAATCAAGGCAGCAATTGCAGATCTTCTTTTGGACCCCACTGCTTCCCAGAGCTCCAGCGTCACCTGTGTGACGTCTGTCAGTTATCATTTGGCAGCTTTGCCACGCTTCCATAACAAAATCACATGAAAGAAAATGGCACCGTTCTTCAAACATTCATCGTCCGCTGATATCTGTCCTTTCTCGGTTTGTTCGGCCTTGACCGTAGACAGTATTGTGAACTGTTCACTCCAAACACCAGCATAAACAGGGATAAACAAAACTCTTAGGTCGCATGTGAACCAGCTACTCTCTCTGGCCAACCAACCACTAAGTGAACGTGTCACCAACTGTGCACCACCCAGTGTACATAGTTGGTATGACAGCAAATGCAAGGGCATTTACAGAAAATGTATTTACATAAATACATTTGAGATTATTACTTTAAAGTAAATGGTTAACGTCAATGGTTAATGGTCATGGCCAAACAAACAAAGAAAAGACCAATAACCTTGGACGATGACACTTTTAAAAAAGGTGCAAATTATTTTTATGTGGTGTTGTTATGGAAGTGGATCAAATCTGCCAACTGACAACTGACTGAATTCACACAGGTGACACTGGATTTCTGGGAAGCACTGAAGTCCAAAAATACACCTGCAAATGCCACTTCCGAAAAACATTGAAAATGCCCCTGTAATGTTGTTTCTCTCATTTGCATGCTAGAAAGGTATCTTACAGCATGTATTATTACAACATGCCATTATTAAAGTTCTGTTTGCAGTATTTCAAAGAGAGATCAGCTGTCAGTATTTTCGCAAACTTTATGAGTGTGTTTAAAATGGACATAATTACACTATCGCATGTGGGCATAATTTTAAAGAATAGAAATTCAAAGCAATCTTCTTAATATTATTAAAAACTACATGTGGAGCAGTTAAGAAACTTGTAAAGGCTCCACTATGGCTGCCACAGTGGCCTAGCAGACTTCAATGATAGACTGTGAAATCCTTAAAATCATTTTGGGACACTGCTCAGCATCCTTAAGAGCACAAGACAAGCTGCTGTGGCTTATCAACTACGTTTATTAAGGCTGTCACACACCTGGATGCCAATCGAGACGTGCACATCCATACTGAGAGTGAAACCTGACTGAATGACATCCACGGAGCCAAGGTTACTATGGAAACCGGTGAGAGCTAAGGTGTTAGCCCACATCAGGCAGGGGGAAAAAAACAAGCTAACACGGCATGTAAACACCAAATTTGGCCGAGCATAGGTCCTAAACGAAGCTAACACGATGTGTGACAACCTGGCCACGTGATAGTGAAGCAAATACACGACAATATTTTTTACCAAGGCCTACTCCGGAGGATGAGAATATCCCCCACTTCCAGGAGAAGCAGCAGCAAGCTAGCTCGCAGCAGCAGCAGCGGCAGCAGCCAGCGTCAGGTGCGTCCTTAAAGCACGGCAGCTGGATGTCCGGTTACACGACGGGCAGGTTAAGAAAAGCATACCGTATCACTTACTGGAGGAGGGTTTCCCTTATCTGCAGCGTTTCGTCCTGTCCAATACATCAGCTGTTTTTCCGGTTGTGTATGTGTGTGTGTGTGTGTGTGTATGTGTGTGTGTAGAGACCGTGTGGGATAGAGCGGGAGCGCGCAGGCAGCAATCACATCAACAGCACGGAGCGGAGGCGCGCGGGCCGTCTCCATGGTAACAGTCGAGGGTCCTTATATTGCATCACAGCCTGCCCCAATTCATTTATTTGCCTTCATCGTTATCACTTCTGCCATAGCTCTGTGATGGTCAGTCGTGGCAGACATGTTCTTTTTTTTCCTGTCCTCCACACCATAAACCAGGAGGAGCTTATTAAGCTGTAGATAAATGCTTTTCTAACCATTAAAACTGGCAGTTAAAACAAAGTTTTCATGCCTACCTGTGACCGACGTCCCCATAAATGATTAAGCAGAGTACAGTGCTGTCAGGTCAACTCAGAGCAGGGTTAGTTAGAGTTCCTGCAGGATGAAAGGAGCATGTTGGAAGATAAACTTCAGCCTGCTGCCTCTGTCTATGAAGTTAACATAGCTGTGCATCGGTCTCCCCTTCCTTTGGCCCGAGCTTGCATCAGGAGGTTTGACTGCTGCCAGAGTACAAAATGTGCAGACGGTTGTCGGCGTAGTCCTGCACAGTATGTGCCTTCATAACAATTAACTCTGTTTTATGCTTGATGGCCCACGAGCATTAAATCGATTCTGGATGGATTTCAATTCATAGATCAGTTCTGACAGTCCAAAAAAGTATCACAAATTTCATCAGCTTATGAAGGCAATAAGCGAAACATTAGAGCCAACTGTTTACAGTCGCTTCCTCAAGAAAACGTCTGCATCGCACACTAGCTTCAGCAAAGTGTAAACATCTAATTCATCTAGAATGTGTGTTTGATGCATTCATGTCTCCTTGATAATAACACTCTCACTTACATCATGTTTGAGACCTGATTTCACCACAGACTAAATAACATTACAGCTTGAGTTTAACTGGCAGTTTGTCTGAGATTTGGTTGTTATATTTCTCGGAGAAATAAGCAAAGTAACACAGTACATAAAGCAAGCACAGCAGAAAACATCTGATAGGTCGTACTACAGTGCTTAATTATGTATCCTGAAACTGCTACATTTACTGCGGAAAATGACAGAAAGAAACAAGTTTGCAGATTTCCGATATCTCTGTTGTGACTGTTCTTGTTAACCATGCCATAAAAAAAATAATTGAAGAATAACATTACCAGTTTCCACATATTAATTGCCCTGTTCAAACAAAATGAGTAAACACTCTGATTATATTAGCAAGCTGTGTGCAATCCAAGGAACCTGTAAAAGGTGGAGGGGACATGACATCATCTAATGTGGCAATGTTGCCAGGGTTCAGTGCAAGTTCTGGTAGTAGTCTATGGGAGATGCATGGACAAGCAGACTAGAATCCAGCATATCTATGTCGTATGACCTTTGATGAAGAAATACCTTTATTAAAAAAAAAAAAAAATACACAGAAAAAAAGTCTAATGACTAAGTTTCCAAATGGGTGAATTAGTTTATTTGGTGATGGTCACGTGCCCTTGTTCTTTTATAGTTTCCTTTCTGCAATGGGGAAGCATTATATTTACATCACTGGGTACTTATAAAGATCGTTTAAACAAATTGCTGTGGCAGGTGGTAGTTATTTTTGTAGCACCATAGTTAAAGGGTAATCAGGGAGAGTGTACTTACTGCAGAATCCTCAGTGAAGGCATGAAAATGTTGTAGTGAACCCATCATTACACTGAACGAGTCAATAAACTCAGCTTTCCCAATACGACAAAACTAGTGTTGTCATTTGAAATTAGTAAAACAACATACAACTCAAATCTAGACCTTACGCTGTCATTAAAGGACCTATTTGTCCGAAAAATTTCATTTTTGAGTCTCAGCCCCAAGTCGTCAAAAATGCTTTGGGATGGCGGCCAACTCGTCCTGTAATCCCATGGCGTCATTGCTTTCAACTTTTCTTACTAATAGGACCTTTAATTACAGGTGGGACAATTAATTCAGTCCCCCACGAACCTTAGATCGTGAGGGGGATGTGGGTTAGTAGAGGACATTCAGAGATTAGCACGGTAATAAGGAGTATGAATGAACCGGGTGATTTCAATCAGTTAAATGTTATTTCTCTCAGCATTAAGACGCGTGGCAGGTGGAACTAATACCACTAACAAAGCCCAGCGAGCCCCAGTGAGTCATTGTTGTCTACACTGTGTCCTTGGAACTGGTGAAACATAACAGGATGCAGTCATCGTTAATGTTAGTAATTACACCTGTGCTGTTTGTGCTGTATGTCGCAATGTAAAAAGAGGTCCATGCTCAAAAGCAAACAGAGGTAAGCTACGTGACTCAGAAGCAGCTTCACAGAATTTCATCCATCATTTGTTTGTTAATCTCACCTGAGCTTTTCCTGTCGTAAGATTTGAAAAAAAAGGTCTTCAGAGGAAAAGACCTATCAGAGGCAGGGATTGATTCTGGAGCTTTATTTATAATTAACAACACCAAAAAGATCGATAGGTCAAAACAAACAAACAAGCAAAAAAAACATACAGCACCACAGAGAGATCAAGTGGAAAAGAAAGGGGGGGAAATAAAACAAAACATGAAAAAATACGGTCTGCTTCTAATTACATCTCAAACTGGTGACTTAACTTTTCTTTTTGGCAGCCCCCCCCCTCCAGCTCCTGCCCAGGACTGTGTCTGAGAGTCAAGACTAATCAAAGGCACTTGTATGTAGAGGACTGTTGGCCTCTGAAGGGATCGAGCCAGTTCAGGCCAGCCTGCTGCTCCTTCTCTTCTCTTCTTTTCTTTTCCCCCCCTCTCACTCTCTCCCCCTGTCCTGTCTGTTTAAGGAGAGAAAGATTGGGAAATTCCTTCAAGCTACTTTACTTCAGGTTTCTGTGGGATTTAAACATGCACACTGAGGTTTTGGTACAGTCCATGTTAGTGCCGTTGTTTCTGATTCTGCTCTCTGCCGTGGAGGACACTTTGTTACAATCTGTGAGGTGAGTTTTCCGCACAGCTTTGTTTTTTCATGTTTATTTTGGGATAGTCTAGAGAGCAAGAAGGAAGAGGGAGGTGCAGGGTTTTGCTGACAAAGACAACATTTGCAGATTACAATGTGGAAAAGTTTTTAGGAGTGCCTATACATGTAGTTTACACTTGCAGTTATTTTGTGCAGTTTCTTTATGTAGCTGTACTTGCCTGTAATCCTGCTTGCCAAGCAGCGGGCAGGTCTGCTCTTTCCATTATTGCCTTTTGAACAGCACCTTTTTCAAACTTTAAAACATTTGCAGATTTCTCTTTTGGACCTGTCAGCTGACACAAATTACCATAACAGTGTTATGACAGCTGTAGTCGTCGTGGGTATGGTGCAGAAGAAGCTTTAGTGACATCTTGAGCCACAAACTGAATTGAAAAAGATAAGGAGAGAATGCAAGCGTGTCAAAAACTTGTCATTGCCTTTTTCTCTTTTGGATTTTTACAAAATGCATAACTTGATTTTTCAAAAATATTACATTAAAGAGGAATCAAGTGTGAAAACGGAAAGAGAGAAGGAAGGAATTGGCCGAAATATGAGTGTGAAAGACTAATTTCTGTTTACCTTGGCCTTAAACAGTAGAGCCTCAGTGAGCAGTACTGTAAATGTTGCCATATGACTCAGCTGCAGAGGGGGTGTTTACTTCAAGCAGGTGCACCATGCCTGTGCAGTGATTATATTGTGTACATAGCACTTACAGCCTTTATTTGACAGCAGTGGCAAACCCATGCATGCTTTACCACAGAAATCACCAGCTCCACCTCCTGAGAATCCAGGTGATTGGTGTTTTCTTCGGTTTTTAATGATGCATATCCAAACAATACCTACCTTGTTTGTTCACAAGGTCACAACAACACGTCATTGTCAGAAAGAGCAGGTGTGAAACTGGAACAAGGTGTGAACTAAGAACACAGGTTAGACTCTCTGGCGGCCTCTTAGGCCTGGCCACTGAGGAAGAGTTATGACACCGCCATGAGCATGCAGCGCTCCATCAAGGCAACATCTAAAACACCAGCAGCTTCTTAAAGAGTCAGGGCTATGGTTATGCTCCACCTGTACTCACAAAATAGGGTTATTGTCCTTAACCTTTATTCATCTTCACGCCAGCTTAATCCTTGGATGGGCCCTGTAATTTATATTGTTCAGGCTCCCAGGAACTGAACCAGGATGTGCAGCCATTATTGAAATATGAGTCATAGTCTAAGTAACTTTTTACACATATTTTTTTAAAGAGAAAAAGGCTGTAAAGCAATCGTTTATATCACTTAGCACTTATCACTTAGCCTTATCCATCTGTTTTGCATGTTCACGCCTCGAGGTAGGGTGGGGGATGCAGGGGTAGGATGAAGTGTTAGGACTGCATGGCTCTCCAAAGAGGCATGCTTCAAACCGAGGATAATGACAACTCCGTGTTGACCCAAGGCAGTGTCTCTTGGAAGAATGCTACTACAACTGCTAGTTTGTTGATGTCTTGCTAGCTCACGAGCTACCTAGCTAATGTTACACTGTTTTGCCAATGGCATATGTTGCCTGAATATGAATATAAATGAGGTGAATTCCATCAGTGGAGATGCTCCACTGATATGAGTGCAGACTGGCAGGATAGGAGCATGGGTCGCTAATGTTTGCCTATAAAGCAAAGCTATTGGCCAGGTAATGAAGCAGTGTCCTTTTTTATTTGATGACTTGATTGGAGACCAAATTGCAAGCGTCCATGCTTTTCTATCGCCATCAAATAAACGGTAAGAGGCACTGATATTACAGTACACCGGAGCAGCACAAGAGAAATCACCACAACTGAAGACGCCAAATTGGAAGTGTCCGTCTGCATTTGTTCACATGCTATTGACAACAACTGATGACATATGAGGGTCTTGAAAGGTTGTCCTATTTCATGAGGGGCGATTTTAACCACTTACCCTTGTAACTCTTTTGAGAGGGAAGGAGGCACTCCAAAACAAGGAGTAAAAAAGCTTTATCATATTTCATTTCTCTCCCACTCTTACTTCACAAAAGATGACAAAGATGATCATAGCTGGACGTCAATGAGGGGTAGACACAGCATTTTCAGTCACCTTTTGATAGATCCCAGTTCCATTCCAGCCTTCTACAGTGTGGCAGTAACATCAAGAGCCTCAGTTATTTTCATTTCCACGGAGGATATGTGCTCCAGTGTGCCAGAGCACATACAGGACAGACAAAAACTATGCCATTTTTTTCCTTCTTTCTGAAGAGACAGATGGAATAACGCATCGAGCTGCACTGTCCTGGACGTAAAATAACACCTGCTGTTTTATAGCAGCGGCAACTGTTTGAGGGAAATCTGCTCAATGGGTCCACATGGCTCCATTGAAAAAACTTGGATCCCTACAGGAAAAACCCACTCAGGGACTGATGGAGACACAGTTAACCACTGCTGCCTCACCCCCTATAGGAAGCATCCTGAGACCAGATGTAAAATTTGGTTTCACAGTGTTATGGTGCAGCCATTGCTTGTTTGGTGACAACTTTAATCTGCCAGTTTGTTTGAAACAAATGGCAAATCAGGGCACACCCATTTAAATTCAGTTGAAATGTTCACCAAAACTGCAAACTTGTTTTATGGCGCTGAAAAAAGCTAGAAATGAAGGTTTGTAATGTGGCAAAAGGGAAGACCCACACACACACACATCCTGTAGGTGAATCCTGAAAGGGGAACATCCACATCGCCGATGTCTTCTTTGCCACTGTCCCCCTCATCGCAAAGTTCCATGCTGCATCAAGGAAAGTACCGTGCGGAACAAACAAATGTGTCAGCAGCAGTACAAGCCCACAACAGATGTAGCAGTCCTGATGTAGAGTGTCCACGTTTAGTACCGTCTGCTAACAATCCCTCAGCACAATGCACCACCTTGTACAGTTGAGAAATGTATCTGTGTATGACTCCGCGTCTGACAGTGATGAGGAAAACTGATGATGACTGGTAACTGTCTCAGCTTACCGTCACTGTCGAGTACGCTATTTATTGTCTGTTATATCGGGTCTTAGTGACTGATTGGACGAGGCCGTGGTTGACCACATGTAGTCATCTCGGTGTAATGTTGTCAAAGAAAGTGATTAAGGCTCATCCTGATATGCAGATACATTCAGCGCACTACTCAGCAGAACAGTGTGGTCAGGCCTGAAGAGGGCTGTCAGTGGGGGTGGGAGGCCTGTGCGAAATGAAACTTGTGTAACCCCCTAGTGACACATGGAACACACACATTCTGTATTTCATTTAGTGGGAGTGTCAGGAACACTTGATCTGCTGATTGTTTGAAATGTGTCTACTGTTTCCAGACTGGATCGTCTGGCAGGGCAGAGAATAGAAAAAAAGAATGTCAGACAGCGTCCAAACGAAACAAATCTCACAGAGAGATCCCATGCAGTCACAACAAAGCTCTGCAACAGCTGCCGGAGTGTGCTCGATGAAAGGTGAAGCTGTTCCTGGCCCGTTTGATTTGTTTGATTTATTAGCCTCATCCTTCATGTTCCGTTATTTTGTCCTACCAGGGCGTTTGTTTTGTCTTGATGTAGGACAAGAATGGCTGGCTGTGCTCCGAGAAGTCACATTCTTCCCACTATTATCCATCTCAGGCTTTTCTTCCTTCAATATGTTGAAGTAAAATATCCACCAAGAGAATGGAAGCTCACATGTCAGGCTCAAATTTGTATGTGAAGTTACTGTCTTTACCTTGCCGCTGGGCACATTGAAAGTGTGTGCGCATAGACACTGAACATAAGGACCATCTTGAATAAGTAGGTCTCTGCTGTTGTATTAAGGGGGACATGTCTGAACAAAGGTATTTCAGCTCAGATGTGGTATTCTGTATTTCAAACAGACACAGATGGCGGCCAACTTGACCCCTTCACCTCCACAGCTACATTAAAAAACTGACCTTCATTCTTTTCCCCAGCCAGGTGGGTGGTGTGTGTAAGCTGTCCACAGAGTCGTCCCTGCGCCGCTGCAGGACACCTGATGGCAAGATCTGCAGTGGGAGGGGCAAGTGTGACTGCGGCATCTGCCTCTGCCAGGCCACAGATCCCGGGAAGTTCTTCGGCCCACGCTGCGAGTGCCACGACTGGGTCTGCGAGACGTATAACGGGAACACCTGCAATGGTGCGTACAATGACACACGTATTGACAAATAACACAGCAAAGATCGTCCAATGGGTTTCATGCGAGGGGTAGTGGACACACACATGGATCCACTTACTTTACTACTTGCTGTGGTTGTTAGTGATGGGTCAGCAAGTGATGCAGCAGACCACCTCACCGCGAGCTTGCAGATGGACTCTCCAGCTGACTCTCGAGTGTCTGCATAAGCCAGATGCATGGAAGAACAGAGAGCCCGCGGGGAGTGAGCCAAAGAAAACCTACAAGATTTATTCAAGTTTTTATTGTCTTGTTCATTTGATATGATCTGAAACAGAGAAACATGCATTTCACAGTCTCCGAGTGATTTTAGAGTATTTTGGTTGCACATGTGTTTCCCTCTTCCTTGCCAAATCAGAGGGGTGCAGTATTGTGTCTCCGAGAGCCCGCATCACCTTGGCAGCACTTCAAAGGCCTTCATTGGTAGCAGACAGCTGGTTGGTTCCTGCACTTTACCGAGGCATTAGCTGTTGTTGGGAGGCACAGCTTTGAACATAGCCTGTTGCCTGCACATTTTTGCAAGTTCTCGGAAAGAACATCCACAATCGCGGAACAAGTCGTCTCCCGAGATACTCTTAACTTTGCACATTCATTTTCCAAGATGAGCCCAGACTCTTATTTAGCAACAAAAAGAAGCTATTTCTCTAGAATAAGGAGCTCGGTTTGTCAGCTGCTCCAATTTACTTAGCTCATTAAGCTGGATGGATATCATCATATAAGTTTATATGATATTAAGGGAACGGTGACATGGATTTTCACTTTGTGCTAATGTATCAGGTACATCTAAACCTACCGCAGTAAAATACAACAGTCCTGCAGTAAATCTTAGCTCGATGAATGCTACATTGTTCAGTTTTCAGCTGCTGCTAGTTTAGGTCGACTTAACTTTATGGCAGCAGTTTATGGGGCTCTTTTCTTGGAGCTGCCATAATCAATATTTTTATATTAACAATCAATCAAAATGGCTACATGTAATGTGAAACGGGTTGCTGGTGGTGGGAAGAGTTATCATCAGACCTTGACGTTACCCACCGCGGATCTATGAAGCTTTATAACATCTTTTAACGTATTATTATCGTTTTACGGGACACCACAACTTTACTGTGATTCACTCTCGTCAGCATTGTTCTCAGATGCAGCTGTTTTTCAGCAATGTTACCCAAATACCCATGCATGCTACCTACGCAGCATCAAACATATGACCAGACAGAATTAGCAACATAGTAGCGCACTTAAAGAGTCTGATACTTCCCCCAGGAGTAGGTCAAAGTAAAAGAAACCTAAGGAAGAAACCTAAGGAAGGGTAAATATTGGACTCCCATTGAATGATGTTGCCACATTTTATAATCACTGTTTAAGAAAGCTACAGACTGCCTTATCAAGTTTACTAGGTAATACTAAAAGACAGTATGTCAGATTACAGCTTGTTGTGTTACCCTCTGCCAGCGTGGCCAAAACATGGGTCTACAAGCAAGTAAATACAGGGAACTTATGTGTTGCGTTGATTCTAGCATTCCCTGCCGTCAACCGCAGAAGTGCTTCCACCACCTCATGATGTGAAGATCTTAATCCTCTTTGTGTGTCCATTTGTTTTGGAAGCGAGTGGAAGAATGCCTGAGAGTAAGATCAATAACACACATATGTGTGTAAGTAAGCCAACAACCGACAAGGCTCGGATGAAACATTGCAAACCTGACTGCAAATTGTCGGCATCTGTTTAGTTAAAACCTTCTGACATGCGGACGACAGGTAGCCTCATTTGAATCCCTTGGCTCACCATTTTCTTCCGCCTTAAACAGCCTTCCAACTTTTTTGTTCATCAGCCAATTATTTTCGCCTTCACTTCGCTGAATTTGTGATCAGAATTACCCATGAAATGCATTAGGAATAACTGTATAGAAATTGCCAGTCTTCTCACTAAAGATCGCTAATGTGGTCATATAGAGGCATCACTATTGTTATATTTAGACTGTTTTACAGCCTTTTAAAAACTCATTGTAGTATATTTAACTATGAGGTATTTTAGGAGGGAGGAGTTTATGGCTCTGTTGGATATTAGCAAATTTTACTCCGAGGTTTTTCAAATATTTAGTCAACCCCTCAGAGGAAACACTTCTCAGTGTAATAGAATTCTACTGCACAACAATCTACAGACTCGAAAATGAAAATTTCCACAAAAACTCAGGATTAGAACTCTCACAAAAATGAAAGTTATTGCAGAGCTATTTTGGTGGACTGCATTAGTTTTAAAATGCAAGAGGACTGGCTGCAAGCTTTCCCCCAAAACTTACCATTATCAGATGATATACCCTGGAAGCTGTGTGAAGGGCTGCTCCCCTCTGAGTCAATGTAAAGAAAAAAAGGACCCTCATCTGTTTGTGCGGCATCCTCTATAGTCACTGGGCTATGAGTGTCAGGGTTTAATGGAGATATGTGTGCATCCAGAGCAGGTCTAATGGAGATATGCGTGCATGTGTGTGTGCGTGCACGTGAGGGGTAGGGTGATTTATTTGGGGAGACAAGTTGGCTGCTGTGAGGAGCTCATTATGGTTCAGCAGTCTGGAGCGAGAAGGCCCTGCTTCAGCCTGATAATGGGGTTTCACTCACTGGTACACAGACTGCAAATGGAACCGAGATGTATCAGAAGAGGGATGGGTTTTCACACCAAGACATGCCGGACACACACACACACACGCAGGATCAGGCTCTCCTAGTGTAACATTCATGCGCACAGATATACACAACCAACTGCATGCTATCACATTCATGTGCATGTGTGCATAAAGGGCCCAGGATAATATTCAAAGCATATTGATAAGAAAAGGCACACACACACATGCACACACACACACGCACACACACACAACCTCCCCCCAGTTGCTCAATGGCCCATGCAGCATGCACGGTCTGCTGTCTGACACTGGCAGCCAATTTCTCTCCCCGCAGCTCCCTTATCTCTGCCTCTCACAACTGCCCCGCTGATAAGATCCAATAGATTTTTTCTCCTTAGGGATAAACTGTGTGTTTTTGCTTTCCAAAAACATTAGCTTTCCTGGCATTGGAATGGTCTCTTAGCTTGGATGGCATTCACCAGGCAAACACGGGCTCCCTCAGATCCTCTCAGTTAGAGCAACAAGTCAAGCTGGATGAAGAAGATGAGGATGATACGTTTTTAAATTTAGATCTGATTAACATATTTTGGAAAATCTGTGTTGATAACATATCTTGTCCGGTTGAGTAAAACCCATGAGTAAAAAAAAAAAAAAGAGGAAAAAAATTCAATTTTTAACTGTGAGGAGTGCCCTCGCTTTGAAATAAGGTCTGATTCATTTTCATGGGGAGTGTGTATCGTCTTTCCTTTTGTTGAGTGGGTTTCCATTGGGCGTATGTAAGCCAACTGAACTGGAAACTCTACATTTATATACTATATGTGTGTTCACAAAGATGAATATAGTTAACCCCCCAGGGTGTTCTTGCCCAGTGCATGCTGGGATACAGGTATTATGCCAGTATCTTCTGAAATGTCCCTGCTATCCAGAGGAATGATGAGAGGAGGATGAATACAGTAGGTCTCCTTGTCATTTTTTTTTTTTTGTTACATTTGTACTGCTTTCTTGTCTCGAGAATAGGCACACACAGGCTTGTCAGTTCAAAATGTCTTCCTTTCTTTTTGCTGTGATCCTCTACATATAAAGTATCTCATCATTTAGAATGATTCTGTGTTTGTGTGTTGAGAGAAATCAATATCAGAATTTCACATGGGGTTTTAACACTGGTAAATTAGCCCCCCACTTCATCATGCTACTGCGTGCATGATGGTACAACTACAAAAGTGGTGCACTGAATTGTTTGGGCAGCAAGACAAAGACAGCATGGCAAAAAATATTAAAGATAAGATTCAAAATCTGTTATACTTCTTAAAGTCTGTTGAACTTATGTGCTGCGGTGGAAGCCGGTCATTAGTTTATGTTAGCAGACCCCTTTTTTAAACTAAGTTAATGTTA
Source organism: Acanthopagrus latus (assembly GCF_904848185.1). Classification (NCBI taxonomy): domain Eukaryota; kingdom Metazoa; phylum Chordata; class Actinopteri; order Spariformes; family Sparidae; genus Acanthopagrus; species Acanthopagrus latus. The sequence goes on along the minus strand of NC_051047.1, from coordinate 8,599,822 downwards.
GCTACTGTTGCTCTCTCTCTGTTAGCCGAGTGGAGTGAGCCGCTGAGACGTGGCACTCACGAAAGTGCGTAAAGTCACGGAAAATACTTCACAATGAAATCAACAGCAGCACTGAAGTACTTCAACAAATTGTCAACAGGCTTGTATGGACGTCTGGTAGAGACAGGGAAGGTCTCACATTGCATAGTTTGTTAAAATCCACTCACATATGGCCAATACATAAGTGTAATACAATACATTCAAATTATTACATTGAGCCCCCTTTAAAAAGCTCCACTATGGCTAGAATGTTACTTGAGCCATGGCAAGAAAAGCTGCCAGTGCTATTGCACACCATTTGTACCATGGAATGTTCCATAATGATGCTGTAAATACATCATTTGCATCCAAATATAATGCCTGTGTAGTAAGAGGGAGTACTGAAGTTTTAGTTTAGCAGAGCTGGTGTGGATTTTAAACACACAGGCGCTGATGCTGTCACTCGCATGTTTTTCCTCCCCCTGGTCCATCCCATCTTGTAGTGGAGCGCTGGGATGATGACCTGGACTAACATCTGGTCACCAACTGTGCAAAGCCTTCCTGTCATCGCGCTCCTCCGTTTCTGACCGTGTTTACATCTCCCTCTCAAAAGAAGTAACCGACAGTACACGATAAACAAGACCTCTGAGCACTTAACCCTGTTTCTGAGTGTTTGGAGGAGTATTAAAACCAAGCTCTTGCGGTCATTTTTGTAATCATGTCACTCCCTGTGGTCACTGATGAGGGCCGACGTGGCAATGTTTCTATTCTCTCCTTCACAGCCTTCCCTGTTTTTCCGCTCATTGATGAGCCACGTGAATCCTCTCTCTCCCGCCTCACTCTTGCTGTCTCTCCCTCCCTCTCTCTCTCTCTCTCTCTCTCTCTCTCTCTCTCTCTCTCTCTTCCTGTCTGAGCTGAGCCGAGCAAAGTGTTTTTTCTCTGTTTTTTTCAGACAGGCTGTGCTGCTCTGCGATTTATGGCCTTTTTCTATCGTCAGAAACCCAGAGGGTGGTCCGGGGCTCTGCAGGCTGGCATTGTCACCATGAAAAAAAAAAAAGAAGAAAAAAGAAAACACTTGTAATTACAACACTTGTCAGTAATTACTGTGACAATATTGGGTTGCGATAGACCATTATATCAAGATTCAACCCCTCAGCCAGCAATCACCCTTTGAGTTCAGTCTTCATTGGAACTTAATGATTTATTTAATTTTCTAATTTATTTTTTCTTTTAACAACACTTAGTGTAATGGCACATGAAGTGTTTGATCACACTCGAGTCAACAGTTCTCTCTTGTACCACCCCTCCAGCCACTGATGTGGATCGAGGCAGAAAGCCAGGTATGTCTGCAGCCCAAAACGGTCTGTAACGTAATGATTCTGGCAGACTTTATCGTACTGGTCTCCTCTCACCTGACCTCAGAGGAGCAGTTAAAATGGTGGCACAGTCACAGCCTAAACCCATTTTCCCCCCTGATTGATGGTTGTTTTGGGGTTTTTCTAAGAACACATTTTAGCCTCTCTGCCTCTCTGTCCAAGGCTACGGGGTTTCCTGGCACAGGCCCCTGCCTCTCTTCCCCCCCCCCCCCCCCCCCCACCAGAGCCAGAGGAGAACCCAAACACATTGGGGTTTGATGTCAGCAGCACATGCTGGAAGAAGTCTGTTGGTCCGGTGTCGTTCCAAAGCAAACCCCTTTAGATCCACGTTCTGTCAGTATTACATAAGCTTATGATGTTGCTTCCAATATGGATATAGACAGATGATACAGACATGGGAAAACAACTCGCGAATGGCAGCCTGACCAAACTAATAGGTTTAGTACATCATTTCTGTTGATTTCCACAAGAGAGGGAGAAAAAAAACAGAAAATAGGGACCCGCAGTGGAATGCAGTACTTGAGCCATTACAGCCCGTTAAATTGTTCATCTCTGTGATTTTTTTTCTCCTTTTTTTTTCCTAGTACATATTTTGATGTGCTCTCACTTAGATATTCTGAGCTTTGCTGGGCAGTGTGCCTGTGCAGTGAGTCACCTAATGATTCCAGCGTGGGCCACAAGGAGAAAAAGCCACTCAAGTGTATCCAAGTCCACTAGTAAAAGGCTATTTTGATTGGCACCACTAACAGCCACCAAACACCTTATTTTGCTGCAGCAAGTGGTTCTTGCGTTGCTGCGATCGTTCCTGTAGAAGGTTTGAATAAAACATCTTTGGGGGGAAGTTGACAAATAGATGCCCCAAGAAATGTACAGAAAATAACGGAGGGATGAAAAGTGCAAGTTCCTCGTTTTGAGGCACAGAGAATGAGTTATTACCTGAGACAGGTGTCTCCCAGATCTTTTCCCACTGAACACGATCTGACTAGCTGCCGTTTCACGCTCCGTAAGCCACAGAGGGAGGAAAGCGAGGAGGAATAATTACTCACTGAAATGAGTGCCATGTTATGAAGAACAGGATCTAAACAAAGTAAGTGGGGAAATGTCATTTGGAAATGAAAAATCAATTGCAAGTAATAAATGAGCATGGAGACATTTTTTTTTTTTTTTTTTTTTTTTTTTTCAGATTTGCAATATGTAATGCACGTCTTACATTTGAGTGTGGCTGAAATCTCAGAATAGGCCCAAGATTGCCTCAGACGTAAGTGAGATAAATGTTTTCTGCTCACGGAGAGGAAATGATTTCCGCTACACATATTTAACCAGTAATCAGTCAAAACCGATGAATTATTATGTTCCATACAAACCTATTTCCGTTTTTAATCTCTCTCAGCATCACACTTTGTTTATCATTAAGCCGGAGCAAGTTAAATTCTAAACCTGAAATTAGCTTGCTGCATGACTCACCATCACCTCGTCAAGGACAATTAATCATGGTAACGCGCCATCACCTGTTATTACTGTCATCGATGCTGGCGCGGACGCAACCTCTCTTCGCGACCCCATTGGATGTATCCGGGCGCCGGCTGGACCCCGATTGGCTGAGCGCATGTGTCCGTCGCTGGAGTGTGGGACGGACCCCGACACCCCCATGTCACAGAGAATTGCTGCTCAGGAAGCACCAGGAAAGATAAACCGTCGACAGACAGCCACCTTCCCACACACATAAAGTTTTGCCCAGCAGACAAAGAGGGGCTGTTTTATGTGTCAGAGTGATTACCAAGTGGAGATTAATGTGGGCTAGTGGGTGGTAGCGACTTTGTAATATTCTGCTGAATTAAATTGGAGAGACCTTAATCTAATTCTGGCTTTTCAGCGATTGTGCGGTAGTTCCCCGCCCGCAAACAAAATGATGAATCCGAGAAGAAATGTCCACACATATAATCTTATTCTGATTATCTCCACGAGTCTGTGTTGACTGTGTAAAATCAAATAACAAGCAAAGAGCAATAACATACTGTAGTAGCAAATGTACAGTGGCTGTGGTCTACAATAGAAATATTCAAGAATAACAAATGACTTTAGAAACAGCTTTAGTTGTGATGTTTTAGAGCAGGCAGCACACAAGAGAGTGCCCACTGCTTTTAAAGATCATGGCTGACCTATATGTGACCACATTGTAATAATATGGAATTTTGAATAATGTTCTATTGTTTTTAAATAACTTTATATTTTTACAGAGTTTGTGGAAAAAGATTCAAGTACTCTGACAGCCAGCAGAAAGCACATTCCATTTCTATTTCTATTCTCTGCCTCTACATTTTCACAGTTTGTATGTCAGCAATTCGACCCAGTATCACAGCAGTTGAGTTGTGAAATACCTCCAAAAATTAATGTGACAAAATGTTTTGTGAAAAGCTTGCAATGGGGAATTGGTGTCCATGTACATGAATCCTATGATCAGATTTCATCAATATCGCATTATCTGATTTTTGATAACACAAAACTGGAATCATCTTTTCCTAACCTAAACCAATATGAATTAAATATCAGAAATAGTAATTTGGTGCCCAAGCATCCTAATCTGTTCTCTCAACCTATTTCTGTTCTTCGTCTCCCTTGTGTTTGCAGTGCTGTCGAGGCATAAACCTCAACCCCAGACTGGATTCGTAAATGGAATCTTTCATTCACTCATAGAAACATGGTGCAGACGCGAAAGAGTTGTGCTGCGAGTCAGAAAAGCAATTTAACATTGCTACCCATGTACACATCAAATTGTGCAACAATTTCACAAACTTCAATGAACAGTTACATTCAACCTTGAAATTCCTCTCTAACCAGTTTATTTTCCCCAAGATTGTATTGTACCTGGGGCTGCCGCTTCCTTTCGAAGTGCACTTTCCACATTCCTCCCTCCCTTGAACCTTTCCCTAAGCGTCCCCTGAGACGTATCGATAATGAGCAGAGACAGGAGACTTGCCTGTTTTTAATGACTGATGGACAGCCCTTGAAAAGGACACCGCATTTACATGATGAACGAGTCAGGAGAATGATTGAGTGTGACATACAAGGCCCGTGCTGCTCAATGCAGTGGGAGCAACATTTATAATAACTTGTCAACAGCCCTCCATTTGCATCACATGATCCCTCCTGTTTTTCATAATGCTCACTACGGCCATCAGAACAATGAGAAATAGTGACGCCAGGCTGCCTGCGTGGGTCCTCTGAACACTGCAAAGCTCCTACTGAGTGATGGATGGAGAAATTAATATATCATCCTGAAATTTTACAACAAAAAAGGGGTTGTACTGCAAATAAGACTGAAAAGATATAAAAGACAAAACTGTACTCCCTGCCTGGTTGCTTAGACGAGCCTTTATGCACCTCCAGAGACATGTATGATATTTAACATCCATTAAAACAAAGACAATTGGGAGTACAACGGGTTCCTTATAATAATTAGGAGTCAAGGAAGACGAATGAATCCCAAAACGCTAATTCATACACTCTCCTGATAAAGCAATGCCATCACGTTGGTTTTAAGATAACACCGTGTTACTTTTGTTTATAGAGTGATATGCAGCGCTGGCAGAGGGTATGCTTTTCAGCATCGAAAAACAGCGTGTGGTGTGTTTCCCCTCAGACCGCGGCTTCTGTGACTGTGGGACGTGTGAGTGTGACGAAGGCTGGTCCGGAGATGCCTGCCAGTTCCAGGAGGAGTGTAACCTCCCCAACAAGAAGAGCAAGGAGCTGTGCAAAAATCCACAGGGGGTGGTGTGCTCCAACAGAGGTACTGTGATCACACACACACACACGCTCATGTATACACAGAATCAGTCTTAAAGAGTGCACTTAGAATTTAATCTACAGGCACCGCATATTCAAAGACACATAAAGACACAGTTACCACAAAACAATGATATGAAATTTATTTAACTTTTAATATTTTGCTTTGGTACCACTTTCCAACCGTTGAGATATTCTCCATGAACGTAAAATAAAGTTGTAACTAATGGCTCTCCCAAAATGCTTTAAAACCCAGTAATAAGCCATCTATAAAGAAAAGTCATATGTTGCCAGGTTGTGAAATCTGCTGCACAGCACTGATTTCTAATCATTGGATACTGTAGCTTATGTGTTACAATGAGTTTGTCCTTTTCAATAACTGCTACCAGCCAAAAATACAGACGAAGTGAAGGGGAACCTGCCTTCTTACTAAAAGCTAAAAGCTAAAAGCTCAGTAAACATAATACTTTTATGGTATCTATCAAGTCTTCTTCTCTACAGCATGATTTCTTTTAGTAAATGATGCGTGGCTACCTTTTGATTGACAAGTCGCTACCACAGCGGGTCCCCAGGATCTCAGTCACATCCAATCAGGTAGCATTGCATATCCTCTGCAATTCTACCCTCTTGTTCGAGAGTAGGATTGATGGTGGCTGAGATGCACAGCTCGAGTGTTTAGAATGGCAGTCCGCAAATTAAGTGGCGAAGTCACAGTGGATTTACACTTGTATTAACCATAATAAAGCCATTGGTTACAACTTGATAACCCCTTTCAGTTCAGTTCTTACAGCTGAGGCAGATACTTGTGCTCTATCAGTGTAAACAATCTCTTTTCCGCTAACGCAGGTACATTAAATAAATCCATGCATGAATCAGCATCATTGGGAAGAGTGACCTCTTGAGTTAACAATACTGTAAGTACGTATTGATAATTCAATTTCATCTTAAATCTCATAAGCCAGACCTCATGTGAAGCACAAAGTCCAGGTTTGTGTGTTTATGTCTGTGGACACTTGATTGATTATTGGTACAATGAGGACGCACACTGTGAGCAGATGTCTGGGATGACAACCCCTCACCTACCGAGGCCCAACCCCACCACTGGCCCCCAGCTAAATGAAGGATGAACACAAATGTGGGTGTCCGCTTGTCAGCGTGTACACACACACACACACACACACACACACACACACACACACACACACAAATATAACCCAACCACCTTCAGACACCAGTCTAGCTCTGTTGCCACATGTTGACTGCGCCTCCAATGCACATCTGCTAACCAGCTGGGCTCTTGGTCTCAGAGTTCACTGCATCAAAACATACACCCGTACATCCTTCCACCCATGACTGACCACATAATGCAAACATATACACACAAACAAACTTGACCCTTTTTCAGCAAATAAACTCAAAGTGACAGTTCACCCCAGAATCAAAAACACAGTTGCTGAGTTTTTACAGATACTGGCTGCAGAGATGTCTGTCATCCCTGGACAATTTTGGTGCTCAGAGCACCAAAAGATATGTTTGACAACCTCAGCAGCAGCGATAGAAAATAGTTCCGACATGGCACCACACACAACAGGGTCTGTGGATTGTTTTGATTTCTGGAAAGAGACATTGCTGGTGAGTTTTTTCAAATGTATTTCCTTAATGCCATCTAGTAGCGTTATATTCTAGAGAAGGAAGACATCTCTACTGCCTGTTATCTCCAAAACTTGGCAACTTAAACCAGAGCAATCTAGATGAATAAATAGCACTACAAAAAAAACTGTCCCTAAAGCTGTTATCTTCAATAGGCACCTGCCACTGCGGTAGCTGCATGTGTGACAATGAGGACAACAGGGGTCTGGTGACTGGACGTTTCTGTGAGTGTGACGACAGCGAGTGTCTGGACGAGGACACCGGAGAGGTGTGTGGAGGTATGCCCCGCAGACCCCGTCTCACCCCTTCACTCTTCACCCAAAGCAGAACAGACACCTTAGTTGAACATATGGTGTCATTCTGTCTCAGTTGACTTATTCAGTGCCAGCAGCTGTCATACAAACTTTCTCTTTTTGAAGGAAAACTGACAAAGTTTATTTTTCTGTTTTTATTAAGAGTTTGTGATAACTGATGTCAACTGACCATTCGCTTAACCTCTCCCCTGAACAGCAACTGTCCAGTGTCCAGTCTTAGCTCAGCAATTATTATGTTAACTCCTATAACATTGTCATGACATAGCACCTACAATACGCCAAACTGTTACAGACAGGGGGTTTGTATTTTCCACAGTGGTGATGCACTCAGAAATTGTGAGGGGGGCCAAATCTCACATAATGCTATATAACCATCATTGTTTTTTTTTGTTTGTTTTTTTTTAAAAACACAAAATCTTTCAAGGAAATCCAAAAAGTATATGTCATCTTGTTAGCTACCAAGCTTGCCAAGCACATCTAGGAATTGACTGGACTTTTACCCAGTCTCTCATACAGGTAATGTTCAGTTCCTCAAAAAGATAATGATAAAAAAATTATGTTTTAGTCCATTTCCAAGGTTCCACCTAAAACAAAAATATTTACAAAATGTGTACACATTTTTTTGTATTTATTGTAATTTTTTGGTTCTCCCCTTATTTGTACAACAGAAAACAATCTGTAGATGAGCACGATGCTCTTCCTGAAGTACATTTTCTAACTAAACATAATAAAACACAGTAGCCCCATGTGTCCATGAAGGTTAATTGGGAGTTAAATGTAATTTGAGTTGTTCTCAGCCAACTGAATTTAACAGTGTTATACTCACCCCTGTGTTCTGCAGTTGATTCTGAGCCTGTTCGTCAGGGTTAATTAGCCATTCACAAGTTCATTTTGAAAAACAAATTCTAACATTACCACTTAAAAGCAGTCATGACAAATGTCAAATGTTGGATATTAGTACACTGTGTTTTTGAAAAGGTCACCTTTTCTGATACTGTTTGGCACAAATAGAACATAATCACCATTTGTAGCAATTGTACAATCCTCTTCAAATCCTAATACCTGAAAATGTAAATGAGTAACAAGGTGAAATCTGTTTAACGCTGAGGTGAACTCATCACTCTCGGATCTGCTTCCAGGCCATGGCCAGTGTTACTGTGGAAACTGTTACTGTGCTGCTGGTTGGCATGGAGACAGATGTGAATTCCTGTGTGACATCAGCCCGTGGGAAAGCAAGAAGAGATGCACGTCTCCAGATGGCAAAATCTGCAGCAACAGAGGTCTGTTTACCCACTTCAAAGCCAGCATACAACACACAACCAGAGCAGTCTGGGATCCCATCTTGTATGGTTATTTCATGATAGTTGGTTGAATTATGATGTCAATTTTGAATGTGATATTATCGTTAATGGAAATCAAAATAAGAAAATAAATGCAAAATATAATAAAAAATATTGAAAACATGTTTTTCCAAATCCAGATGCAGATATTTATGATTACTAATTCACACAACACCTTACAGCTTGACCGTACAGCTACACAGCTCATTAGAATCCATCCCAATGGTGATGATTCTAATTAAATTATGCTGCTGAGAAACAGGAAACAAACATTCAGGTTCATTTCCTGTCTGTTATCTGGAGTTGTTAGAGGAGGAAAACAGGCTGTCTTGGAAGAACTGATGGAAATGAAGGGAAAGGATATTCAATCTAGATGTAAATACATTAGTTTCCAGTATGTCTGACCAGTTCAGTGTGACTTCTGTGATCTACCAGAGATGGGTCGTCCTTGACATCAAGAAGATGAAAAGCAATGAAGACAGTGGGAAAAGTACAGATAAAAATGCAGAGACCGGTTCAAGAAATCATCATACAAATTCCACCGAAAATCATCCGAGATTGGTGGACAGGCAGTCAGAGAAAGAGCCTCACTAGCACAACTCAAGTGATCCTGAGGGATTTCACTAAAGCTCCCCCTTAAATTAATTACAGCAGACTGGCTGAGGGCTGGCTAAGTGGTAGGACTAAATGGTAGGCTACATGGATGGAGCCCCCTATGATTTATGGTTAAGTGCACAGCTGACACAACATGAACAACCATTCACAGTGTACATGGCGGAGTATCCCATTGTACTCTTCTTTAAAGGCCATGCAAAGACAATCCCGAGAGTAACAAGAGAGGGGAATATAGGAAATATGAGTGCAATTAAAAGTGAGTCCGCACCAGTTTGAAATGATTTATTGCCACTGGTTTTTATGTGAAAATCAACCATGACACATTATTTCTGCTTGTTCAATAAGCTTGACAGTGTTTCCCAATTTTTTCAAAAGCAACTATCAATTGAATTGTCTATGGATTCCTTTATTGATTGGTTTTTGATCCATGTGGGAGAAAAGATTATTAGCTTTGATATAGTTTAATTACTCTCTCTGGTGAGCAAAAGCTTAGCTAAGAAAAAGGATACAGCATGTACAGGAAGTCTGAAAGGTTTGGAAAGTTGAGGTTTGTAACTTTTAAGAATTGATGAAACAAAACATTCTTTGGACATTTAGTTATGTCTATTCAAGGCAAAAACAACAAGTATAACAAGGCTGCCAGTAGGGGTGGGTCATCTGATAACTTTTGAGTGTGATAGATCTAGAAGGCATGCACAATCCGCTTTTTGGACAAAGTGTAGAGGTCAAGGTATTGAATGCCCTGTTCCTAAACTATACATAACCTCACTGATTAGTTTATAATGCAACGTGAGTTACAGCTAGGGGCATGGCGGGTTAGGAGCTTGTGCCAATGCAAGGGCTTAAGGTCCAGTGTGAAGGCTTTACTGGCACTGAGCAGTGTGGTTGGAGATTGAAACCAACTGAGCAGCCCTCGTCTCAGCCTCCACTCCGAAGGCCGCTAAAAACACAAAACATTAAAAGGTGCTCTCTAGAGTGAGTGTTTGGTTTGTCCATTCAGGACTTCTGTAGAAACCTGGTGGTGCAACATGGTGGACTCCATGGCATGTGCCCACTCCTTCCGTATATGTACAGTAAAAGGCTCATTCTAAGGTAAGAAATCTAGACAGTTATACGATTGTGGTGATTATGCATTAATGAGAAAATAATTATGAAAATTACATTCCATCCCCTAAATCCTACTCACAGGAGCTTTAAGGATAGGGAGAAAGGAGAATTTCCAGGGCTATTTCCAGTCTGGCTATAAACAAAAGGGTATTTCAAATTTGAGAAAGAAAAGATCGCAAATTAGGTTGTTGATTGTGACTGTGATGAAATTGGTCATTATTTTGGGGGGCAGATTGTCCTCAAGCAGCGTACCAGCAAGGCAATTTGATTCTTAACTCCCATCCCTATATGACATGCTGCCATTTTGCTCCAAATTAATCCTCCTTTAAAGCATTGTGAAGATAATTCCTGGTGATTATAGGAGGTGGATCAACGATGATGATTACATAAAGGCGGCTTGATTTGATTTCATCATCCTGTATAGATGTAGAGATGTGAAGTGTTTTGTAGAAGACTGTAAAATGTCCTCCCTCTCTCTCTCTCTCCTGCTGCGCTCAACGCTAACCTTTGTCTCCTGCTCTGCTCATGCTCTGAAATGGATGAGTGAACGATTTCACTGACAGTGCACAATGGATTACTCTCTTACTCTGTTCCAACAGGCTGCCGACCCCCCGTCTGTTAGGTTCAACTAGTCTCCACAGTTGGGCTAATAATAAACTAACTGGCGTACTGTCAAAATGACAACAGTCACACAGTGCTGGAGGCCAAACACGTGTATCTGTACTAATTTTTTTTTTTTTTTGTATGAAAACAGTCTGAGACTGAGATCATATGGTTGCACAAGGCACACAGAGAGGTAATGTTCCCTTTTGTGTGATGATGGCGGGCAAAAACAGTCTCTAAATATACAAATCGTTAATGCATTCTCTAAAGTGGCTCTGGTTCCATTTTACAGACTGTAGAAAGCCTTTATAGAATGTTTCTGAGCAGTAACTGGTACAGGTGCTGTAATCTGCTCCGGTGAAGCCAGGCTGTGACATTTGTGGCAGACATAAAAGTGCATGTCTCCATAAATCCGAGGCTCCAGGGTTATGAGGTGGTGAGGGAGACCGAACCAAGGGCCAAGGGCCAGACACGCGCCAGCCACAGCCCATGGACTTGCCAGCTGGCCTGGCTCCCCTGGGGTTCCCTGTGCTCTGTCACTGCTGATAAGAGAAAATGGGATTTCCACTAGCTGCTGCTGCTCAGCTGACGCCTGGGCTAAGATGTAAAACAAACAAGAGAGAGAGGGAGAGAAACAGACAGATACGTAGATTAAAGGAGAAGAATGACACAGGAGGAGAACTTGTATTTATCCTGTTGTATGTAGCCTCCGCTGACTAGAAAAGTATATCCTGCCACCCACCACCCACATCTGTGGGAGAAGATTGGCCCCCTGTTAATAATCTCATTCGTTTTTTCTCTGTTCTCATTGTTGTTTTATTTGGACTGTACAGCTGAAAAAAGAAAACAGCCTTACAATTCAATGTGAATTTACAGTATGTGTGTTTGTGTGGTTGTGTTTGTCAGGGACCTGTGTGTGTGGAGAATGCAACTGTTACGATGTAGATCCCTCTGGCGACTGGGGAGATATACATGGAGACACCTGCGAGTGCGACGAGAGGAACTGTCATGCAACCTACGACCGATACACGGATGATTTCTGCTCAGGTCAGCATGAGGTTTTCAGATTATAGAAATACTGTACATGTATGCAACTATGCAACATTTACAGACACCTAGATTTCCCTTGAAAATCTGGCTCAGTGTTTTGGATATATGCCTGTTTGCTTTCTTAACAAGAGATGAGGAGATCAACAGCACTCTTGTGTTTGTCTTTGTAATACACGCCTGCAGCCAGATGCCAGTTAGCTTAGCACAAAGACTGGAAACAGGAGGGAAGCAGCTAGACTAGCATGACTCTTTCCAAAGGTTACAACATTTGCTTAGAAAAGTGAAACTTTAATGGACTACGACCAGTAATGTCTTGTGGTCTCTGATGGTTGGCCAAGAAATAGTTAAGCAAGTTGTCATTTATACTTTTTACAGTTTAATCAAACATAATATGTGTGAGTTGATTGGCTGTAGAGGAGATGGTAGGTCTCAGAGCAAAGCAAGCTGTTTCTTCAGCGTCTTTATGTTAAGCTGAGCTAACAAGCTAATGGCTCATTGGTGTACAGTGAATCCGATATTGGTAAGTTTTCCTCATGTAAGTCTCTGTAAGGAAGTTAGCATGAGCACAGTTTTCAAAATGCTAAAGTATTGCTATGAAGTGAACTGACCTATGTAATATACAGCTACTGGTATATCATTTTGTTTACCATTTAATATTGTTCACCCTCCAGTTTCTTGCACTGAACACACCAACAACGGCTTCCCATCTGATTCTACTCCGGTGCAACTCTGCAGTTGTAAAAAAGAAACTTTCCATATAACTTAACAATAAAATGTAGAGGGCTGGGAATGACCTTTCACTGTTTCTCCAAGAATTAATGAACAACATATGATGGATGGTACCATTGTGCCCACAACTACTAATTTATGTACCAGAAAATATTTTAGCAATCTAGCACAGACGCAGTTAACAACCTTCATGTGTAGTTCACTGCAGCAGAAAATGCAAGCACAGTTCACTTCTTTTAACATTTTGAATCTCATCTTTCTCCATCAGTTCCTCTCTGTTTGTCCTCTGGACCAGTTTTAATCAAAGATGGTCAACCAGGAGCTTAAAGCAAGATAGACAGTCAAAGTTTGTTCAGTCGATGTTTCTGAGGACCTTTAAATTCCTCTTCATCAGTCTTCACACACACACACACACACACACACACACACACACACACACACACACACACACACACACACACACACACACACACACACACACACACACACACACACACACACACACACACAGAAGCTTCCATTTTTACTTTCTTGCTTCATAACCTACTCAACTCCCCACGCTGCCTGGTGTGTCCACATCACTCAGTGGTGTTTTTTCCCCCTCAGTGGGCTTAGTTGAATTTTCCTTCTACAAAGCCTCCACTTTGTTTCACCTCTGTGCTTCCTCCACCTCTTATCTTTTTCCTCTCGGTAGGTCATGGCCAGTGTAATTGTGGCAGGTGTGACTGCAAGGAGGGATGGGCTGGGAAGAAGTGTGAGCATCCTCTGTCCTGCTCCTTGTCTCTGGAGAGCAGTGTGAAGAAGTGTCGCGGAACGTCCAATTTGCCCTGCTTCGGACGAGGTACCTGGTCTTCCCATCCGCTCCTGTTGCCATGGTTACTGCAGCAGGCCTGTACTCCCCCTCACCTCTTGGTGTAAAATAGGCCATTTCCAGTGTTTCGCATCTCTTAATCCATCCTTAAGAGGGCTGGAGACATAAATCTGATAGTATCTTTAAACAAGCCGCAAAATGAGAAGCAGCCATGCATTGCATTTACTCTGTGAAACAATATCCTAAACATGAATGTTGTAATATTATGAAAGGTAGCGTCATCAAACTATAGAACAAAGACTACAACCCATCATGATATCCATTAAAAGACTACAAAACCTATAGTCAAGTGAGGGAGAGGAAAAACTAGTGAGGGAGATGAAAATAAAGGGAAAAGGAGCGATAGCCATGTTTCCATAAAATGGCAAGTGAATTTTAAGTGAACTTTTGAAAGTTTTCAAAAAAAAAAAAAAAAATGTATGCAATTATAGTAATAATGATAATCTGGTGTGCTTCTAACTGTTTTGAGTGAATGAACTAGGCTATGGAGAGGGTCATGTTGTCAGAGGATGATGTGGTGTGGGCTATGTGGCAACAGAAGTAAACAGGGGCTAGATGTACACAAACCAGGTGACAAATGGAGAGAGGTCTTCAGGAATTACTTTCAATAGGGCAAGTTGGAATTGATCATGCAAGTCAGCTAGCATTGGCCATGTTGCCATGCTGTCCAGAGTCGAAATGCAAAGATTATGATGCACTATAGAGAGTGGAAACAGAGGAGTACAAAAAGAAGTCCTAAATTATGTGACCAATAACACATCAAAACAGGTGTTTTTTATTTAAATCCATGTCTTGTGCAGGATTTGTTGGTTGCTCTTGGGAGACACTCCATTCAAAGTTGACCCCTCGTCCCAGCTCAATGGTTCAGACAGAGAGAGACGGCACAGTGGTGGTTAAGCAAGCAAGAGCGTGAATGAAGAGAGGTAGTTGATTAGTGAGAACAAAGCAGTGAATATGATAAATAAAATGTTATTTTCTGATTGTCTGACAGAGGTTACTTTCCCAACAAATCACACCCACACAGTTCCTGCAGATCCTTTGTAATTATGTGTGAATACAAGTGTAGCGTCATCGAGTCTGCTGTTTACCTCTCTGCTCTGCCTGCGTGTATGTGTGTGACCCAGCCCTCGGTCAAACAGATACATAGACCTGCAGCTCTTCATACATAAAAGACCAAGAGCACAAGAGAGAGACGCAGACTGCATTGTAATATGGTCAATTCATTTTTATCGAATCCCAACCTCACACCTGGCATACTGTTATTGGCTGGGGGCTATACACCCACCGCCATATGGACACAGAAAGCTCTCAAACAGAGCAAAATACTGAGAAAATATGAAAATACAGGCAGAGGGCAGGGTCTCTGTAGACACTGACACACCACACATTTCTACTGGGTCATAAATTATGATTGTGAGGGATTACTTTTGTACAGTATAGCTTTACAATGGCATGACAGGAAAAGACTGAATTCACAGAGTTTAAGTTGTAAAACAATGCCTCAGTGTCTTGTTGTCACCACCCCTCACAAGCCCCTAGAGAATAGCTCCCCACATTTCAAGACATACCAATATACGCACATGCAGGTTGCACTACTGCTTGTCAGTGCATGTTAGGATTTTGCCCTGATATGTGTGCTTGTGCTCATATCTATGTATTGTATGTGCACATTTATATGCCTGAGTGAGATTAAGGGACACTGTTCGTCTGCAACAGTGTAAGCCACGGCTGGGAGAGCTCTCTCAATAGAACAAGCTGTAGGTCGATGTGTCGAGACTTATTACAGTGCACTGTATGCTTCATTAGTGGCCATTCTGGTCAGGGGAAGCTTGTTTTCTTGGAGCCTCCAAAATGCAAGGCCTAATACTAATATTAGATACAGATACTGAGGCAACACTGGAAACCCAATGCGAGGGTCCAAGTTGTGCTTCAGTTGTTGTCCCAGTCATGCACCCTTGAGGCTGTTGATTGATGACAGTAAGGAAAAATCGAGGGAATAGACAAACAAAAAATGTAAATAACACTAGTTTATCTTTTTAGGGTGAGAAATCCGACATTCTGTACAAGCTGTTTGTATCGTAGACTACAAATGAAAATATATTTGCAATGAAGACATTTCTACATTGGAAACTTGTTTCTGAATGTTGTGTCTTTTTCTATAGAACTAATTAGCACTGAGTGAAGAGGCAACAATAAAGTTCACAGGAAATGAACATTCTTAGATATCATTTATCAAGATGTTGATGCTCAAAATCTCAACTAATCTGCTTCATCAGGACTGTGTGGGTGTGGTTTTATCAGATTAACAAAACATGAGCAAACAACCCCACTACTTTCATCAGATTCAGATTAAAATACTGCTCAGCCCTGATTGGTGCACAAGCGTATGATATCATCTTATCCTGCTCACTTAAAGTAGTGACCTCAGACAGCATGGCACAGACAGAAAGCTTTTACTTGAACCAAAACTGTTCAAACTTTGGCAACTTTGTCTTTAAACGCCATCGTTATCAAAGTAGTTTTAAAAGCCTTTGAATTCTGTACGTGATGCTCAAACCCTTAATTAAGATTAAACTGAACAGATGTACACAGCCTGAAGCTTTCTAGCCAGAAAAGGGTGAAACAAATTAGTCACCTTTCGCAAAGCTGCGCTGATTAATCTTTACAGGCAGTGGACATAAACACCCATGGCCGCAGCTGTGATATACTGTATTAATTTGAAATATCATGAAACTAATTAGGGTTGGGATCACATTTTGAGTTAAGTAATCCAGAAAGAAAGGTATTTATAGTCATGTTGCATTGAAGGTTTAGATATTGCTCTCCCTAGAAGAGGCAGATGAATAAATGTTTAACTTTTAGGCAACTGTGCAAAGCCGAAGTCAAGAACGAAACAGCAGAGGTCCTATGTGACTTTGTTGATATCAGCGTTCAACCTGTGTGTGGAAAATGTGCTGGTGCAAAGCAGTACCTTAGAAAAAAAAAAATGCCTTGGATTCATATAGAGAAAAAGTATTTAAAAAAAAACATCTGCACAGCTTGTAGAGCGGTGCAGAATAATAATATCTCTTTTCCTTAAAAACACAATTATGATTGTGAATCAATAATTTTAAAATGTTTGTCAGGTCCAAAACAATTGTTTTGTTTATGTCTTTTTTCTGAATTCTGATGGTTGGTTCCAGCTTCTAACAAGGTTTGTCAGCCAATGGTATAACACTGTTGGTATCACAGGGTATCTGTGTTTTGTCAGCGATCAACTGTCTTGGTAGTTAGTGGTAGTTTGTGGAAAACAACACAAGAATGGCTGAGTTCTTCAGTATACGCCCAGCAACATTACTGTTAGCTAGTGTTAGCAACATTAACCTTTGCATGCTAGCACTAGCAACATTATCGAAGAACAGCGGTGCTGTAACTTGCACTGATTTAGCTTGATAGCTAAGGTGTAATGTCATGAAACCAGGAACATGGCTGGTTATGTCAGCTTGAAAATCACAACTAAAGAAAATAAAGACCTAGCAAATTGTGTTTTCAACATGTAGGAAGGGTTCATATTCAAGTAAAATTTAATATAGAACACTGTTGTAAAGATTCCTTAAGATGAGATCAGAGACAAGTTATATCTTCCATGACTAAGCCAGACAACACTCAGCAAAGTCAGTATTGTGGCGTAGCTTTGCTCAGACAGATACTATGTCCAGAGTTAACAATGCACAATGGTCACTTTACCATTGTTCTTAAACTGACTGACAGCCTGCATTGTTCCAAAGTACGTATGCTATGGTCATTTGTTATTAAGATAAATTATCAAGAAAAGTAATGCACAAGTCTTCTGAGGCATCCCTCGGACCTATATTTTACACTGCTGCAGCAGCCTTAATCAATCTGCTTTACAGTGCTGTATGAGCCATTGTTCAGTGTAGCATTATTCCATTCATTTTGCTCTGAACATTGGTGTAGTTTTCTGGGAAATACCGAGCAGTGTCCTTGTACTTCAGGATGAGGCAATAAGAAAAGGTAAAGCCGGCTGTACTCTGTTGGTCTCACAGTGATTCAACTTAATAATGTAGGCGGTGGTGGGCGATACTACAGGGAGCACAACCTGCCTGGTCACAGGGCTCTGTGGATTTAACAGGGGTTAATGTGAAGCATTGATTTCCTGTTTCATTTGAAATCCACAGCCTTTCAGCCACGTCCGTGTTCCAAATGTAAAGAGAGGATATGTAGGCTGCAGCAAACTGTGTGTTATTCTAGTGGCCATACACATCCTTCACAACCATGCAGAGGAAAGCTGCTGATTAGATCAGGCACCTGAGACAGATAGGGAGCAGCCGCTTACATGGGGACGATTACATCAACAAGTCGACATCACCATAAGTCAACAATGGAACAATAACATCAGTATGGTAACAAAACCAGAACAAAACCAACATATTGTAATGACTATAGGAAGTGTGCTCTGCACAGAGAACCAGTTTGTTGTCTTTGAATACATCAGCTGTTTATTACATATTGTGGCTGCTCCATAACTGATGCCCTCAAACCAATTCCACAACAACAGGGCTGAGCAGACATAGTGGCCCCCCTCACATAATGAAACAGCAAAGATTAACTTGTGCTAGGAGAGTTAATTAGCTTTATTTCCTCCAGCACTACCTTTAAATTATCTCCAATTGCTGCACCAAAATGGAACGCTAAATTACCCTTTAAATTTCCTGCGCAAAAGAACAATTAATGAGATCCATAAATTATTCCTTTTAAATGCAACATTTTTCTGCCATCCCTGTCCATTCAGTGACGATCTACAGTGTACATTTACACAAGATGGCACAGTGATGAAGGAATGTGAATAGAAATGTAAATCATAAAAAATATGAAAATATATGTATTAATCAATGTTTTTTTTTGGTTTTTTTTTTTTACATTAAAGTTCTTTTAGATGAATTGTTTTACAAGGGTTTTGGAATAATATCATAATTTTTGTAATGTAATCAATCTAGAGAAAGAAGAAAGAAAAACAATGCTCAAACAAAATCCTCAATTTGAATAAAGTGCCTCACCTGATTTAATGAGTTAGGACTTTATTAAATAAACTTTGTGTACTCAACATGTCAGTTTGAATAATGATCACGTCTTGAGGCTGATTGCAACATTATGGTTTGGCAGTGTTGGATTCAAAAAAGTTGTTTATTGCTGTTGAAAATGTTGTGTTTAGCTGCACACTAGCAAATAGAATTTGGTTGTTATTTTCAGGCAGAATATTTCAGTGTGATAAAAAATTGGAAAGGGAAACATTCATCTTTTTTCAATATTTTATTTTACTTTTGGACCTCACAACACTGAGGAGTTGATAGAAATGTTTTGGGTTCGAGCTGGAAACAATCACAGCCATCCAGGGAATCTAATTCTATAAATAAATTAGTGTAGCATAATCTTCTTCTGCATATGTGCAGAAATGCTGTGTTTGAACAGAATGAGACAAGCAAAGACATGCAAGAACAAGAAAAAAAAAGAATTAAAAAACCTACGTAGCATTCGTATGTTAATTTAGAATTCAAAAGTCAATGTTATTTGAAGCTTTCAACTGACTGTGCATGAACTGAGTGTTTGGAAGGCATGTGATTGCATGTGTGGTTGTATTTTATTCACTGTCTTTTCCATAGTGTGCTCAGTTGGTTCGGTGGTTTGAAGATCGCAACCGTTGCAGATAAATTATTGTTCAGATAGAGTTCATGGCGAGGGTTCGATAGATAGCAAGCGATGTGAAGGGGATGGAAATAGGAGAGAGAAGAGAGGAGGTCTGTGAGAAACGGGAGACAGGAAGCAGGGTAGGAGAGTAAGGGAGAGAGAGACAGAGAGAGAGAGAGAAACTGAAGGGGACAGACGTAGAAAATCACTTAGGCATGGATGAATGCGGCTGGTGAAGATGGCAGCTTGAGCGGAAAAGCCTTGAAATTTGAAACAGCAGCTTCGGAGCTTTTTCTTCCTGAGAGGTGGAGGCAAGACGCTTGCGGATAGCACATTCTTTCTGCCGTGGTATTTCCTCAAGGAAACACCTGCTTTCAACATCTTTCTGCTGATTCTTGGGATTCCTTTCTCTGTTCTCTGTAGTATGGCCTGCTGGAGACATTACCTACAGTATGTGTGTGACTGTTAATATTTAATGGCACATACACACCGTTGTCATTACTGCACTCCAATATCTAATGGTTGCAAACATTGGAAGCACAAAGGAACCAGCTGCTAACTGACTGGACCCACGCAGAATGGTTTAACTAAAGGCTGGACAATCCTGACCTTGAAGGATACCCAGAAGGGGGCAATCCAAACCAACTGCAGGCCTATAACCTGCTTCTTCACAACATGGAAGCTCCTGTCAGGCATCATTGTGGCTGGGATAGGTAGACACATGTCTCAATTCATGAGCAGGTCTCAGAATTGGCAGAAACACCAGAGGAAGGAAACATCAGCTACTGGTTGAAAGATAAGTCACCGGAGGTTGCAAGGCCAAACAGACCAGGCTATGGATACCACTTTTTGAGTGGATCAGTCATTGGCTTTCTCCTCTACATGGAAGACATCAAGCTGTATGCTGGGAGCGAGCGAGACATCTACTCACTGATTCACATCACCAGGATCTACAGCAACGATATGAGAATGTCATCAGGCTAGATAAGTGTGGTTGGATGGTATCAGAGAGGGGGAAGATAATCAGAACTGAAGGGGGTTGAACTACCAGAAGGCAACATAGTAGATATGGACAGCTACAGGTACCTTGGGGTCCAGCAATTGAATGAGGAGGGCACAAGGAAAGCAGCCAGAGTCAAATGCCTACATAGTGTAGGGCTAGTCCTGACAAGTCATCTGAATGACAAGAGCATGAAGAACAAGGTCCAAGCAATCAACACCTACGCCCTGCCAGTCACCAGACACCCCGCTGGGATAATAAGATGGACAAAGGAGGAGACTGAGGCAACAGATATCAAGACAAAGAAACTCCTGCCAATGCATGGAGTCCAGTAAGCAGAAAGAAGGAGGCTGAGGACTAGTGAGTGTCAAAGCCACTATCCAGGATGAAACAACAAACATCCATTAGTACATCAGGAAGATGGCTCCAAGTGATGAACTGCTAAGTGAATGCCTCAGGCAGCAAGACAAGGAAGAGCAGGAGCAAACACTGTGACAACATTTTTACCAAATTCCAAATAAAAATATTGTCAGAGTTCAGAAATCAATATTTGGTAGAGTAACCCTGATTGTCAATCACAGCTTTCATGCGTCTGGGCATGCTGTCCACCAGTTGTTCATATTGCTGTTGGGTGACTTTGTGCCACTCCTGACACAACAATTCAAGCATGTAAGCCTTGTTTGATGGCTTGTGACCATCCGTCTTCCTTTTGATCACATTCCAGAGGTTTTTCAATGAGGCTCAGGTGAAAATTGGACTTCATCAGAGAAGTTCATCTTACTCCAGTCCTCTATGGTCCAACCCTTATGGTCTTTTGCAAACCTCAGCGTGGCTCTTCTTCGCTTGTCATTGATGACGGGCTTTTTTCTAGCTTTACACTACTTGAGCGCTGCCTGTAGGAGCCTGTTTGGAACCGTTCTTGCTCTGCACTTCACCCTAGCTGCCATTTGCTTTTCTCTTTGTAGGTCACTTTATGTCATCCAGTGGTTGCTGAGTGACATTCAAATGAGTTGACAGTCATGCCAAGTCAGTGGAGAGTCGTTTTCGCCCTCTGCCGGGCTGTAGCTTTGTTCTCACAAATGTCAGCTGCTTGACCATGTTATTATGAACCATCATCTTAGAAAATTTAGGGACAGAAGCAACCTGATGCTCACTGTATCCCTCCGCCAGTAAAGCCAGAATTGAACCCTTCTTTTCGTCACTCAAAACTTTTCTTTTCAACTCTTTTGGTATGGTCAATTGCTATTTTTTTTCCAATTACTTTTGAGGTACTGCTAGTACTGTTTTTGCCATCCAGCTGGTCCTATTGCAAAAGGATATTGATGACCACAGCACTGGTTATTATACCTTTCCTCATTAAATAAGATATGTTGCAGGTGATTACCTAATCAGGTTCATTTATATATATGGTTAAGTTGTGTTGGAATATATATATATATATATATATATATATATATATATATATATATATATATATATACACACACACACACACACACATTTTATTCAAATATAACGTAATCATAATGGCATCACTAGAGACGAGTTCATAGGTTTCAGAAAGCTTCTTTGAAGGCCACAGAAGAAATACATGTCATGAAACTCATTTGACAGACAGATATAAAGAGGGACAGAGGGATATAAAAGCAGTGGAGTGCTGCTTTAGGATTGTCAGTTTGCTTGAGCCTCTGTGATAAATGATGTGTGACAATAATGATGTTGCACTGCCTTTAACCAGATCTTCAGCGCTATCTGTGTGTTAATGGTGGCATTTAACCAAAAAAAGACCCTCTGTCTCTGCATCGAGAGAAGCAGAGAGTATTGCTCACTGCATCTAAATGGACTGATTACTGCTGCCTACTTGTACTTGTGCACATAACTGTATGTGTTTTAAATAACTGCCATACACTTAGCACACCCTGACACTGGTAATACACCAGTTTGATAGGTGCTTCACTTTGGGGGATAATCATTGCTTTCATTCACACCACAGGATTGGAGAGACTGCACAGAGGGGTCTGTCATTAGACTGGATTCATTGTATGTGGTGTGATGCTGAATTCATTGCAGCTGTCACAGAGGTGACTATGAATTCAGGCCAAAAGAGACACAAGCTTTTGAGATACGATCGCTGCCAGAGTAGTTTTGAAACAACCAATCCATGGTGTTCAGCTGAAGAGTCTCAGAAAATCATATTCAAAATCCAGGTTTAAGTATAGTCACATTTTGCTTTACTTAATGAAGTGAATATCAGTGAAGACATTTAGATTTAAAACTGCAACTTCAATAGTTTTTGTGTGTTTTTTTTATGCTGGAACTGCAACTGTAGGTGTAATAATTAAGAGCATTGTTTGTGCTCTTGCCTTTGTATTAATTTGGCAGCTCTATGGTGAGAAAAATGTCACAGCTGTGGTTGTCTGTATGCAGATTAGCCAGTGCAGCACAGTTTCGGTTCTCCTTTTGACATGAAAATGGGCATGCATTTTCCAGTGGGTTCAGACCACTTCAATGAAAATGTGATGTTTATGACTCAGTCTAGTTGAGAGAGTCACGCACACAGATGTTTCCAAAAATCACAAAAAAATGGTTTAATTTTTGTTGGATTTTGCAGCTTCCCCTTTGGTTAGAATTGTAAACACACTTTTCAATTTCACACCAAAACACTTCAGCGTGCCTGTGTAAGAAGTGACAGTGATTGATCTCCTGCTGCTGAGGTATTAGAGCTTTCCCTTGATGTGGATTGAGTCCCTGTACCATTGTCTATCTGTGATCTTTAGTCTGAAGATTGGAGAAATTGTACATATATTTTTTTTTAATAACTAACAAGTATCTGCCAATACTGAAGCCACTTAACAAAAACGCACAGTCTGTAAACACTTCATACATGTCTCAAAATAAACTCATTCAACTACTACTAGAGTGGCAACAATTCCTACCCTGAAAGCATAAACAGGGAGTGTTACACAAATGATTAACTTTTTACCTTTGATCTGTATTTCATTATACACTATTAATAACACCCTTTCACTTCTTTGTAAGTACCAAGAATAAATTGAAAATGCTCCAATTTGTTTATATGTCCTTATTACTGCAACAATAATTCCTACCACGTTTAGTACTATCACTCACTGTACAGTATGTGAGTATTCTAGTTTTCCCTCTCTAAAAATCAGAAGCAGGAAAGTGCAAAAATAAGTGATAATAAATGTGTAAATAAAAGTACATGGTAAGTGCATTCTGTGGAGTGAATACATTCATGGATGTTGGAAAATGTAATGAACACACTTTGTGTGATAACAATGAAAAATGGTTTAAGGTTTAGTCCACATTCTGTTACATTGACCATTGACCAAAGAGTTTGACAACGTGACTTCAGTTTTTACCGATGCATATCAGCATTTTAATAAGAACAGGGTGGATGGACATCTTTGATAATGGCACCTTGGCTTAAAATATTTAGTAGACAACGTAAACACTACCGACACTTCAGGTTTATGCATTGCAAATCATTACTGAGTATAGCAGGCATCATTGAGGAGGTGTTCTGAGCACAGACTCTTTATGGTTGTACAGACGTTTCTATCTCTTTTCATCAGCTTACACCAATGATCATGATCATGACTAGTTAAATGCACGGCACTCACACACCATTTGTCTTGACTATTAATATCAGGGCAGAAAGCAGCAACAGTAGCAGAAGTTTTGAAGCATGATATACTATATGTATATGTTGTCAAACTTATTACAGCAACAAACACACTGCTCACCTTCAGCTATAGGTTCTGTGACATTCTATTGACTTCACACAACTGCAGCCTGTGTCATTTGGACCAGCTGACCACCTGCCTCTCAAGGGAATGTGCATGAATGTATGAAGGTAGAACCATAAGCAGCATTATTGTTTCCAAATGTAATGGAGTCAAAGTAAAGATTTTTTCTCAAGAAATCTACTCAAGTAAAAGTATGCTGCATTAAAACTACTCCAAAAAATACAATTTACTTAATTTTCAAGCAAACTTGATTAACTATTACTCAAGCCCACCTCATCACTTGCTGATAAAGTATTCATCTATTTAACAATGTATCCATCCTGCTGTAGCCCCTCTCCTCTCTTGTGCTGCACTGCAACATGACTGAGCTTGCACCTCGGCTCACTTAAATGGCGCAAAATGAGCTTGCCACTCACCTGCCCTGTGTTTATGCATAGATTTGTGCTCAGCTTTTGAGGAAATAGATTTAAAATGTCTCAGACTGGCGGCTACTGATGTGACATTGTCATTAAGGTGTCATTCATCTTAGACAGGATAACGAATTAAACATCACACGTACACACTGGTATAGACAGTGTGACGACCGGAGAGATAATCGATAAGGCAGGGGTGTTATGACATCACTGGTTGCTAGGGTAACTGAGTCCCTAGAGCAGATGGTGATGTGTTGAATGTGAGGCAGGAAGAGAGGTTGCTACAAAGAGAGAGAGAGAGAGAGAGAGAGAGAGAGAGAGAGAGAGAGAGAGAGAGTGTGTGTGTGTGTGTGTGTGTGTGTGTGTGGGGCCATAAAAACTGACAGTGATACGACATGGGCAACACATTAGATGACGCTGTCAGTGGAGTGGCTGTCTTGGAGATCCATGTTGGGCTGTATTTATTGCCCCTAATTCCGCTCAATGAGTCATCAGAAGATAAAGGCGGGCACATACACATTATGAATATGTTTTAGGTGTTGTTTAGTGGCACTAAACACAAAATGTACCCTGCAGGGCCACAAACACGGAAAAACACTCAGAGTGAATAATGACTGTGCAAAAAGGACACACCAGGCTCAATAAAATCAGGAGCAGCGAAAGAAAGGAGGAGAAAGAGAACCATTCGCTATGCTGTGTTCTAACCATCTGTCTTCACTGAGCTGGGAAATTCCCTTTGTGCAATTGTTTTTCATCGTGGGCAGCTTACCTGTTTGTAGCCCTTCTGGGTCTTTTGTCCGCGGCATCAGTGGGTGGGAACATTTAAAGATTTCTAACAGTGTGTTCTAACAGCGTTTGTCAGTAAAGCATGGAGCAGACAAAACAAATGCATAGTATGTCATGGTGATGCCCTTGGTTATGCACTGTTATTCTTGAGTTCTTTTAAAGCAAACCTTAAAATTACATTTAAATGTACCTTAAACATATTTTCAACACATAACGTTGTCAGGACGTAAATAGGTTTGTAGTCCTAATCCTACATTAGATTTGATATTTGTTAGAGACCTGGGATTGGTATTTATGACAGTGGTGTCGCACTCAGAAACTGTGGGGGACACCAAATTGCATAAAAAGCGGATTTCTACATAATGTTGCTTTAAGGTAGTAATTGCAAAAGTTCACTCTGCATGAATAGGTTGAACTTGATAACATTTCACTCCTCAGTAACATTGTTGCTAATAATTTAGTAGCATTGATGAAAGAACAAATCGGTTACAGTCATTGAAACGTTTGCAGCAAACCTTTTCAACACATCTTCATACCTTAAATGACTGATTTAGAGATTGTGAATGTCTCTCAATATACGTAACAACGTGACCATTTAAATAACCCACCGTTAACTTCTGGTATCACACTGGAGATATACAGCAATCTCTTCAATGAAAGTCCTGTGCTTCATTTCTATATGGACCATTTGTCTGTATTTTTCTCCTCACCTCCTCCATTGCAGCAGTAATAATTACTACAGCCACAAGAGATTGCCAACAAATGTACATAAGATCTGTAATAAGCTTCTTTAATTTTCAATCTTCATGGCTGTTATTTTTTCTGATAAGAACTGGCTCAAACCTTTGTATGTACATCACAAATCATAAGCTGGAATCATAAGGTATTGGCATCGAAAAAAAAGTTATCATGACGAGCATTTAAGAGGACCAAATATCTGAGTGTGCAACACATCCTCACTCACAAATGACTGAATAGGTCAACTGCCAGTGACATCCAATATGAGATTACCATTGTGGCATACCAGCAACAGGCCGAGAGGACTTTGGTCATACGCTTGCAGTTTAATGACATGACATGCATGACAAGAACTCAAACACTGTGGTTTAGGTTTAAGTAAGTATATTACCGATGTAACTTAAGTTGCATATGTACATAACTTCAGGTGTGTCAAATTAAGATTCAAACACCTTTATTAATCACACTAGGGACAATTTGAACAGCTTGCCCTGTACCTATACTAAACAATACCGCGCAATGTAGACCGAAGAAACACAAACCAAACGCTGTTAGTATCCTCGCATGCCTGAGCATCCCCGTCAAATACGTGATGTAACTGTTTAAAACATTACAAGTCAAAATATAACACTGTGTTGGTCATTTACAGCTTGGTCAAAAGTCCTGTGTTTCAGCCAACCTTCCACAAACAGCTTATCCCTATTAGGACTTTCTCATTCTTTACAGTGTATGACTTCAAATGATGTTCTCCACTGTGCTGTAGTAATTACCACTTGAGGTCACTGTCTATCAAAAAACATAAATATAAATCGTGAGAAGCTTCTCGCACAGTCAGCCTATATGTTCATTTTTTCTGAGGAGGACGGGCTGGTGTGAGGCCTACAAGACACCCATAATTGATATAACTCCAAGCTGCCTGGTGGAATGATCAATGAGCAGGTATGCTGCACACCTCCAGTGACAGTTCAGAGTAGATGATGTTTTTCTAATGAGCTTCACCATTAGCCAGCATGCTCGCTCAGTAGGTTCCCCTGTGGCCTCCT
This sequence comes from Acanthopagrus latus, assembly GCF_904848185.1. Classification (NCBI taxonomy): domain Eukaryota; kingdom Metazoa; phylum Chordata; class Actinopteri; order Spariformes; family Sparidae; genus Acanthopagrus; species Acanthopagrus latus. Next base: position 8,572,931 of record NC_051047.1, on the reverse strand, counting down.
TCACCGGCAGCTCGCTGATTGAAGTGGGATAGCAGCATCTCGAGGTGTGTGCTCGTGTGGGTGCGTAGCACATGCAAGTGTCTATTATACGGGGTGATTTACATATAAGATTTCCCCGTGTGGCTGGAGGGCATGTTGTCAGGCAGATTAAGTCAGGTTTAAAGTCAGTCATTGCACACATCTACCGTGGGTATGAGAATGAGTCCCCAAAATCCCAGGCTGAATAAAAAAAAAGTTATTTCAGCTGAGCAGCTTTTTTTAAAAAACCGCCACTCTGCTATGAAACATGATCGGATGTGAGAAAACGTCTCTCTTTTTGTAGGTCAGTGCCTGTGTGGACAGTGTACTTGCCACCCACCTGGGGACAGTCGGGTTCATGGCAAAAACTGTGAGTGTGATGACCGTCAGTGCGAGGACATCAACGGAGAGGTCTGTGGAGGTGAGAGCGCACAAACACACACACACACACACACACACACACATTCCTTGAATCTTTGAGTCCATTAAGGACTGTTCAAGTCGGATGAGCAACAAAGGGAATTGATGAAACACGGCAGTAAAGACATGGAAAGTCTGGGCTTCAACATCATGGTCCAAGCTGGACAGAGTAGAGCAGCGGTCTTATTCCAGGCATCCTCGTTTCCAGATGTAAAAGTGTTCCCACCGTTCATTTTGGGGTAAAGATAATAGAACCACAAAAAAAATGGCACCTGTTTTTTTGGTTCTTACTGTAGAATTTTATTGGCACGTAAACTTAGTTCACATTTCACCACAGCTGCTTCAGGATCTTCATTCAAGTTGCTGTCAGAGGAAGGTTTTCTTCGCACCAGCAACAGCGTAACATCAACTACCGTGTGATGTCCTCTTGTATGTTGCCATCTACAACTCCCCATGTTCGCTTCCCCATTTAAGATCATAAAAACATTAGATGTACATCTACGGATGTGCTGGATACGATTACACACTCACCGCTCACCCCCTAATGATTGCGCGGTACACACATTTCATGCAGCATGTGCACACATATACACTCACCCACTTTGAAACGATGCCAGGAGCAGACGCTGAATTTGAAGATCAATACAGTGTGATCCTATCCGCACTCTTTGATATCCACAGGCACAGCCCTCTAAACCCTTGAGCTGAATTTGAGAGAAATTGCTCCAAGCCTTTGAAGCTTCTATTTGAGGTCTTGGGAAGTTTGTGCTCTTAATTTGAGCCATTTAGGCACAACCCCTGGATGCATGGATACATTGCTCTAAAACATTAGAGGCTCGATTGAAATTGATATTTTCCTTTTGCAGTTTCTGCTGCTGTTACTACTATCAGACAGAGACACACAGGCAGAAAGAATGAGAGAGAATAAAGGAAGTCAGAACGAGGTGCTATCAAGGATTGTGGTGCTCATAAAGTAAAGGAACACAAAAAGGAGAAAAGTTGTATCCTTTTTACGGTAAAGCCAGCAGTCTGAGGGGTGAAACTGTCTTAATGTGTTGAAAAAAAAAGCTCTATTTGATTTAAAACTTGCCTTTTTTAGAATTGTTTATCAAGACACGGCGCTGTATTGTCTGCATACATACAGAGGATGCTGCATGTAATCTAATGAAATGTCTCAGATGATGTCAGTCAGTGGCTAAATAGCATTGTTGTTACTGTAGGTACCAGGCTTGAAAAGCTGTCCAGTTGATTATCAAAATTGGTACAGCAGAAGCACAGATGTGGCCTTTTGGTTTCCCTATGTGTTCTTCTTCCTGTTCAAAACCTGGTGTGTACGTTACACACAATGTAATTTAACAACTGTGTCACATCACTGAAGTCAATTTATCAGATTACGTGCACCTTCCTCTGGAGCCACGTAAGGCTTTATACTTTTTTTCTCACAGAAGCAATAATAGAATGCCGATTTTTTCCCAAACCTTTCCGACAACACCGAGGACCATTTTTTCCCCTCTTTTCTATCTTTCTGTGTTCATTCTTAAACTGATATGCAGCCCGTCTATTGATCCTTTCACACAGCCACCGTACAGAAGGGCCTCACTCTGAGCGGGGCTGTTTTATGTTGTTTTGGTCGGCTGTGCCTTTTTTGTATCGCTGGTGCATTGCAGCACCGGAGTGTAAATTTCTCCTTTAAAGGGGGATGCAGTATTTATGTGAATGGATTACTGAGGCTCATTGTGCTATCAAGAGACAATTTTTCACGAGGTGTCCGGGGATGGCCTGTCTGAGCACCAAACACCAACACAGTCACACACACGCTCGCACACACATGCACACACACACATGCACACGCTGACAATTAGGTCTGTATACACAAAGGCCTGTGGAAGTTATTGGGTGTTTTTTCAAGGCTCTCTCTTAACCAGCCACTCAAACTGAGGAGTGGGGATCTAACAGAAAATAGCTTTAGGTGAGGGGACTGTGAGAAACTTCCCAATCCAGGTTTAGGGCCGTCAGTGCCCCTGGACACTTCACCACTTACTGCAGACAACAGGGAGGACAGAAGTGAGGAGGAATGACTCAGGCTGCTTGCATATAATTCATTCCTTCGGTGTCAACCACCTCAGTCAGTTAGCTCAGTCCAAACATGGCCTTCAGGGTTTTTTCACCAAACACAAAGAACAAGGGAAGAGGAGTCAAAATATCCCCTTTGCAATTAAAGACTTAAGTGCTTATTCTGCAGGTCTCTCCGGGTTACCCTCTGTGTGCTGAAAGCCAATCATGTCATACAGGATAGAGATGTGAAAACTTCCAGTACTGATGAATTCCCAGCATTCATTTTATTGGACAACTCCACTGACTGCAGGTCTGGTCATGTCAGGGTTAAAGATACTGACCACTGAATAACCTACACTGATATTTATCAAATTAGTCACATTGAACAACACATTTTTGCTTAAAATAAAAAAGTTCAATATCTGTTTGACTTTGGCACTTCTGTATCACTAAGTGCCACATCTGATATAGAGTAATCAGAGCTTTCGAAATATTGGAATTTCACAGGCATAATTATAACTTGGATGTTGACACGGGTGATATTTATAAGCCTGAAACCGATTATTATGTTAACCCCCATAGGACGCTGGGATGACATTACTGTTTAGCCTGCCGCCTGATGGGGCTGTGCTCTGCTTTCTCTGACATCTGACGGGGAAAAACACAAACGTCATTAATAACAATCGTGACAGCTTTCTCTTCTGCTACATCTAAAAATGTGCTTGTGGAAAGTCAACACTCACAAAAACTGAAAATACATTGTCTTGTATCTTTGCTGTTCCATGAGATATTCAATGTTTATTGCCAATTAATTGTGACGTGTTATCATCAGATAGGGTTGTGGGCGGGACATTGTGTGACAGGTTGCTGCCCCAAAGTGGCAAATTTTTACATTTGTTTCATCCAGGACCGATAATCAGTCGACCCAGACTTACAGCAGCTTGTTTGAAGTTTGGGCACTCCTCACCAGCTGTTACAGCATTCATTTTAAGTGTATTAGCAGTTACAAAAAACAAGACAAATTCTGTGATATTCGAGTTATTAATATGATCGACCACTGTCTACTTTGACGTATGTGACGTGTATGTATATTTCCATACAGACTGACATGACACAAATCATGTTTCTTTGAAAGATCCTCACTACAAATCAGACTGCAAACAAAACCAAACAGTGGAGTTTATGCACAACTTCCATTGCTGATATCATGGCTTCGGCATTATCGCTGGAACTGATGTGGTGCCAGTGACGTTGCTACCAGTAACCAGGCAACGCACCATACTTCATGTCACATATTTGGTCTTCATAAGTGAGTTATGAGGATAAAGACCCTGATGGGGACAGACACTACAACAATCTGCTTGTCTGTTTGCTTGTTTAAGGGAGTAAAAAAAGAAATCTGCCAATATATTACATGAAACATTTCAGCTTCTTTCAGGATGTTTCAAGACCTTTTCAGAAGTTTGTTTCTTTATTGTTCTTCTATATTTAGAGATACAGGTACGGGTTCTTGAAACGAGTTAATCTCTACTGGAAACTGTAAAACACTTTCCCCTTGATTTCACAAATTAAGGCTATTAGGACTCAAGTATGATCAAATAAGTGAAGCGACTTCTTTTGAACTTAGTCGGGCTGAGTTTCCTCTCTTGCTCACATTACTCAGTCAGTTCTGTTCTCTCTCTGTGGCAGTGAACTCTTCACCTCTGACAGACTCTCCCTACATACAGCATGGATCCTTGCAGCCCAAAATACCAGATTCACCACCACCTCCCCTTCACAGTCCGTCTCTAAACACTACAGCGCAGTGCGTGCTCTGTGAAAGGCAGGTGCACGCTAATTGAATGAGGGCTAGGTTGCCATTCCTCCAAAGCAATTAACTGCTCACCCGGCCCGGCTGATTGAGGCAGCCATGCGTGGCCTGCCATAGCTGCCACTTGACTCTACCTGAGACAGACGCTAGCAAACTTTCATTTATAACCTCCCCCCCAGCCACCAACGTCACCGCACACATCCCTCTTTCACCACCCCCACCTCTACCTCTGATTGATTAAAAACAGCGTCAGGAATCGAGCTGAGGTGTGGGGTGATGGAGATTGAGAGATATCGATGCACTATCTATCTACTACTAGCTGTAGATAATAATAATCCATTGCAAGCTGCGTCCCTCGAGATACCAAAGATATGATTTCCACTCCATCCGTGAACTCCGAGAACTCAATTAAAACATCACTATCAACGTTTTGGGAATTACCCGCCTTTGTTTTTCTTGCCAAGACTTAAAATATCATTACACACTGATTTGGTATGCTGTACATGAAGCTACATTACAATCAGAAAAAAACCTGCCAGCATCTCTAGAACTCATTAGTTTAACATGTTATATTTCGTTTATTTCATTTGTACATAACGAAAATTGTTAAAAGGAAAGTTTAAAAAGACTTTGTGTTAATTTGTCAAACTTTAGAGGTGCTGGTTGCTCAGATTTTTTTTTTTTTTTTGTGATAAGAGGCAGGCTACTTGTTTATCCACCCTGATTCCACCTTTGATAAACCAGGTTGTATTAGCTAGACTGTATTAGATATAAGAATATTAGCGCCCCAAGCCCAAATTGACGTCATCTTATGTCCTGATTTGTCCACAACCCAAAGATTTTCAGTTTACCAAAGAAACCAGAATATTCGCTTCTGAGAAAGAAAAGCCCCACTGATGATCAAAATAGGTGGCCATTAATTTAATAGTAGACGGCTAGTCGATGAACTGACGAATTTTCACAGCTAATAGTGTCCAAAAATGTTGAACGTATTCCATCAAAAAACATTGATGTGTATGGTTCATCATTTATTGTTGAGAAAAATCTTTGAATTGGTGTCTTGATAAGCTTGAAAGGTATCAAGTTATCGACGTGGAGACGATCAACCACAGCTGCACATCTGAAGTGAATCGAACAGCTGATTGATTGAATCAATGCAGCCCTGCGTCAAACAATTTCCAGCAGCACGGTATGGATTTACAATGATGAAAATGATGGAAAAAAACGCTCTGCTCGTTACAACCTCTTTAGCCTGGCATCTGTAACCAGATGTGAACATCGAGGAATCAATCAGTGGCGCCACTGCGTCTACAGGATATGATTTGCGTTGAAGTGAGCACATTGTGAGTTATCCAAGGGTTCTGCTGGAGATGAAGGAGGGCGTAAGTGTGTGTGCGTACGTGTGCTTGTTAAAACTGCAGTCATGCTGTTGGCTATTAAGGCATCTCAGCACCCAAGTGCCTCTTTCAACCAATTATAAATGTCCCTGGTTCTGTGTGTGGGTTTGTGTGCGCATGTTGGTGTGGGTTTTTTTTTTTTTTTTTTGTCTGCCATTGCCTTTCTTTGTTTTTTCATCTTTCTCTGAAGCGTTGGGAGATTTATTACGGACAGGACAAGACCAGTGATGACAGTTCCTTTCATGTCCCCAGGGGAAATACAATAAGCCTGCTGCGTCTCCCTCGTCTTCCTGTGGCTCTGTCTCCTTGTACTGCTTATTACCATCACTGTCTGCGCCGTCAACCTTCTGTGTTTACTGCGTTCTTTTTGCTCCCCAGTAGCATTTCTCTTGACTTTTCACTTTGAATGCCTTGTTTATTTTATTTTTTATTTTTTTTCCTCTACTTGTGCTATTTTTCTCATGGCCATGCTCCATATTCTGTCTCCTTTTAAATGAAGGCCCTTCTGCCCTCCGCCGCCAGGTCACGGTTACTGTTCATGCGGACGCTGCATCTGTGAGGAGGGCTGGTTCGGGAAGCTGTGCCAGTTCCCCAGGTCTTGTGACATGAGCGACGCCCAGAGCAAGGAGCTGTGTGAGACCTCCGACGGCGTCATGTGCAGTGGAAAAGGTGAAAAAGCTGTTTTTCAATATTGCTTAGTTAAAGTTTCCACAAAGGTTACTTCCTTTATTCAGATCTTTTACTTAGTACTAAGTGAAAATAGCACATCCACACTGTGAAATTACACCATCATAACTAAAAGTCATGCATTTAAAATATTACTTATGTAAAAGGAAATTAAAAATAATTACCAAAATGATAGAAATTTGATGAAGCCAGAATTTCAGTTTGAAACATTCATTCAGTGAACCTGAAACCTTTGAGTTCAGGAGTGCTGGGATCAAGTGCTTGTGAGCTGAGAGAGAAAATGAGGCACGTTGGTTTGGATTGACAGCTGCTAATGCCGGGGAACCAAAGGGCTGACCACACAAACTTGCACTGCATAGGGTGATGAAACCATAACACTCACCAGTGACCTTCAGCAACGGCCTTTTCCGTCTCTTCTTCTCCTCAATTTTCTGGAATACCAGAGCAATGAGTGACAAGTCCAGACCATTGGAATGTATGATCGTTTGAATCGCCTGAAAAAAGCGCTGCCACCAGCGCCTTTCTGAAAAGTTGAGAGATTTTACAAGTGCCGGTGGTGGGGTGCAGCGCTTTTTCTCCAGGCGGCCGCATGCTGCCACAGATGCTCCCTCCTCATTAGAAACAACAGAAAAAAGATGCTGCCACTTAGGAAAAACACAATATGTGGACACAGGCCCTCACATTATTAACAGAGTGTGAAGAAACAAGTGTTCTGTTCTACCACTTACCACAAGAGGAAATAGTCTGATAGCGCCCATAACTTCATCTTGGAGTTCAAATGCCAAAAATAGGAGACATTTTCACACCTATTTTTGTTACTAAACATAAAAATACAACTATTAACCACCACCATTAAGTTTCTAGAGCTAAGGCAGGCTTAATTGTCTTGTTAACTCATAAATCACACAATATCCAAACGTGACATAAAAAAATACAAAGAAAAAACTCAGTCTTGACAGTCTTGATTATCACAATCACGTCTGGTTTGGCCAAAATCATCCACTGCATAAGTCATAGTTCTTGTCAGAGTCTTCGTAAATCACCTCTGTACTGTATCCCCTGTCTTCAAACTGGCCTCTGTGTTCAGTCCCAGTCCGGTGTCCAGCCATCTTCAAACAGAGGCCTGTTGGCTGAACCCAATTGAATGCGTTGACCCCCCTCGTCGACTGAGGTTGCAGTGAGGGCAGTTAAAAGGGGGCGCTGCTCTGTAGATTCCTGACCTACTTACCAACAGAAACTGGTTGCCGAAGGTGGCTACAGCAACGAGGATACTGAGAAGTAGTTAGCGGTTATGCTGCCCCCTACAATGTTGGAGCTTCTAATTCTGGTAATGTCATACAAATTATATTTTTGTACCCAAAATGCATAATTGCTGTATATAAGTGTACATGTCATTTATCAAAGGTTTAGCCCTCAGAGCATCCCAGCTTTTATATGAAATTAAAACAATATGTTTCCAAATGAGTGAGCTATGATACTCAACTGCTGGATCGGGCTGTTCACTTTCACAAGATGTCAGGCTTTAACATCCGTCGGGAGCCTCTGAGATCCGAAATTAATTCTTAACGACATCTGAGACGACTGCATAAAAAAAGTTAGGTGAAAGAGAACAGCAGAACAGAAAACAACAGCCAGGCAATCTAATCATAGAAGTTCAGACTTTTTCTTTCTTTTAGGACTTTAACTCTGGATTTAAATTTTTGCCCCAGTCTCTCTCTGGAATATTGCTGTAAATGACGAATGAAAGGCATCATCATGCACATATATTTGTCAGCTGCAACAGTAACAGGACTGACAGGTGAGGTGAATAACAGTGATCATCTCATGACAACAATGTTCTGTTGGCCTTGCCTTGGACTTGGCTCTGAACCGCCTTGGTCTGGAAACTGGGTTGAGCCTCCATGGATCGGACCTGGCTCCTGCCCTTCCCATGGATGTGGATCAGACTGACATCTGTGGAACTGATCTTGAGTTCTTGTCACACACACACAGTTTTTGTGGTGTGTCAGGACACATTGTCATCAAGAAGCGCTGTTGCCATTAAGTGGTGTACCTGGTCTGCTGCACTGTTTGGTGGGTGGTGTGTGTCTGGACCCAACGTTTCCCAGCAGAACATTGCATTTTAACAAGATCATCAATGTTATTTACTCCACCTGTCCATCGTTTCAGTGCTGTCGCTGATGGATGTGCAAACAAGATGTGACAATAAGTCTTGAACCTCTGTTATTTCAATGATCAACAAACTCTCCCTTATATTTTCAGTTTTAAACCAAAGGAATATGCACTTTGTTTAAAAAAATGTTGTTGTTTTTTTTTTTTAATGTTTTTTTTTAAACAAAGAAAGTAAAGTTCCTCTTTGTTCATAATGCTTTTGCTCTGTAAGTAAGAAGTTCTCCTAATGCTTAGTAAACAGGTATAAGGGTATAGTTGGGTATTAACAGTGTTAATATACTGACATTTTAACTTACACCTACTAAACAAACAGCGGGCCACTCAAAAGCATTTTGAATGGAGTTTTTGACTGTATGACATGGTCGTCATCATCAGATTTTGCTTGTTTCAAACTTTCACTGGTTCTGAGACAAAGATTTTTCTTCCATGTTTATTTCTTAAAGCGATAAAAGGTGACCTCCCTGGAGAAGTTAGGCAGGTTACATTTTGCTGCTTGAAATCAAAAGATGCAAAAGATGCAAGTAAGTGGAATCTTGAAGTTGAACGACCTGTCAAGCTCAACAAAAAGCACGTCTTGATGAGAAAATAATACATATTCACTCAGCTTATGAAAGAGTTAAATCAAGAGCTCCATATCTACAGCAAGATGAGGGCTTATCTATCTCTGACACACAATCTCCAATCAAATATTGTAGTAACAAGAAATGAATCTGAAAGCAGTGTTTTACTACAGATCTCACAAGATTAACATCCAAGTCCCACTCTGAGCTGCACAATATTAATCTGTCACAGGATGATCCCCTTTTAAAGTATTTGTTTGGATAAGATTTACTCTTGGTGTCATTATCTTCTGATATTTTACCACGTCAAAAATACAAGAATGAGTTATACAACAACCAGTTCATAAAACACCTTCTGTTGCAGAATATTCAAATATTCTTAATTATCCAAAAACAAATTCAGAATGCCTCCTGGAGGGATTAAACTGTTGCCAGGTCAACAGATTAGTTCACTGATACTGAATTTATCAAAAATAAGACCATAGATCATGCGTCATGCAGAAAGTCCAATCATTCACTGGTTTCAGCTTCTTAAATGTGTGGTGATGTTCGGCTTTTCTCTCTTTCACATGATTTTTAACTGCATATGTTTTAGCTTGGGCCAGACTAGATTAGTAACCCCAGATTGGGTCACGTAAAAAAGAATTCCTCTCCATGCCCACACACCTTGACCACTGGCCAATCTGTACAATGCAGTGCTGCTTGCTCACCAATAACCACTTGCCCAGCCATCTCACCAAAAAAGAAACAACAACAATTTATTTAATTCTGACTGGATAATTTTCAGATGTGTGTCATCTCTGTGGAGTCTGACATTAAAACAAACAAGCATTTTATTTTCACCTGTCATGGAGGGTCCCTTGGTGCTCAGGGGCCCCTGGGCATGTGCTTAGATCGCCCATATGGTGGAATGGGTTTGGGACTGTTGGTGTAACAAAGAAATGAAGACTTCCCCTTTGGGGCATTTAACATTAATTTCATACGAGTCAATCAACATCAAATCAAAATAATCATTAGTTGCAGTCCCATGTAGCTTCCTACCAATGGTATCCTATATGTTTATAATGTCCTGGACACTGTTGCAGCTTTGCATGTATCATTAGGTGGCAAATGACAGCACACAACAGGATCCCTTTACTCTTGTGTAGCGCTGTACCCACAGTAATAGAGCGACTGCAGTGGGTCCGGCCCTGCAGAGCCGAGCAGAGTGTGAAAATGAAGATGAGCATGTTCATTCTCCACGCTCGGCTACATTCAGACAGCAGAACAATCTTCCCTCAGCTCCTCCCGTTGTCCCGCCTCTCTCTTATCTGACTCACTTTCCCTCCCTCTACGTGTGCCTCCACCTCTCACACCGAGTTCCTGTAACCTGTATGTTGATAGAAATTGGAGAGATTGAAAACACAGTTGCTGGACCTCTGGGTGGGAGCTTTGGGGGGAAAAAACTGAAGCAGACAGCAGTAGATTTGTTTCCCTTTACCAATCCTTAATACCTTATTATCCTGCTGCTGCCCTTCAGAGAGACGGGCACAGACACTGGTGGGGAACAGCGGAAGCTTTAAGCGTGGGTGGACTGGTTTCCTGGTGGCAAAAAGTGTATTAGTGGCTGTTTTCCCCAGGGAACATCTCACATCCACTCGGCCCAACGCTAGTTATCTTTGGTGGCGAATAAAGAATTTACAGGAAGTAATACAAACATTGTGGCGAGAGCACAAGGGGACGGTGTTCAAAATAAATAGAAAGCGTACACTGCCGACATGTTACATAAGGTCGATGTGATGTTAATTAACACTCTCGTGTTTGTGTGTTGCAGGTTCGTGTCACTGTGGCCAGTGCATCTGCTCTCCCCAGGACTGGTGGGTGTCTGGAGAGCACTGTGAGTGTGACGACCGAGACTGTGACAAGCATGACGGCCTCATCTGCACAGGTAGAGTAGGCAAAAACACACAACACACACACACTCACACACACCTACTCACTAGAGGTCTTTATGGGTCCAAAATAAACCCATGGAAGACCTACCCAAACTCGACATGCATAAACTAATTTTCAAGAAATAGAGGCCCGAGCACAGCCGGAGCTGATCCAAATAGACAAGAGAATAGTGAGATCAGATCCAAATTACAGAATATGTACACACATACCTCAGCGGCAGTAATCAAAGGTTGCAGTTCGGGCAAATTGGTCAGCTTATAGGGCCAGCTACCTGCTAACGGCAGTGAGTTGCTATAGCTAAAGACTGCTTCTGCAAAGAATAGCAAGTGCAGTAACGTGAGCAGCAGTTAGCGGTTACACCCCCTATAGTTTTGGAGCTGCCTTTGATTTTTGTCCATTTCCTTTTTAAAGTGGCAACAGAATTGTATGCACCTAGTGTGTCCAAGTGGTACAATTGCCATTGCTGCTATCACATAGACAGGATCATTTTGTGTTTAGCAAATAGCAGTTTATTCCTTCTTTAAATCTATAATGGAGACTTGAAAGCAGATAAAAAGGTGCCAGCCATCAGTCAGCCTTCATTTCCTCACACAGTATGACTTGGAAACAGGAAAAATTATTGATAAATTTCAAACAATGGTACAAATCACACAATGTTAAAACAAATTAGGTAAGAGTTACCAGAAAAACATATTGAAAACAAAAATAAAAGAGAAAGCAAATGGAGAAAAAAAAAAAAAACAGTTTTTAAGAGAGATAAAAAAAAAGAAAAAAAAAGAAACAGAGCTAGCCTGCCTGATCTCCTCTGGCTGTTCAGTCCAAAGTTGAGGGGCCCTGACTCCAGAAGCTCTGTCTCCCTTGGTTTTTAGCCTTGACCTAGAAATTACCAAAAGTCCTGTGCCAGAGGATCTCAGGCTGCATTCAGGTCACAGATATAATCAGGGAACAACCTCAAATGTGCTGATAATTATTACAGTGCAGGTTACCAGTGTAGACAATGTTAAAATAATTGTTATGTAGACGTCTGTGAATGGTCTTGCTGCAGCTTTTTGAACAAGTTCGAAATTTGGAAAGGTTGAAATGAGTGACACAGGAATGGAGCAAACTGCAATAATCTAACAGGACAGTTTCCAGATTTTAAGCGCATTGAAAAGATCTGATTTTTTGATATATTGCTTAGTTGAAGGACGGGCACAACTGAATGTCTGAATTCACCCATTGATCAAAGTTGTTGTCGAAGATAAATCCAAGATTTCTGTGGTGAGATTTGATGCATCTGGACGAACACAAAGAGGACAGTGGAAGCGATGGTTAGAGGGAACAAATCTACGTGTTGTCATTCACCATTGATGTAAACGGCTGTGGTTGTGAGTCAGAGAGCAGGAAAATAAGCTGAGATTACACACAAACACACACCACACACACACACACACACACACACATGCACACACACACACACACACGCATGCGCACACACATTTACACACACGCAAACATTTTCTCGCTCTCCACAGGAGCCGTCTTCTCCCCACTGATAATGGAAATCTCAGAACATGTTTAGAATTATTTTTTTGCCCCAGGGCCTGTCAAAATCTGGACAGCTGTTCAGAAGTGTTTCTCATCATGAGTCCATGACTCCAAATGTCAGCCTTAATGTCATTCAAATGAGCATCAGTGGCTCCAGATGCAGACAAGCGTTGCTTAAAAATTGCGTAAAAATGGTTCGGAAACAAAGAAAACTGATGGTAATGTCTGTTAAATGTTCCTGATTACAATATAACAGACTGGAGTGTGTATATGTGAAAAATGACCATGTGCACGAGAATCGCTATAATGGAAGTGGTGTTTAACATGAGATGGCTATTCTTGAATATGCAGGTAAAATCAGTGAATGCTTCACCGGGTAGCAGTGATGGAGCCATGTCGATGATATTAAGTTTTTAATAAATGACCCTGTGTGCGCAGATTTCATGGAGCCTTCAAAGCTGTAGATTCTCATTACACATACAACTGGTGAGTGACGTGGAAAATTCAGCATATTAGGAATGCTTGCTGGTTAATTTCATGCACTGAATAGGATAATTTCAGCCACCAGTTCAGAAAAAGGGGATAAAAAGGTCTGCTAGATCGTCTGCAGTGCAGGTGTAATGGCAAATACCTAGCAACATTTATTCACCAACACATCTAGTTGTGTTTATTATGGGTGTTTACATACATTTGTCCATCAGAACTATTAAAATTACCTGAAAAGAAAACAAAATCACCCTGCATTATTGTAGGGATGGAATTAATAGCTATTGATTTAATAAAATAAATAAATGCTCATTGCAATTTCCCAAATTGCTTCTTTTATCCATCTTTATTTATTATAATACATGACAAATAAAAGCAGCAAATCGTCACATTTGAGAAGCTGGGACTAGCACTTTTGACACTGATGTTTGAAAAATGACTGAAACCATTAATGGATTATTGTGATCAGCTAATTTCTGTGACTAACCACCAGCTCTTAAGTACCATGACAGAGTTTCCTGTTGGTTTGAGTGAATTCTCGTGTAAACAAAACATTGCTTCTCAAAATATTTAAGCTGACACTCAGGAGAGCAGGTCCCAGGCACCCAAAGCCTGGTCGTCGTATGGAACCGCTCTTCATTTTTCTTAATGTAAATCAAATCCCATGAAAATACTGCAACAATACTGCCAGTGTGTCTGATAAATCTCATTCCTGTGTGCCATATAGCTCCACTGTTGTCAAAACATATAAATGTTCTGTGTTGCAGTGGGTGACATGTTTCTTCATTACCGTGGACATGGACATCGTCTCCCAAACACCATCCTGCTAACACACCCACTGATGAAAGAAGCATGTGGATGTCTTGCCTCAGGCACCGCAGCAATAATAACATGTTAACATACTCTCTTGAATTCAATATATAAAGAGGTTTTAACAGCAAAATGTGCTACGGTCCGCTCTCAGTACGTTGTTATATAGAATAGTATCAGATTACTTTTAATGATGGATTACTCTCCAAACAGTCTTTTTAGTGCAGCTGATGGAGATGAAATTACAGGAACCTACTTCATATGTGATCCAATCTGTAACAATGAATCAGATCTCACACACTGATCATATGCTTGTGTGTAAAACCCCAGTCTGCGAGTTATCAGAGGCGTAGCTGCAAACGCATGAAATGGAGTGAAATGTGCAATATTTCTCTCTAAGATGTAGCGGAATAGAAATACTTTGTAAAGCGCATAACACTGAAATGCTCAAACTAAGGACAAGCATTATACAGTTGCGCTTAAGTCCGGTACCACAGTACAGTGAATGTACATAAAGATGCGTTTCAAAACTGGCTGCTGGTGCTCATTAGCCCATCAAATATGTATTAATCCGCAGATGAAAACAGTCCCCATGAACTGAACTTGTGGCTGAATGCAGTATGGGAGATGGAAAGTTTTGAGCGACAGACTAATGCGTTGTTGGCGCTGGCATTTTCATGGGATTTACTGCCAATAAGAGGCGTGAGGCCGGCTTCATCCTTTAATCGGAGGAGGTCTGTTTAGTCTGCAGTCTGGATGCATTCAGATCAACAAGCAGCTCAATCGCTTCTGTGTTGACTGACACCTCGAGCCCAGTCCCTTAATGTGACACCCTCTCTCTCTCTCTCTCTCTCTCTCTCACCTCACCGTTCTTCTCTTCTGCTCACCCATCTCCTTACCGCCCCATCTCTGCCGCATTCTGTCTTTTAATCTCAGTTTCATTGCTTTATCGCCCCCCCTTCTCCCTCTGTGCGCTACCCCCTCCCCTCCCACTGTGATATTTTGCAGTAGATATGTCTCTTCAGCTGTGTGACAGAGGGCCAGCAGGAGGAGTCCTCCTAACCTCGGCATCCTCTGTCTGACAGCTCGGGGAGCTTGTGACAAGCTTGGGGCAACTGGATTGTAACACAGCGGGATAACATCCTACTCCGGGTGTTTCATACCTAAATGAAAAACTTATGCTCAAATGAAAAAGTAGGTGTGCATCTGATGTGCTGATCCGGCTCCCCCCGTTGGTTGAACAGCTCTTCCAAGCCGAGGGTATCTGAGCGTCGAACAAATGTGGCGAACGTCTGAAGTGTAGAGGCTTTTCACTCCTAATTAAACCAGAGTTTTCTCCTCAGCCGAGTGGACGGACGGGGCGGAGAACTGTCCTGAGCAGAGCAGTCAGCCTCCATTCCCCATCGCCCTGCCTGAGCTGCACCCAGGGAAGCAGGGTGTGAAAAGAGGAACCTTGTTAAAGGTCAGGCATGATGGCACAGCTCTTAATTCACAGCTTTTCTTCTCACATCTTCTCACAGGGAACGGGTTGTGCAATTGTGGCAACTGTGAGTGCTGGGACGGCTGGACAGGGAACGCTTGCGAAATCTGGGTGGGAGAAGAGTACTGAGGAAGAGGAGGAGGAGGAGGAGGAGGAAGAGAGGACACTGGTGTTAGAGACAGGAGGCCTGGCTGCCCAGAGCAACCAGAGCACCACTGATGGTCTCCACCGGGCTGGTAAAAGAACTGCAGCCTGGAAAACCACGGGAAGAAGCGGGAAGACGGAACTACACAAGGACGTGATTCGGCATATCATTACCAGCATTCATTCTTTTATTGTACTGGTTACAAATGACCCTTATTAAACTGGGTGTTGTAGGTGTAAAAGAAACATAAACATATTACCATGTAAACATTTGTTTCAAGAACATCTTTATGTGCATTTTGTTGTATTTATATATACATATATTTATATATATACATATCTATCTATATAGATAGATAGATAGATATGTATATATTTTATCTATATATAGATATAGATAAAAGAACGCTGACATATTCAAGATGGCTACACATAAAATAGATGGCAGATCAAAGGGACAGTTCAACCCAAAATAAAAATAAATAATTATTTTGCGTCTTGCATGTAATGCTATATATCCATCTTTATCATTTTGGTGTGAACTTTCAAGTTTGACAACTCGATGACACAAAATAAACATCTGATAAAATCAAAACAAAGTGACGTCCCTTTCCAGAAATCCCGTCCTGGTTACTAGGATAATCCACAGACCCTGTTGTGAGCAGCTTCATGTAGGAGCTGTTTTCTTCAGCCGAGGAGGACACTATTAATGTCTCCACCTTGAGGTGTCACAAGCGCGAGCCTCTCGACCATGAGTAGGTGCAGACTTCCGTCTGCGTGGTGTAGTTTGGTAGAAAGACAATAGTTCCTACATGCTCACCACAAGGTCTGTGGCTTATCTTGTGTAACTGGGTCATGGTTTCTAGAGAGAGACATTGCTGTTGAGCATCATTTCAACTGTACCACTCACACCCGAACAATGTAGATGGATAAATAGCACCACGGTATGAGCAACAATATGTTATTTTGATCTTTGGGGTGGACTGTCCCTTTAAGGTGACAAGTTTTTGGAATATGTGGGATACAGTAGGCCTGTTGGTACAAAGTGGTACAAAGCTGTGTGTTGTTCCAAAGTTGGACTGAAATTTCACTTGAGGGCTCGAGGCAGTTACTGTTTGAGGTTTTTATTTCTTTTTCATAATAAAACATTAAATGTGCCGCATGACACAACAGTTTGCATGGAAAACAATGCGAAGACCTTAATCATACATGGTTACAAATTTGTTATAACATGACATAACTCCAATGGGCATACTTGCAATGGTATATATATATATTTTTTGAAAATAAATCATTTTAATAGTGCCTATTCTTCTCCGCCGGGTGGGGAAATCAAACCAAACAATCGGCCATGAAACCCACACTGTACTACTGGAGGTACGTGATGGCCATTTCTCACTCAACTCATACTAGTGATAAGGTTAAATTCTAAGTGGAGGGAAACAAAGAGAAGGGCATACATAGTTCAGTTGTGGCATGCTGGATGTCCATGTCACTTCAAAAGGTGGCATCGGGGGATGAGAGCTGCATTGACACAAGAGCTCCGTCACCACTCAAAAAGAGGACCGATAAGAAGTCACAAAGAAAATTTAATGTAAATTCTACTTTGGCCTTTTTCATGCTTAAACTAGCCAACCCCTCTGTTTTCATTGTCCCATCAAAAAAATGACAGGTGCAATAATATACTGCACACTATATTGCATTAAGTATGTTACTGACATTACAGTACACCTTTATATAAATATTTTTATTCAATATGTTGTATATGTGTATACAACAAACACAAACTGTATAGTGTAGACAAACTCGTTGCATATATGTATGTAAAATTAGCGGTACATACCAACAGTTCTTGATAGACATAGCCTACTACATGCAGTTCATCAATGCCATCCTCTCCCCATGCAACAGATGGGACAACGTACAAAATAAGGTTGAGAAGAAAAACAGAAGCGACAAAGGAACTCTTGTTTGCTAGAATATTCTGAGGGGGGGGGGGACAAAGCATAAGAGTGACTGGGATCAGGAGATGACATCGCACGCGACCCGTATACGAGAGAAAAAAAAAAAAGTATAGGACAGAAGAAATAAAGGTGGCTACAGAGATCCAAACAGAGATGTACATTTACACACTGGTCATTTACAAAAATAAAGTCAGCCTCGGAGGAGCCAGTTCACTGGTCTGCGGGGCTGGAGCAGCAGCCAGCCCAGCATGTAGAGTTTGTAAGGGTCGAAGGATGACGGGCTGTAATGAGGACAGCACACCGGCCTCGGATACAACCGCAAGTGGTTTCCAGCTCCCGCGCGTGTGTTTGGGTGTAGTACACCATTTTTGTTACAGCATCAACAGCTTTGTACGGACGAAGATTGAACTCTTAACTAATGTGCTTCGATGTGCCGTAATAAGAAATGGCCATGTGTAATCCCAACAAACCACAGGTCGTAGTTACCATATCAATTTCTCAATATAGTTGCGGTCTTAGCAGCACATGGTGGCAACGGTCTACTTAACACACTAAATCTTACCTAACAAAACTATTAGGAAAAGAAATCATTGAGGCAAGACAGACATTAAAAATTGATCGATCAGGTTGAGCTTTGATAAAAAATAAATAAATAAATAAATAAAAAATGGCTAACAGTCGTGATGAGAATGCAGAATGGGAAAGTGCAGCGGTTTACCTTTCGGATTAGCTGTGAGTGTGCTGTAGCCTACAACATGCCCATTTAACTCCCACACCGAACGTCAGTGCTCTTCAGCTTACACGGAGTGAAGAATGGTACCCATACCTTGTTCCTTATAGAAAAGACATGCACGTGATTAATTCAAGGTATAAGTACTTCTCCAAAAAATGACATCAGTCAAGACCTTCGGGGCGGGGGGGTCTGAGCGGAGCTGATTCCTTTCCGACAGAACAAATGCTATCACAGTGAAAGCTTCGATGAATCAGAATCAGAGAATCAGGATTTGTTTTCTTTCTTTTTTTTTTTCCTAAAGAATCAGTTCTTCTTGGGATGAAAAAAGACTTTGGTCATTTCAGAATGAGTACATCTGAGTGTGGTTCTTTTTCGATGGATTAATGCTACGCGTCCTCTACATGGATGTATCGGGTGGGTGAGGCACCTTTGGCCCAGTGGGGACTGGGAACCTGTTTTTGCATGCCGGGAATCAAGGTCCAAACAGGCACGTGATAGGCCAAGATGATCAGTACTGGACTCTGCATGCTGAGCTAGGAGACAGATCCTCTTGTAATAATAATAATAATAATAATAATAATAATAATAATAATAATAATAATAATAATAATATCTAGTCATTTAAAAAGTTATGATTTTTAATAGTCATTTTCCCTAAGTTTTATACAGTGAAAATGTTACAATACAAGCCATCTCTTGTATAACTGCCGCAAGAAGAGAGAACACAATATTAACCTTGCCCATGCTTTAGTTTGCTGAACCAAATAGGGATGCAGCCAGTATAAATGTCGCCTACTGGTTTTTTTTCAGCCATGTTGTCTTCTGGCTTTAAGTAGACGCTGCCATAAGATGGCTGCCAGTGCTGCAGTTATAGACCATCTGGGTCAAAGCCACAAGCCTTGCCTCGTAGTCCAAAGAAGTCAGTGAGTGAGGGACAGAGGCCTACAAGGCCTAGAGATATTCCTAGAGCCCACGCTCTGAAATAAGATTAAAGAAAAATAGACTTCAGGTTTTTTTTCCATTTACCAGAGAAGGCGGACTGAACCGCTGGTGGGACTTAGATAGTGATATGTATACACCATTCCTTACAGTGCTCTCCCACCCACACACACATCTGTTTATAAATGTGTGTGTATGTATCTGTATGTGTGTAGGGAGCTCCTCGCATTGATTGCAGTGGCGGTAATTAGCACTTCATCAACTATGATTGCAGGAGCTATCTGCCAGCCTCCAGTGTGTTTTTATCAGCCACAAAAAGCAACATCTCCGATTTTTTATTTTTTTTCCTCCTCCTCTCTCACAAACTTTGTTCGTCTGTAAGTGTGAGTGTGTGCATGTTGTAGGCAAGAAGAAAATTTGGATTGTGTTCTATTTTTATTTTCTAAATATGTGTTTTATGCCACATCTGTGTGAATGTGTTTCTTAGAAAAGCACACGACTCCCTTGCAAAATGTTTTTATCTTTTCTAGGTTACTTGACAAAGAGAAAAGTGTGTGACTAGAGATAGAAAGAGAGGGAGAGGGGAACATACTCGTAAAAAATAGAGGACGACAGTCCAAATATTTACTCTATCTATACAGTCTCTATCCCAGAACATAGCTGGTGAACTGTGGTATAGAAAATAGATCTGAAGGTACACAGACTCTGCTGCAACAGGGCATTATAGAGAGGGAGGGGGGGGTTTCTTGAATGAACCGTCAGCAAGCAAAGTACCACAGGCGTGGCTGTGAAACACGCGTTATTCACATGAATTCTCACAGTTTCAGAGGAATCTGAAGGCATTCCATGATCAGAGGTCCTCTTCCCTCCTGAGCTGGAGAAACTCAGCCGCCTCAAAATCCGTCTGCCCGAGTGTGGACAGCTGGAGAAAGGGGGAGGGGGCAGAGGAAGAGGAAGGAGGAGCAAGAGAAGAAAAAAGGAAGGGAGGGAGAGAGGTTTGCCTGGGTCGGATCCACAGAAGAAAGAGGGTCTGGAGTCTAGTCGAGGGGGGAAAAAAAGCCCTGCCTCCGTCACGTTCCCTCCCCCCTCCTCACACACACACACAGGCACACACACACACCGAGCAACTGGTCAGGTGTGGCTATGTGGCGGGCTTGTCGGGCTTGCTGACGGGTTTGCCTCCGTTCATTACTGCCGGCTCACTTGTGCTTTTACTGGGAGGTACCGCCGCCTTGGGCACCGTCTCTCCAACATCATGCAACGATGGCTCTCTGTACATGGCGACTAGGGAAAGGAAGCAGAGGGACAAGAGAAAAGATGTTAGCAGGGGCCTCTTTCCTGCACTGTTGATTTCACCTGTGTAGAACTTTTAAATGAGCATATATGCCCTCAAAATACATGCTGTGTCTGCCTTTCAGAAAAGATTTATACACACACAGAAAAAAAACAAAATAAAGACAACCCACAATTTACAGCTGACGTATTTTCTTGGTCTTCAAGTGACCGTCCTCACTTGCTTCCATCTCCTTCAGGGCTGATTCTGAGTCCAAGTACACACTTTCCAACAAAACAGCAAGAAGTGTCTCATTATCCGCCACTTCACACCCACTAGAGCTGCAGCTGTATTACAGCCTTGACAGGATACTTCAACTTGATTCAATGTTTAAATGATAGGACACAATCAGGCTGGTGGCTGACAAGAGTGAAGGTGGCATCTGCCGGACCATCAACATTTCATACTGCACTCACAGAAGCCGTCCTGCCTCCTACACTGGGTGCTTACAGCAGCAAAACAGCGGATCAGCACAGACACACACAAAAATATTGTCAAACAGATATTTCACATAGTCGTGAGTTAACTAAGGGTATAGGATCATGTCTGATTGTACGGGACATCTGTCTCCTAACCTAACAAGGGTAGTCATGTCTTATTGTGTTCAGCTTACGATGCAAAGCCATTCGGATTTATTTGTGTCTCCACCTAAACGTCGTGTTTTCTGCTCCAACAAAAATGCCATCATTTACAGTAACAAGGTCCCTTACAATGTTGACAGCTGAATAACTGCTTCAGGGGCGAAAAAGTGGAAAGAAATGGAGGAAATGCTAATTATGCCCCTTGAGTCCCTCCAAATGAGTGGAAACAAAACAAAACAGAAGACTCTGACGCTGTTTTTATACAGCCAGGTTTGGCGTTACGATATTTTAAAATGTGACTTTCACCTGGAAGTCAGCTTGCCCGAAACATTGACTTATTGAACAACAACAACAAAAAAAAATCATTACCTGCCCAAGCAGATTCAGCTCTGGTTTTGTTTGCCTAAAATATGAGAACTCCGTCTCTGAGAGCTCTGCTGCCACAACAATATGATGGCTGCGCGCGACTTTCACTGGTGGGTGTCTCAGAATCTTATTAAGTGAGAAAATACTTCATGCTATTCTGTGATGTGGGTGATCTGACCCTCTCAAGGACGGAACAGGCGATACTGAGTATTTTCTTTTCTTAATGTCAACAAATCGGTAATGTCTGTCACATCGTGGTGAGGTTGTCTTGTCTTTGGGATCTGTCTTGTGGATTCATGTTTTATTTTGAAAGTAACTTCCCTCTCGTGTACCAAAGCATCTGCATCTGAGTCCTCTCTTTTGTCCCAAGTCTGACAATGTCGTGGTTTCTATTTCTATTCATCCCCTCTTCCTCAACCTGTGGCAGCTGGTCCCCACCAAGGACAGAAAAAACAAATTCTTGGGAAAAACGATCACAAATGTAAAAAGGGTCAGGAGTTTTCTGAAACGGCTGGGCACTGTAGTTTTCAGTTAATAGTACTCACAGAGGAATAAGTATGGCATTTCTCGACCACTTGTGGATTCATGCTCATTTGCTGCTCTAGTAAATAGTAACAACAGCATAAGATATTTCAGGCTTCAGCCACACAGACAATGATTGATAGTGTTTTAAGTGAAAATTGTTGACAAAAAGAAAAACAGAATGTCACCACGCCTATCCTTGTGTTATGATCAAAGTTTAACAAGTGTTTTTTTTTTATTTATTTGAAAAAATAAAACCAAAAAATGAGCCTCTAGACGGTTAGGGTTTACCACAAGGATTAATTAGCAGGAGGAGTACCACATCAAAAAGAAACTGCTGTCTAACCCTAAATCTCTGTGCAGACTGAAAAAGTTGCTATTTGATCGCACTCAGTCTGAGTGCTGATGATAAAACTCTTACAGCAAAATTAACACGTATATACAAGCTTTTCAAATGCTAGGTGGCTGATTCCTTTCCCATTGCCAGAGGTAAGATGGCATCTCTGTTTTGTTTGGTTTTCCTGGCGTGTCATATGTCTTATGTGCTTCACTGGATGGCACCAAAAAATTTGCAAAAGTAAGTGTGTCACATCTCTATCAATTCTGTTTGGTGCATGGAGCTGATAAACACCTGTGACTACAGCAGACCTGCTTGTGAATGCTGATCGTACCATTTCCCAATAAAGACAATGCCAGATTTCAGTGTGTGTTGGTGGGCTTTTGTCCAGCGTGAAAGATTTTTACCATACATACCTTCTAATGGCTTGGGCAGGAAGTGAGCAGCTGGTTTTGTTTTTTTCACTCGGTTCCCCTTCATGGCTTGGCCCTCTTTATTGAGCCCTAGGAACCAAGCTCTCCCCGACTCCTGTTGTCTGTACAACATGGACGAGTAGATCACATAGTAGTTCTCAAACACCGACTCTTTGAACTTGCACTCCGCTGTAAAGAGTTCCTGTGGAGACACACAGTGCGCAGATTGTGAGAACAGTGGCTCTCAAACCAAAAACAATGCAGAGATTTCATCTGAATACAACACGAGAAAGACATTCCAGTGGACTCAGATTCATAATTTATGGTTCGTATTATAAAAGAATGAAACAGCTGTCAGATTCTTAATTTATGCTCTAGCTTTTATGGAGGTCAGCAGGACAGAGGCCAAGCCTTTATTCCAAGCCCACAACGTATAGAATAATGTTATGGCGGGCATGGAAACTGCCTCGCCAGGTGAAATGGACTTCATACTTACACCTGTCGTGAAAAGGATGAGCGCTGCAGAGTCCACCTCGCTATAATCAGGTCGGATTCAAGCCGAGCCTAATGACCTGCCCTGATGAAATGCAACTCTCACTCTCTCCTTGGCCTTAACCTTGACATCAGATGTAGGAGCACTCGTTTAGTCAATTAGCTCGTGTTCCCGGCAGAAAAGTATATATTGTTCAGCAATGACCCCGATGCCCCAGCACTGGAAGTATCAGCACTATTCACCCCCCCAGATGTCTTGCCAGACACTCCGGACTTGTTCTCCACTTTCCCCCTAATTGATAAAACCCAACGGGGGATCTTTTTTTCCAAATACTATGTCTTCTATCAGCCATTTGTCTGTGCCATCTGAACTTTGCGCGAATAATGATAGAACTAATCAAGTGACTCCTCCATCCTTTACACCTCAAACTGGCAATGACGAATGGACACCGAGGCGCCACATCTCTTTCTGCCGTTGCCCATTCATCTCCAACCAGAAGGGTAATAAAAAGCGTTTCCACACTGTCCGCCCTGCTAGGCTAAAAATAAAGGCATTCATCGGGGTGTATTAATCAAGGCGCGCTCATCACAATGGAGAGTTTCGCCACATCTGTTGTGGGCATCTCACACTGAGCTGGCACAAAGAACCGCTGAGAGTATCCGAAAAAATCCTCCAATACGCCCCGTACTGCTGTGCTCTCAATGTCAGCCACTGGAGTCTTTAATGAGAAACTTAAGGGACACAAAAGAAGGAATATTTTAATTTATTTGCGACAAATGTGAAAAAAAAACTGGCTACTATGGAATTTTTGCTCTTTCTGCACCTCTTGGGGGTTTAGTTTGTAAGATTTAGTGGCACCTACCTGTGTAGCTGCAGATTGCAACCAAGTGAATACCCCTCGCCTCACCCTCTCCTATAGCAGCTCTTTAAAATGTGAAAGGCCCTCTATAGGCAGTGATCTGCTTGTCCTGGGCTACGATAGAAACGTGATGGTGGAACATGGTGGACTCCCCAGAAGAGGATCCACTCCCTCTGAATCTATAAAGGGCTCATTCTACGGTTATAAAAACACATCTTAGTTCCAACTGATTGTACTGTAGACTGATAACTGTGATAATAAGATTTCATAATTAGGATTATTACAGTACCTTTCTGCAAACAGATCTCCCTAAATCCTTCCCGCTGGACCTTAAACTAATGGGTATACACCAATGCCAGCAGTGACATGAGACTGGACAAGCACAGCGATGCATGCTCACAAACACAATGTTAACAAGCTGATGTTTGTTAAGTTTAATGTGTCACATTGCTAATTAGCACACAAAATCCACCTAAGGGCAAAAAGGCAGTCACATTATTTTTTGCAGATAGTTGTCAATAAATGACAGAATCTCGACTTGACAAAGGAAGGAGAAGAAAACTTGAGGGACTCTGCGAAGTTAAACACATTATGTCACATATTTTGTTCCATTCCATCTAGTAGATGTAAAGATATTTCACCACCTAAGCTAAACAGTAATATAAGATGAAAACCGTAGGCTTCATCCTCTGAGGGTGATCATTATCTGAATCAAATGTCATGGCAATTCATTCAGTAGTTTTCTTTAGAAGTGAATAGGATTCATCCTCTCACTATCATCACTATCATGATATTTGTATTCTAAATAAAAAGCTCTCAGTTAAATTTCCATCTTTCACCGGACTTCTGATTTTCTAATACTGAGGCTCTTGCTTCAAATAATCACGTACTGTAGCTGCACGAACATTATTTATGGACTAAATGCTCCGTTCTGAACACAGGACACACCATGCCATGATTATGGTGTAATTAGCCCTTTGGTGAATTACTCCTGTCAGAGCTTATCCTCCAGACGGCATTCAGCTGGAAGCAGAGCAGGAAGGAGCAGAGAGACACTCTGGATGACCATAATGATCCTGTGAAGCGCCCGGCTGTATTTTAAGTGTCCTCTCTACCCTTGATTAAGGGCTTGCATGCATGATGCATAACATCAGCACCGGTTGAGATGTTTAAAACCCCCCAATTTCAGTTCAGCAAACCGTCAACACAGGCATCGAGAGGTAAAAGTGCTGATCTGTATTGTGTTGGGAAATCCTACTTACAGATGTCGGTATGTCTCGCCAGCTATTACGTTACACAAGAGAATTAACTTCAGACTATTCTGGTGCTAAATGTAGGATTAGGATCAAAACTATTAATGCTGCGTCTGTCACAGCAGCCGAGCAGAACAATCCAATGATAGGCAGACGCTGCGTGCTGAAGCAATAAAAAAGCGAGTCTGACATGATAAAACCCTGAGCACGAGGCCGTCTGGCACGTTAAATATCACATAAATAAACAATCCCTCTGGACGAGACGATGCACAGGCTCGACCCCATCGTTATTCATTTTGTCGTGCAAGATTTATTGTGTGTCAGCGGCGAGCAGCAGTACATCAAACGGCTGCTTATTATGTCCAAGTTGTCAGAAAGAGAAGTCTGTGTCCTGTCTGGAGAGGATATTACACACTGTACACAACACACACATCCCATATAATATAAGATTTCAGAGACACTCACTCGGGTGATTTGTAGCCAACAACAGACAGCACACGTCTTAATTTCACTGCTTCGTTTGTCAAGCCAAATGTCCTTTGTTCCCCGAAACAATGTTCAAGCGTGCTCGTTTCATGCCGAAGCAAACTCTGTCGCTGAGCCGATTAGAAGGCAAACAGTTTTACCTTCATGGTTCCCTGAGTTGCCTCAATTAGGTAATTAATTCTACTTCTTCCTCGTCAGGTGAGCCTCACTGCAGGTTGGCTGGCTGCTGTAATTAGACGCAACATTTCAATGCCGGTCCAGGCTCAGCCCAGCGCTGATTACTTAAACTGCACGCGCGAAAAAACAGCCTCAAGTCAAAGCAATCATACAAGCCCGGTGCCAAGGCCATAATTGTGGCTAATCAAACGCCTTCACACAGACGCACGAAAAGTCTGCCTTTGTTTACAGAGGCACAGCGAGTGGAGGTGGTTCGCCTGTGGAACGATGCTTGACGCCGAGCAAAAATTTAAAGACTGCCAGTCACCATAATCAGTTTGACTTGAAGATCAGAGCAGTGACGGCAGCCGACTTCAGACACATTGTTTGTTGATTGCACCGCAAGTGTGTCAAATGTCAGTGACAAGCTGAGTGCTTTAATCATGTTCCGCCTTTGTCTCGCGACAGTCACGGTTTAGTCATTTGTCCTCATTTCTGATCAATAGTGCTTCACTCATGTGTCAGAAGTTGTTGATAATCTGAATAATGCAATATTTTCTTTGACTTTGACTTCTTTGGCTATAAGCTTCTTGGCCTAATGTGTGTGGACACCCAGTCGGGGGATATGAACAGCTAAGTGTTGAGCCCGTATGATTGACGTTGCATCGTGTAGGTCTGTTGAAATGGGAGACTGCCTTCCAAATGTAGTTACCATAAGGGCACTTATTTGCTTTTTAAGCTGTAATAATCAGCACTTATATTAATCAAGTACAAACGTCACCCACTGGTGTGTGGACTACCAATTTTGTTTTCTTGGAGCCATAAGTCACCAAATTTGGACAAGAGGGTGGCTCTGGGGAGGGTATCCTGTTGGGATTGAACTGAGAACCCAAGAGCACGCTGTAGTAGCGACCTGTCACTCACAAAATAGATGATAAAGCAGGGTATGACTTGGGGCATTACCCTGCTTTATCATCTAATTTACTCTAAATGGGAACATTATTTACAAAATGAACATCATGCGAGGTAATAAATAAAGTGAGAAGCAGGGTCATTTTCTTATAAGCTTACATATAGTCAAACTGTAAGCTAAACTGTTGTTCTGCAACCACAACAAATTAAGGTGATAACATCACAATGTCAACTAGGCATTACGTTGTATCTGTACACACAAGTCAAGCCCCATGGGATGCTGGCAAAATCAACATTTTCCCTGAGAAACATCCATTTACATCCTTTAATTTCATAGTCCCCAAGTTTTATATAGTTGATGATCGATTAGCAAATGTTTCATCTAAATGTCACAAATACTGATGTGCTGAATCTGATCACCATGTTGTGGCATCACCCGTGTATTCTGATGTAAAGTCGTCAATAAGAGGAGCTTTGTTACAGGATCATTTATAAGAACTGGTCGCAATCATAGAGAGGAGGTTTGCGGCAGTATTTAGAGTTGTTTGCTGTATAATTCTAACATCACACTGACTGTTTTGTTTAAATATGGGTGACACTGAGAGAGAAAAAGGAGAGCGAGATTCAGACGCGGCACACACTTTCGCACCAGCGGCAAATCGAATCATTTTTGAGGCACCAACCGCTTGATTTTCTTCCCTCTCGATCTCCCTGCCTGCCGCTGCAAATCAGTGGCTCCCTGCACTGAAAGGAAAGGCCATAATTGACCTTGGCCACAGACAGTGTGAGGGGCAAAAAAACGCTCAGCCCCACATAATCAGCCCCGGTCACCAAAGCAAAAAAGACAGCGACAGAAATAAAGGGGAGAAGAAGAGTCGGGCGAAGGTGCAGCAAAAAAAGGCAAAGAGATTGAATGGAAGAGAGAGACAGAAAGGAGCGTGATCGAGGAGAGGGGGCAAATCCTGAGAGGAATGCAGCAATGTCTCCCCAGAAAATTGCAGACGGATAAATTAAGAAGTAAAGAAAAGAGTCAAAAGGATACAGACAGATGGAGAGAGTGGGAGTTTACAATAGAAAGCACAGAAAAAGAGAAGACTAGGCATTAAAGGAGTGCAAGGAGCAAAGAGAGAAACCACTCTGAAAACAAACCTCCCTTTGAAAAAAAAAACAAAAAAACAAAAAAACAAAAAAACACAAAATGGGTTGTGATTTCCCACCATGACCGTGGAAAAGTAGGTGAGAGGAGGCTGGTGTTGGGTGGGGGGGGGCGCACATTAATATGCAGAGTGACTGCTCACTACCCCACTGTGGAAACGAAGAAATTGTTTATTAATGCTGCCAGCATAAAACCTATTAATCCATGGAAAAAGGTCAACCTCCAGAAAGCTGAGCTGCATTCACAATGCTAAGCTGCGCTCATATGTATAAGAGTCACGTCGACAGTGTGTGCAGACAATGGGCGCTTCGGCAGACCTGTCTGATTATCAAACCCAGAGGAGGGAGGAGAGACGGGGACCTAATGGAGAGAGTCACTGGTAAACAGCTGGATGAGTTGTGTACACAGAGTATGTACAGTCTCAGATTCCCTTTTTTTCTCTCTCTCTCTTTTTTTTTTTTACCTTTAATTAATTGTTTGTTTTACATGATGTGCCAGTGTATAAAATAAAACCATCATGACGGAGTGGCAATCTTTGCTTATATTTAAAGGTAAATAACATGAAACTGAAGATCGGGACCCCCAAAGATTCCCAAAATTAGAGGCTGCACTGCAACAGTAATGGCATGTTTTATGGAGAAAATATGAAGTTTTTGACAGAATAAAAACAAAAGACAGCATGATCAAGGAGACTTTCCTCGCTGAGCCTCAAAGTCGCAATGTCAAAGGAATATTTCTTGACTTCGCTCTTTGCCTGCACAGATCCTTGGATCTGCAGACAATGAAAGTGCATGTTGTCACTCTCTGCAACACTGACTCAAACGATGCATCAGATTTTGAGCTGCCACAAATTAATAGCTACAACTGACGAAGACATCTGCAATTCACAGGCGACACAAACGGTGCCATGTTTCACGAGTGACTCGGAGAAAAGCGTTTTTTAATGGTGATTGTGAATCATCGAGTCTGTGTTTTACATTTCAAGAGTTTTAAACAAAAAACGGCAAGTGAATTGTTACTGCCAGCGCTGACAGGACAGACACAACAGAAGCTAATGAGACAAAGTGATAACCTCTAAATGTACCAAACGACTCATAATTCTTTTTCTTACTATAATTCTTGAAAGTTTTGAGCTGTAAGGTTATTATATCTGAACATTACCAGATCAGATTTGCTTTATTTCCTTTTTCAATGCAGTAGATAAGAAAAAACCTTCAACTCTGAAGCTATTAAATAGCGAGCCAGCAGCCTGCACTCCAACGACACACTGCTTTAAAGGGTAAAATATGGTTTTATTTTCAAATAACAGACATTTCTATCAGACCATTGCTTACTGTCACCTTAACATCTGTTGTAATGCCTCCCTTTTTCGCCCAAGTGAGCAAAAATATACATTTTACTGAAAGGGTGACAAAAAGAACTGACACTTCAAGGTGTTTGGCCACCACAAGCACTTAAGTGTTCAATAAAGTTTCCCTAAAGGCAGAGAACCTTTAACACTGGCCCAGTACAGCTCCCCCGGCACACACTCACACTCACACACACACACACACACACACACACACACACACACACACACACACACATATGTAGACGCACACACACATACACACAGATATAGAGAGATAGATAGAAACAGTCTATGTTTAGCAACGTTCTCTGTAGGAAATAGACCTGTGGCATGCAAAAAGTCCAATAAAGATTTGGGTCATGATCTGTGTTTAAAGAATGAGATAAGCTAAATAACAAACTCTATTTATGTTTTGAAGGTAATTCAGTGAAAAAGGATTTCTGTTAAAGGGCAGCTTAATGTCGCAGCCTCAGTGAATGTCATTAGACACTACATGTCTGGCACAAGTGATTTAGTTTGAGTAGGAGGGAAACAGAACATCACATTAAAAATCAACTCCACACATTTTGCACATTACAATGAAAGTGTGTTTAAAGGTCTCTGGTAGTACCACTGCATATGCGGAAAAAGTTGTATTAATCCTTTTGTGGCTCCAGAGGAAGCTGCATGCAATCTGGTGAATTGCCTCTAGTGATGTCACTCAGTGGCTTAGTTGCATTGCTGGCATGTTGGACTCATTTTGGACAGTTCATATGGACGAAAGATGAAAATCTGTTCAGCCAAACCAGAGATATCTGCTTTTTTATTCCCAGAATTCTTTTTGTTTTCAAAACTTGGTACCTACATTACCCGCATTACAACTAAGCCATTTAGTGACATAACTAGAGACACTTTATCAGATTACATGAAGCTTCATCTGGAGCAACATAAAAGCCTTTTTAACTTTTGTTCCCCATCAACAGTAATACTCCCCAAGACCTGTAAACACGCTTAAGTGAGTAAAATTGGCGGATTTACCCTTTAAGTTATGGGCCTAGTGCCAAATTCTCCAATCAAATGTCTGAGTGACAAGTGGAACAGGATTTCTATTAACATTCGATGTGCGTTAAAATGTTGAAATTATGTTTTTGTTATTAAAATCTTTCAAAAATTAGAAGACTGATTACTTTGATTGAGATTTCAGGCTGCAACAGAAAACAAGCACCAGCTTAAACTGGCAGGCATTATACTCAGGCACTGGGGTCACCGGGGTCAGTTTGGATAAACACACATAGATAAAGCCAATCCTGAGAAGTGGCAAACATCCTAAGCCTTTGGAATAAATCACTGGAGAACACAATAAAGTCTGTATGAGGAAAAAAATGCTTTTCTCACACTGAAAAAAATAAATAAATAAATAACACAACGTTGTAGGAGAGCCGGTCGGTGAACAAACACACAAACAAAGAGCAGCCAGCCACACGTAGACCGGTGGGGTTCCAAGTGCTCCTCAGTGTGTGTGTGCATGTGTGTGTGTGTTTGTCCACTCTGCTGCAGTTGATCCGTAAATTGGTACCAGATTGGTGTCAAGACAGTCGCATTTTCTCGCTAGATTGGTTGGTCATCTTCTGTCAGGCCAGCCAGCCAGCCAGCGGACTGCCACGTGCAACAAGCTGACAAGCAATATAGACATGTCACACTCACACTCACACATACGGCGAAACGCACACACGCCGTTTCACTGAAGTACACGCGCGCACACACTCCAAGCACACACAGAGGGAAATAAATAGACAATCATTGTACAGCACAGCAACGGCGAACATACAGAGAGGAGAAAGCGAGCGGCGTCTCCGGGTATGGAGCTGTGTGCTTCTGTCTCTGCTCCGTTTGTGTTGTTTACACCCTCAGGAACAGCGTCCCAGTTTTTTTTTGTTTTTTTTTTGCTTTGTTTTTTTTTTTTTTTGAGGAAGTGCATGTCTTCTCCTTGTAGACTCACTCGTCGGTGGCTCTGTCTCTTTCTGCTTTGCACTTAAACGTCTTTCTCGGCTCTCAGCTCTAACGGGCGTCCGGCTTTATGAATAGATTGCAGTGGGTGAGCAGAGAGCAGCTCCTTTGTTGGCATAAGATGCAGGAACAAAGGAGGCGCTCTCCTCGCACATTTAATGGAAACACACTTAACTATGTGTTAGTGTTTATATTCTATGTGTTGGTCCTCTTACTAATGTCAGAGCTGGTATTTTATTTTTTTTGTGGAAGTGGCGGCATTGCTGCTGCATTTGTTGTTACTTGAGTTTGATTTTTGTAACTGTTGCAGTTACTGGAGAAGTTCAAATGATAGTCTATATTATTGGATAATAGTTCATTCACGTTAACAAACAAAGACGTGTTTAATAAAGCATTAGATGCAACTCCTGCAATGTCCTTCCAAATAATTTTTATAGTTGAATAGCTCATTATTTATCAACTATAACAGAGTATATTAAAAATGATGTGCAATTCGCCAATAAACAGTTGCTCAATAAATGGCTTACAAAGAAACTCATTGTATGTTTACAGTCACGTAACTATAAATTAGATTCACTGACTAAATTGAACTATAAATGCACAATTTATCAGTTATTGATTGTTATAAAGCATGACCAATTCCATAAATCATCCAGCATGTGTTAAAATAAATATTCTATAATAATGATAAGACTTTAAGGATAAGGCTGGTGTCCTAGTCCTATGACAAAGATCTAAACCAACAACTAATTAATTAAGTGCCATAAATAATCACATTACCAACAACAATTGTTGGATAATTCTGCAACCTAAAATAACCCTAAACAAATAAAAGACTGAGTTGTGTTTGCCAAAAACCACAGTGCCCAGCTGTCTAAAAAAGAAACTGTGGCTTTTATTTATTTCAATGAAACAATAAGTGCTACATGTAGTGAAGAGGTACTTAGCGTTTGGTAGAGCAGCTTTGATGAGCTTAAGGCTGAATGCCTCGTACAGTCTGTCTCTCAGTACTTTTCATGTTGGTTCTGGTTTTATGGGATCCTGTTGACAGCGAGGATAACAGCCTCCATCTTAAATTGGGATATCGTAAAATGCTTTTGTGTGTGTGAAGGTGCACGAGTGAGGCGTGCACCGGAAACCGCAACACCGGAAAAATTTACAAACGTCTATGACCTGACATATCCAGTGCTGTCGCTGGAAGGTTATAAACGGCCCCTGCTTTCAAAGATAACCCCACGACTAATCGCAGCATCATCTGATAGGTCAGAAGAGCCCTGCCCTCCTGAACCAGGAAATCATTTGTCATAGCTGTCTTTGGGGTTTTGGCGCACCACATACCACTCACATATGTAACTGTGCCTTCCGATAGGCAAGAGCTGAGCTGTCGATGTAGCCACAAATAATTTCCTCACATGGCAGAAGGCGAATGTGCTCTATTTTCACAGAGGCAGAGGAAATGCAGGTGCACTGCCATTTTTATCAGGCACACCTGCATTTTGTGCCTCTAAACTGACACTTTACACTGAGTGGGTCGAGCAGCATAGCAGAGGTTCAGTGATGTAGATAAAATGGTTTTGGTTTTGGCATAAATAACTGCGTCATAGCACAAATACAAGCCCGCACAGAATTTCTTGGACCGGTCTGTACCGCGCATGACTAATTGGGGATTTTTATTTTTTACCATTAATGATTTCCACAGCTGCTTATACCGCAGGGTGCATCAGGATGTCTTTCTTTCAAGGTGACTGAATCATTGTATCTCTTACGTGGCAGTCACAGTTGTACTTGAATTTCACCTGAGTCTCTAATTTGATTTTGAAAATTTGTAAACACGGATGTCAAAGAGCGTGGGCACCTGAAACATTTTATTACGTTCTCACAGCAAAAGCCTTACCCCCTGACTGGCACAGCAGGCACGGAAAAACAGTCAGCAAAACGGCAAATTATTTGTAATTTCAGGAGGTTCAATATAAAGGGAAATTCTGTTAAGCAGTACTGAGTTGCAGAAGTTGTGAGAGATCTGAGGCAGTTAAACATCACATTTCTTTTGCAGCAGAGTGACTGAAGTGTTTGAGGAGACTCCCGGTTTGATTTCTGTATATTTGCGTCATTACAGAAGTTCCTAGCCGGCCCAGACTGATGTTTCTGTGCTGCAAGCTTCAGATCTTGTTTGGCCCTTGTTACCATCTCATTGGAAGCATAGGTTAGCATCATCTCACTCTTTTTGGGAGCAACTCCAGTGTTACATCTCTGTTTGCAGTACACGGCGCTGCTATTCTTGTCCTGGAGTTTGTCACAGAGAGTTTTGGACCTGTTGTGTGCTGCTACTCCAAATTCCTTGCATAAATTAGCATCCCCTGCCTCCTTTCTCCAGTCAATCTGCCGAACTGGATCTCTGACTGGTACTGTTACTCTTGGAATTTTCATATTTCCGTGTAAAAAGGATTATTCGCGGTGTCCACGTTCACATGCAATTATGCCCACATTTAGAGCGCCAGGTTTGTCCATCATTCATGCCCAGCAGATTACATCTGTCTCTGTTTTTCTCAGAAGCATGTTGCAGGTCATCACAGAGGTTGTCATTCATTGGCAGAGGTTGCAGTGCAGTGCATAATCTGGATGCTAGAGCATTATGCAAATAGATGTAACTATTACCGTTGGCGTAATTAAAAGTTAACCCGTTTGTATCAAACACATGCGTGTGATTACAGATGCTCGCACGGCCAGATGTTTGGATGACAGTGTGGTAACTCTGAAGACCTGAACAGATGGAATGAAAAAAAAACTAGATTAAAGCTGTGATTTCTTCAAATGGCCGGTTTTATATATAATAGGATTGAGGGATTTGGTTGCAGACAATCCTGCTTCTCCTTTAAATGTGACTGTAGCGAGGCCATTTCACAGTGTCCTTCACTTTTGAAACCTTGTTGACAAGCAGCCAGAGCACTCACAGCCTGAGTGTCTGCGCATGAGGGGAAGACAGCAGAGGATTCCCCAACAGTCTGTCTCTCTCTGAGGATGAAATGTGGCATGGCTACAGCTGGAAGGCTGAGTGATTCAACCAGTCAGCCAGAAAGGAATCACAAACCAGCCAGCCTGCCCATCAGCTGCCATATTTGATCTGGAGAATACTGTGCTGAATGTAGTCAATACTTCACCTGTGACTGACCAGAATCCTGCTGTACGACCTGAAGCTCTTTTGCATCATTCCAGCGTCATCTGTGAAGTGTCTATTCACAATCTCAAAAACCTTCTTTTTTGTAAACTCTGTGTACACAAACAATGTTCTCAATGCTCGTGTTCATGTGTAGAGACCCTGGTGATACTACGAGCAAAGTTTCATGTTGTGTTGAGCCTTCTTAGTGTTTTAAAAATAGTGATTTTGGTGATAGCGTAAGAGTGCCCCATGCACTCCACTGAAAATTAGCTTGCCCGAAAACTGAACTACATAAATCTTAAAAGTGCCTCTTTCGTCGTAATCATGCTTTTACACGAAGGTTTGACTCATATACATTCACAAATAAAGCCTTGGTTGCTTTTTGGTGAGAGTTTCACTTCAAGGCTTGTGTCCAACAAACACTACCATTTCTCTTTCTTCCTTCCAAAAGCTGCCATTTCGAATAGCCGAGAGTTTCTAACTGACTAGACCAGCTGACTTTGCTATGAAGCTCTAACTAACTGCTGAAACAGTCCAAAACCGTTTGAAAAGACTTGACTGACCATCTTGAGGTGAGCTGAGATGGGTCAGTTCACAATCTTTATAGGTTTCCACCATAACGGAAAGTGACCATCTCTACATTGAAGAATTGAATACTGTGCTCTCAAAATTCTTCCAAATGCAAGAAAAAATCCTCCTCACTTCCTGAACCAACTCACCATGAGGTGACAACTGATGGACAGGTCTGATTCTTCTTAAAAGTGTTTGACACCCACAGACGCAGATCTAACCACCAGGCAACAAAGTCAATCATCTTTCTCTGACCTAAGGTGTTCTGTTACCAGCTACCCTGACTAATCTTGCCCTTGTACATGGTGTCTATTATGGACAGCCTACGATGAGCACAGAGACCCAGTGACGAAGCATCAGGTTCAGACCAGGGTCATTTTTTCCTGCCAAACATCCCTTGCAGATTTGTTCCAGGTTCCAGCAGATCTGTGCTCCAAGATCCACAGCGGTGCCCTTTCAGCAACCTCATGCATTGATTCCAAGAAGACCAGATTTCTTGGAAATGCTCCGTGGTGCGTAGGCACAAACAACACAAAAGCGGTTGCAGTTGTACAGGAGAAAAACTGCTCGTTTCCCTGAGGAAAACTCTCTCAGGCTCCCAGCCTGAGGTGTATTAGTGTCCTTTTTCCTGCCTGTTCTCACTCATCAACTGGAGATAATCAAGACCCCATCTAGGAACTTGCCACACCCCAGTATTTGATACAAGTTCCTTTGAAATGAAGTTTCGTTCATGTATCCACATGGAAGAGGCAGATGTGCAACTTTACCAGACATAAGGTATGTTACTTTTTACAACAGGAAAATGTGTGATGAGGTTTAAAAGTGCAGATACTCAACAGCTGCTTATTTCTTTTCTGTGTTTCATTTGTGAGCCATAAGCCTCCTTTTCCAGCGTGCATGTGCATGTTTTCTGGCATGAATAGCTTTTCTGGTAGTATTGTGCGTGTGGGTGTAACGTATCACACGATAAACTCCCTCTGACCCGCTGGCCTCTGCGCTGAAGCTGAGGTGTAGGCACAGTAACCGCAAGATCGTCCGCTATAAACATTTACAGGTCAGAGCAAATACCATAATACTACGCACAGATGTCTGAGTAATATTTATATTCAATATGTTTTTTTTTTGTTTTGTTTCCTGGAGGGCAGACCATGTATTGAGTATTGCACATATACTGTGGATGAACACACATGTGCCTGGACTTGCAGGTTCTAGAGCTCTGGCAGTAGCTGCTGCATCGCCGGGCTCACAGTGTGAGGAACCACATATAGACATAGCAGACAGAGGATTAGCTTAGATTTAAGAGAATTCATTTCTATGATTTACAACCTTTCTGTAAGACCTCTCACTGTATTGATTTTTACAACTGCAGGGGTGACGCTTGATAAAATGTTACTTTCATTTCATGGGTGGAAATAGAATAGGAAGACGGATTCTCGTGGCGGAAAAGAGAGGGCTGTAGCCATTACACCTGCAGGCGGGCAGAACACTGGGGGCTTTTTTTTGTCACAGCAGGTGAACCTCCATCCTTCACATACATACACCCACACTTTGATCCGGCTACAGAGAACAGCTTGAGCAAGACTTGAACCTGCAACCCCATGGGCATGACACAAAAGTCCTTCTGAGGTGTGAGCCATGATAATACGTGATGACCCTCCAGAATTTCTCTTTATGAATCATGCCTTGATGCTAAATAGTATCAACGACAAACCAACATCAGTGGAAAACCTCAAGGTATTCAGAGACTTTCTATACCAAGCAAGAAAAAATATTTCATAAAGGTTCTTTAGACTTTGTGACTGAAAATTTGATGATGACTGCAGTTTACAGCAAATAAATGAGGTCCACCTGTAGCAAAGACAGCTCAGAACAGCTTTTGAGCAACAGAACAGGGGGCGAACATGCAAATGAGTCACTGATTATACACGAAAACCCCTGAAATTAATTGAAGAAGGTGCTGTCACATCTTTTCTTGGGGCTTACTTTCGAGAGAGACAAAACTTGGATCTAGTCTAGTGGCTCCATGAGTTTGTACTTAAACACACAGCTGCCTGCCTGAGCTAAAAGCTGAAATCCCACTACTAAAGCAAGCATAATGATGTTTCGCTAGAATTGGAATTTAGCATATTAAGTTTTCACATGCTCACATCTGTTTATCACCATCTTAAGTACAGCTGAAGATGTCATTGGTTCTGCAGGTATTCAATCTCAGGGGGGCATGAATGTCTGTTATTAATTTCATGCCAATGTTTGTTGTGAC
The DNA here is from genome assembly GCF_904848185.1 of Acanthopagrus latus. Classification (NCBI taxonomy): domain Eukaryota; kingdom Metazoa; phylum Chordata; class Actinopteri; order Spariformes; family Sparidae; genus Acanthopagrus; species Acanthopagrus latus. The sequence goes on along the minus strand of NC_051047.1, from coordinate 8,535,603 downwards.
ATTTTGCTCAAAATCACGAATGCGGGCCTGACAGTGGCACTAAAGGAAAAGTCAGAAAATCACCATAGTCATTATAATTCATGCTCTGTGAACCTAAATTGTCTGTACAAATTTTGGCGTCAGTTGGTGCCGTAAATGTTAAAGATATTTCACAGGATAATACAAAGTTTGACCTGTTGATAATGCTGAGGGGAAAGTTTTTAGCCATGAAGGTTGCATATAAAAAAACACTCTGTGGTTGTGGTGCATCAGTGTGGTATTTCTTTAATCAACCTCCATGTGGTATTTTTACCATCTGATATTTGATCATGTAAAAATAAACTGATACATTCTCTTAAGTTTTATCTATAACATATGTGAGGATTAATAAACTGCAATTCATACTAGATACCACTGGAACTTGGTTTGATGTCCACCTTGTATGGACAAACTCCCACAGGCTTGAACAGGCTCATCTGGCTGAGTATAAAAACAGGCCTTAATTGTGATAACACAGTTACACAACAGGTAGCAGAGGGGACTGTCAAGTGCACAATCTGACACGAGTTTGCAACTGACAGCATCCTGCAGTGTCCTATCACTGTTTGGATACTGAATTCCTGAGGACTACTTGTTGCTTTTTCAGCCCTTGTCTCTCCGCTGCTCATTTGCACATGACACCGCTCTTGAGGCAACAAGCACAAGTGTGCCATTTGTATTTGCATGGTGCTTGACATTTACACACTGGGAGAGCAATTAGGCTAGAACCAGGGTCATTAATACAGTGAACAGGCTAGACGTGTTTGCTCTGATGGCTACAGCAATATGTATTCATGGAGAAATGACAATAATGCCATCTGCGTATCTACATATTGACATATCCTCTGTGGGTCCTCAGAGAGGAACAGAGATGAGAATGGACTAGAATGATCTAGTCCTCGCGCCTACACTTCTTCTGTTTCTCTTTAATTTCTGCCGCTCAGTCGTGTAAACACATACTAACACTCACACGAAACAGCAAAAATGGGCAAGAGAAAAATGTGCCTTTGTTTATTTATCACAAGTGGCCTGAATCTTAGCAGTACAAAGGCCCACTGCTGAAAGATGCATTTTTCAAACTGTTTCAAAGGAAAACAAGAAAATACAGACAATGGCAGTGGTAACAGAGAGATATTAGGGAAATAGTGCTGGGTAAGAATAAATGTTGCAGTCTGCCATTTAAAAAGTAAAAGAGGCAGACTGGATCACAGACTGTAAAAACAACAAATTTCTCTATCGGTGAGTGATTCTAATCGCTTACATGAAGATTTATGATTACTTAAAATAGTTAATTATCAGACAAATGAGTGGGAGGCTCACATGCATCAGGGATGAATGATTCATGTCTGTAAATTGCAATGTTTTAAAGCATCAGCTTGAATGTGATTTTGTAAAAAGCATTTCCTAGAAAATGGTTCTCCTGATCGAATTCCTCCGTTCGGAAGAGTTATTTCTTTGACAAATAAATAAACAACCACACAAAATGAATGCACACAGCGGTGGTTGCAAGGTCACAGTGGCATTGGGGTGCATCCCAAATGTAGAAGAGGGTCACTGCTCATGAAAAATTATTGGACCTTCTACCTACCAGATTACAGCTATTCCCAAAGAGTTTCACGCATGTATCTGGTTGGCAAACACCGTCATTTCACGTAGGAGATGTGACACAACTACACAAAGAGTGAGGAACCTTAGCGCGGTCACCAACAGTGAACTGCTGCACAGGGGCTAACCTACGTAACTGCTGCAGTAATAGATGCAGACACCTAATCAGAGAGTCAGAGTGTGACTAAAGCAGCTGATGGAGAGACAACAAGCCACTGTGCATCGAAGCTTTTACTACAGAAGCGAGTGAGCCGCGATAAAGTATTAGTACAGCTGCAGACAGGCAGCATCCTGCAGGTGTAGACATGCATCAGAAACCTCATCAATGGTCCGAACATTTGTCCTCTGACATTCTGTTTGTATTGACAGTGAGTGCTATTTGAGAGTTTTATTCCCTTAATAAAAGCCTTTCACTGTAGTCCTTCTGTCCGCTTCAACAGGGAAGGCTGGAGGCCAATATCCACTTCAGACCATAACATCTTTTTTGTGCAGCAGTTGTGAATGTAAATTTGAAGTGCACTGTTTTATTTGGCCGAGCTGCTGACACAAATGGTAAGTGCATCACTCAAAAGTTTAAAAAAAAAAAAAATAATAAATCCTAGTGCTTTTTGCAGTTTTTGCGAAATACATATATAACACTGTGATATTGCTAAATCATTGGTAGAAACGGTCAATTTACCAAGACTAAAACAGATAAGGACAAGATAGTCACTATCAGTAGACAGCGGTGAGAATGCAGCTGTTTTTCAGACTCAGAGTATCTTTTTTAAATGCCAGAAGTCTAAATTTAGCAAATATAAATGTACATTCTGACAAATAATCACAGTCCCAAATGGATGAATCACAGCTAATCACCCATTAAAACCTTTTGATGATTACTTTTAAAATTTCCAAATGGCCTTCGAAATTGTAATTGTCATCAGTTTGTTATTTAATTAATTCATGATTGAAAGCACTTGACTCAAGCACTCAAAAAACACATCATTTTCGATGAACGCACAGCACGTGAGACAATAACTACGATCACTTGTGGCAATCAAAAATTGAATCAAAAATGTAGTTTAGTACCGTTTCTAACATCTCCTAGGGTATCTTACAATGAAGGCACTTAGCGGAGATATCCAGGAGAAGGTCAGGGTATTATAAGAGGGTCTGCTGGTGGACAACCACAGTATGCAGCCCATATAAACACAGTAGATTAGAGCTCCTTTATGGGAAGGAGTACACAAATATCTTTACTTGATTAAAAGCTTTCTTTAACCTGCTATGATGATGTTCCCGGTGTGTGATTTTAAAAGGCAGTTGGTTATGTTAGCTGGGGTGTTTTCTTTTTTAGCTCTATACATAGAAAGCTGTAAGCAAAAAGAGCAGCAGCAGACAAACGGAGGCAACAAGCAGTGGTTGCCTGCATGCTACACTGATTATATTGACCACAGCAGGGCTTCCCCCCCCTCCAACACATCACAGAGTTCCCCCTCTCTCTCCTTTTCCCTCCATAGTCTCCCTCTCCCAACCAGTCGATGCAGTATTTGTATTCTTGCCTGTCCCCTGCTCTCCCATTACCTGTCAGCAGAACATAATTTATAGCTATCTCTGCAGCATCCATACCATGCAGACTAACTACTGTTTGTGTGTTTTTGGCTCCTCCATTTTAATAGAGATATAAGGATTATCGCAGATGGATGAGGGAGATTCAGCGTAAGCTCTGGCTGACAGATCGATATTTGGCTGATGGCCACTACGGTAGAAAGTCGGCCCACTCAGGGGGGAGAAATACAGCTGGAACATACTCTTATGAAGATATAGATAAGCAACTTTAGAGATGCAAAAATGGGATTTCTGGGAAGCTTACAGAGGCTTGCGCAGGCTCTCAAGGCAGCTACCACGGCACGTTCCTAAAGCTGTGCAACTGCAGAGAACAACACTAGCTCGCAAGAAAAGGGGCATTTTGCTGGACTGAGATAGAGAAAATAAAGAAAAGAATTAAATGAGAAAAACTAATTCTGTAAAATGGTTAGACTGATTCTGAATAAGCGTGTTCCTTTGCTGAGATTTAATGAATTTCAAAACAATTGTAAATGCACCATGACATCACCCATTGGTTTGTGGACTTGTGGAGGAATTCCTGATTGGATCTGACCGAGAACCCGAGGACAAGCTGTGGTAATGCCTTGTTAATCTCAAGCTAGCCATGCCCTAAAGCATACCCTTTACCATCTATTGTATTACAAATGGAACAATTTGTTAAATAAACATCATGCTGTATTGAACAATTTTTGACACTCGCCACATTAGAAATCTGAGCAAGAAAATCAAGTAAGAAGTAGGGTCATTTTCTCATAAGCTTACATACAATCAGAGTTTGTTTGTTTGTTTGTTTTAAACCAGTGGAGTCGCCCCCTGCTGATCATTGGAAAGAATGCAGTTTTAAAGCACTTCTGTACTGGCTTCACTTTTGGGACCACGATGCTATGTCCATATTTTATACAGTCTGTAGTTCAAAGTTCAAGTAATAATACAACTTTCTTTTCATGCACTGTATCTGCAACACGCTTGTACAAGTTGAAGTCAAGCATGTTTGACATCCACAGTGTCAGAGCTCTGCCTGAACTAACTCTGTGCTCTAAAATTAATGTGACGAAAGGGTAGGATGATACTTATTCATATCAAGAACCCCGCGCTGACACAGATTAGAGCATGAACACACATTTGATAAGACTTCATCCCAGGTTCCCATCTGTTAAAAGCTTGCTTTAAGATGTTTTAATACAGTGTATGAAACTCATGAGTGAAATAGTCATAAATATGTCACTGTGTTGATAATGGATGGGATCATAATGAAAATACAGTATTCCCCTTTAATGTTAGCCCCTTAAACCACCTCAAGGACCCTTTGGGGTCCCTGGCCCCACCTTAAGAACCATTGCTATAACAATCCTCATAGCAGAAACATCTGATTTAAACTTTAAATAGCCCCTCACTGAATGGTTACTTGGCAGGTTAATGGAAACATTCTGGACGTCCTAATATTCCTCCTAGCACATTCAGACACTTGACTGCCTTACGGTAAATCATGTGTCATGTAAACCAGTGATTCAGAAAACAGCTGCACTTGTCGACTCTTTAATTGCCCTAAATAAACAGGGGAATATCGAAGTGATTGAGGAACAGGGGGAGATGCGATATTAATAGACATTAAGCTGTTGACCTGGAAAGAGATAGAGGACAAATCAGCTGCGCTGGGTATTTGTGATTTATTGTTCAGAGACGCAAATAATCCCTACAGGTGAAGCGCTGCAGAGGGGGACTCCCTGCTTTATGGTGGGTAGCACACTGCTCTGATGCAACACTCTTCAATCCAACTCCACAGAGCACTTTGAACTGATTCTGCAAAATAATGTGCATTTTCTGACCTGTGAGACTTTATAACAAGCTGAGAGCATCCAGTCATTAGAAGAGCCATTAATAACAACAGTGATATCAAATGGCTGAGGGACCACTCTGCCTATTCTTAGCATCTCTCGACCAACGGTTCACCAGTTCAGCTTTGACGCCAGCCTCCGACCTTGTTGTTCATTAATGACCACCACCCTTCCTGACACTGACACTGCATTAAAGGCAGGAGAGAGCAACGCTTTGGAGATAATGAGGCTCCCCCCACCTCAGCTCTGAGCCACACTCCTCTGGGGGGAAATATCATCTAAGTAATTACTATAGGTACCAGAGATCTGTGGGAATGGGAAAATATTACGGTCAGCGTCCCTCTCTGCTGTAACATTACTGTGTTTTATGCTCCTGTGGTTAAAGCAACATATACTAATACCTAAACAACTGAAAAGGTCAGTTGCCCAGGACTCCAAAAACAACATGTAACCTTTCCCAAAACAGCATGACCGATGCATTGTACCAGTGACATGCATACCAGAACAGTGCCATACTCTCGCAGTTTGGTTATGTTTAGGCAAGGACACTATTTTATTGGGTTAAGGCACTTAAACTACTTGGTTAGCTATAGATACTAAAACTATGTGATAGTTTTGGTGAGGTTGAGGCACTTAAAATACTTGGTTAGGTTTAGGCACTCATACTTTTTGGTTTGGTGAATGAAAAATCACTGTGTTTTGTCTTAAAACAACTATGTTACTTACGTAAGTTCAGTTACAACTGCAACACATATAACTTAAGATGTGTAACATACAGTGTGTGACCCAGCTTCACTACACTAGTGAGTTAAGAACTCACCATTAACTTTTGGCTTCACACTGTTCACAAACTGTGTTCTACAGGGTGAATGTCCTGTGCTTGTTTGACCCTACCATCAGTCTCCAACTGCGTCTCGGTGCAGAGTTTTTGCTTGTTATGCTACTACACCTGACTTCCTCTTTTGCTTTTACAGCTGCCGGACATGTACATTTTAGTTATAATAAGCTTTTTACAGTCTGACCTGTCCCATTTATCCTAACCCCTAACATGTCAAATAGCCTGGATATCAATCACTTAATTTATTCCTTTCATTATGTATGCTTATGTCTTTTATCAAAAGTGAGGCTACTCGCTCTACTTATAAACACTTGTAAGTAGTTTACATGTAAATGGAAGAGGCTTCATTTGTTAAAAAAAAAAAAAAAAAAACCTGGGTTGCCCCTGACGTTCCATTCTCATTGTTTATCCTTCCAGAAAACATCCATGAAACTATAAAGGAGGATCATTTTCATTCGTGACAGGTTTACAATCAACACCAATGGAACATGTTCACGCAAAGCCATCTGTTGAGCACCGATGCTGCATGTATACTCCACACATACAGAACCACACGCGTGTGCTCGTACACATATGGTGGTTTGTGAAGGGGTGTCACAACTCTGCTGATGATCAAGTATTTATATTTATGCCCTCCATATGCTCCAAGGAGAAAAGCTTGAACACTGAAATGAACAGCAGGTACTTTCTGCTGATAGGGGTCTTTCAGTTTGAACAATGAAAACTATACTTGCTCATGAAAATATACTTGACGTGAGAAATGTGTAAAAGTTTTTTTCAGATCATTTTTAGTCACCATCTCACTTTCTCATTCACTGACATATTAGGTTGTTTTCCCAGGAGTTAAAGCAACAGGCGGTGAAATGAAATGCAAAATTACTTTGAGTACAGTGGCGATTTCGTCAGGGTTTGAACAGTTAAACACTGTCGGAATCATTTGGGATAATGTAAGTTTGTAGCACAACAGAATATATAAGAAAGGTGTAGTCGTTTTGGACATCTGAATGAAATGATGGCAGCATGACTACTTGCAGGGCAAGGCAAGCCAACTTGCATATTATGAGTGTAATCGGTTTAGATCAAGAGACATGTTTGTAACATTGACTCTTGTCTTGTAAATGTCAGCAAATAATGTTTATTTTGCAGAAGGATCAGGGCTGTATAAAAGTGGACCATGCAACACAGCTAAGAAGCTAAATTAGCTTCTCTGTTTTGGACTTTCTTGTTCTTTGTCTTAACTATAAAATGCAAGAGATCTTAACACAGTAGACAGAGAAGATATGACAATGCAAATTGGCCTTTATAAAATATCCCGATCTTCTGTGACCTCACACTGAAAGGTCGTTTTAATATCTGGTGAAACTAAATTCTCTAGCTGTGAAATGCCATGTCTTTGCTCAACACCTGAAGATGACAGCTAGGGAGCAAAGTGCGTCTAAAGGAGGGTATCAATCTGAGGGAAAACATTTGAGAGCAGAATTAGAAAAATGGCCTAAGAGGTTGGTCGGTGAATAAGAATGTTGGTGAGACAATATCAAATAACTGGGTATGATGGGGGAACAGACCCTGGTGACGGGCAGCCTATATACACCCATTTACAAACATTCTCCTCCTGCTGCTATATATATATATATATATATATATATATATATATATATGTATGTATATATATATATATATATATATATATATATATATATACATACATAAAACATATATGGTAATAACTATAACTGAGCTTGCACGGAAAAATCCAGCAACCTATGCCACCATCTTTTTTTACAGAAACCATTATCCACACTCTGTAACAGCGACAAGTCTTCTTTGAGGACTCTTATGGTTTCACACCACTGACTCCTGAATAAGCCGGTCTTTTCTATTCTTCCCTACACACAGCCGCCATGCACTTTCATTTTTCACACTGATGCAAACTGAGGGGAGTCTTCGTATCAAACACTCTGCTTTCATCCATTCTGAATTGAGCAGCACAGGAAACAGATGCCCTCAGTCTTCTGTGTGCGTACGACTGATGATACAGCCTCTAACAAGTGAAGCTAAAGCCACCGCACTGCTCCAGATTGGTCCTCTCAAGGATTTCATTTTCTAGAAAGGGCCACTCAAGTGATGTGGCAAGCCAATTTGACAATCATGAAAGGTAGCACTAACAAGTGCAGACTCCTGATAAAGACGGCCTGCGGAGAGAGACTCCGGTGAAGTGAGGGAATGGGGAACTAGCTCTAAAGAAAACCAGCCAACCATGAAATGCCCAACCTTTACACTTGAGAGCTGGTAGGAGACTGTATTAACAGGACAGAAAAACAACAAAATCAGCACTGGGGAGTTGCATTCTCTGGCACCATCATTTCATCATGTGCAACAAAACTACACAATCCGACACTTCCTTGTTTGCTTTTAGGGATTTAATAACTCAGTCCCTACGGAATAATTAACGTTTTCATGTTTTATCTCCTTTGAATTTGTCTGTTTTTGTATAAGACTTTTAATACAGTTATCTAGAGACTACCACAAGTCCTGTTTCCGCTCTCGTCTACAAGCTGTGAGAATTCCTCTCCTCTTATTACATTTCAGAGGCAATGCCTGATCCACGGAGAAGCCTGGAGGAGAAATTAGCCGGGAGTTTATTGGCTCGGATACAAAAGGAGCAGATTAAAAAGGGGTGAGATGATTGAACTCTCCTTTATTCCGTGGTGTGTCCTTTGTGCCAGGCTGCACAGTCACTTTGATGCTATCTCTGTCATTCGAGCCATACGCTGCGCCTTGGGTGCCTCACACAAAAGAATATGATGCACTACCAGAGGCCTTGAATGGGCTTTCCATTTATTTTCTGAAAGAGTGGGACTCTCCTTTTGAGTCACCTCATCTGTCTAAAAATTGAATGTAATTCATTATCAAAGTACATCATCATAGTTAAAACCTCTGTCATATGTTTAATATAGTAAGAGAATAACCGACCAAGTTCTGGTTAAAAAAGAAATGAGCAGGCTTTGGAGAAATGAAGACAAATCGAGAGAGAATACTTTTTTCCAATAACAAAAAAGCAGCATTCAACAGTTTTTTGAGGAGGTTTTTTTGCACTTTTTCCCCTCATACTGTGAACAAAGACTAACTCAACACGTTCTTTTGCTTTAATATAACCTCCAAGGTAGTTTCTGAAAATCTGAGTGCACTATAATCAAATACCCTTAATGGGTAGAAAAGGTCAACTGCCAGGCTCACTCTTACAGAGTGATAATGGGAGGAATGGTTGTACCTTGCTTACAGAAGAGAATAGAAGAGGCAGAGGAGGAAGGGGAGGAGGAGATGAAGGAGAGCGAAGAACATCTTACAAGGCTGCCATTACCGGAGTAATTCACACAGCAAGGAGCAAAGAGAGACCGTTGAGTGGGCGGCCGGATGGTGGAGGTCTGATCAGAACCTCCATTAGCGTGAAAATAAGCTGCAAATAGAGCAGGGGAGCTGAGTGAAGAGAGAAGCAGGGCAAACTGTGCCGAAGGAGCACATGGCCCGACCCGGCTCGACAAAAACCCACTTCACACGGCTATTCTGCCAGGACTGAGCGTGTCCAGCAGCTAGCAGACAAAACAACCAAAAAATATTTCACGGTAAAAGGCTTGAAGCAACATCATCACAGTTACAAACGCGGTGCCAGAATAAGGGCTCCAGGTTAGCTCAAATGCCAATTAGCAGCATTTATCAGCTATAACGCGGGTCTGGTAATCAACACTTGGAAGCAAGTTTTTCCGCAAAAATAGTCTCATTGCAGAGACGCCACACCATCAGTGATCAACTACAAAACTCCTCAGAGTTACTGAATGGGACGAGTGGAGAAAAAAAATCCAAGTCCAAGATTGATTTAATATCAATGAAATACACAAGGTTGATTAATGAAATGTAGTTAGTGGTCCCTTTTATTTCACTATTAAAACAGAAGATTATATAAATGTTTGCATTCTATACTATGTGTGTAATATATTTACCTGGATATTTGTGTAGGCATTTTTATGAATTATACAGGTGAATGTATTCATGTATGTCACCATAATACAACTATTTACAGAGGAAGCACTGAACCACAGGAAAACAGATTATTCTTGTTGTGCACACATAAAATCCCATATTGTTGTGTTCAGATTTCATATAATGCAATATTCTCCTTTATTTATCCCATAAGATTTTATTCAAAGCTGATCGGATGCCCATTTTTAACCCTCTCTCCATGTATCTTTATGCTTTTGTCGCTTTTGCTTTCATTTTCCTGTGCAGTATGTTGAATAAATGAATGAAAGGACTTCTTGCTTGTTGCATATACATCTATTAAGGTTGGGAGTCAAGTATGAAAATCAACATAATATTGTGAGGCTCTTCATTTCCAGGTATGTTGCGAAAATCGGATGTGTATCTGCAAAGGGAAAAAGGCTGTGTGCAATCAACAAACTGCACAAATTATGTTGTCTCATGTATTATGCAGTATTGTGCACCCATAGTATATTAATTCATAATCCTTACTGTGCAGTTCCTTAACAAAATCCATAGGATTCTAGGTCAATCCTCCGCAAATGAATTTCATTTTGTGGCTTAAGTAAAGCAGTATGATTAAGTATTATAGAATTCCAGCGGAATGCCAGGGCATTGTACAGTGAGAGAAGTAGCCCCTCCAAACCTCCGAGGTAATGAATGAAGAATAAGATGGCAATTCCTGCTCCGCACTCTGAGGATTAGGAACATGAGGACAGCAGAGGGAAGAAGGGACAGTGATTCTGATGGATACTCCTGTCTGAGAGAGGAGCACTACTCCCATTGCTCCTACAGCTGATTGATTTGAATGACTGTGAGAGGACAGAGTGGAGGAGTGAGACAAGAAGCACTATCTGTGCTGGGCGAGGTCTTATCGGCCCCTCGGCTGTCTAGCCCGCAGAGGCCTAGTTTATTTTGAAGAGAGGTAGTCAATAACGGCGGGTGAAGCACAAAGTGAAAAAGAACGGCTGCTCATCAGATGTCTGAACTCTGGTCAGAAATGGCGTTGCATTTTATTTCCTTCCAGGTATGGTTTACATTATGTTAAACATATGTGTCTCAGCACCACAGCATTCTCTGCCAGCAGCACACATCTAATTCACTTCTATAGAGCAAAAGACTGACACCTTGTAATATCCTGTGTAATGGCAGGGAAGCAGATCCCACGTGAGCCTGTGAATGTGTGTTCCTGATGAATTATGTCACCTAATGTAACTGGTTTATTCATATGGAATGAAAACTCTGGGGGCATTTACCCAGATGAGTAAAAACCTGTATGCATGAATTTATGCTTAATGGGGACACTAACCTTCAGTGAAATGCAATTATCCTGTTGCAAATGTGGTAAATATCTGAGACATGCTCACCCTCCCCTTATTGGGAGTAGTGTCTTGCGTGCTGTGAGAACTGATGAATTTACCCACTGTTTATCTAAATCTATATTTGAATCTGTATTTCTTTTAAATGTAAAACCAACAGTACAGATACAAACTTAAACCCATATGCATATTTAGCATAATACTTTGTGATTGTGTGTTTTGCAGGCTTTTGCATGTGCTTTCACGCTTAGTTTATCTTAATCACACAGTGGCCATTTTCCTCTGACGTCACGCTCAGGGTGGTGGGATCAAGCTGCCCACAGCTGTGCTCCAGGTACGGCAAATTGTCAGCATTTCATCGCTTCTTGATTGATCAGCAATTGAACAAAAAATGGACAGTGAAAATCCAGAGGCCAAATTTCAAGGTTAACAGCATATTTGACCAACCATTAGTTACCAGTAGACAAGAGCTAACGTTTGCATTCAACCACCTCCTACTGTATACCAATACCATTTGATAGTGGTACACAATATGACAGGAAACTTGGTGAATCAATCCTGAAATGTTGCACAAGAACATCTTGGACACTTGTAAGTGATACATGCTGGATGTGATCCAGCTAGCAATTTAGCTCAAGCTTAATTGTCTTGTTTTCTCTTCACCACCTAGGAAAAATGTTCAGGTTGAGTCAGTAATGTTTTGTGACATTGTTGTCACTGGAACACATACTTCTGTGTTATGTAGATACAGATTATTTACACAAAAGTGTGTTCAAACATTTTAACCGCGAGTGTTTTGTGTGGCATGAAGAGACTTGCAAGACACTCCTGCTTCTTTAGATGATGTTTAGATATACTGTCTAAAGGTAACACTTGCTAAGAAATGGTTGAATGCTGATGTTAGCTGTCTACCAATAGTTACTGGATCACCTTATATGTTGTTTGACTTTGACATATTTTAACTATCCTTTGTCTTTTCAGTTGCTGATCAGTCCGTAAGCTGTGATATGTTTCGTATCAGGCCTTTTTTCATGGCTTTAAACGATAGAATAGCTGAAAGATGATGGGAAATGGGACAAAAATGCAGCACAGGTCAGATTCAAACCCTAAGCCGCTGCAGTGAGGAAACGCTCCACCAGCTGAGCTGCTGGGGCACCCCGAAGCAGTGAAATGTTAGCAGTTTGTCAGATTCTTGTGTTTATACGACTTGCAACCTGAAACACGACCGTACGACCCTTGAGCGTGCAGTCAAATGGAAATGGCTGCCACATTAATACGGTCTATAAAACAAAAATGCTTACTGATGTGTACAGATGGCCCTCCCCGTTCATGGCGATGTATAACCCTGTCTTCACGGACTGAATGGCGACAACTCTGAGGCCCACAGGAATAAGGTTGAACAAAGCTGAAAGACACACATTTGAAAAGGCAAACGCAGCCATCCATAAAAGATATCACAACAAACCACAGACATTACCACAGACAGACATAACCATTGAATGTACGTTAAAAACACAATATATCATCATGCAATTCATCATCCTAATGCAAGCTGCCTATCATTAATGCTTCACAAAGTATGGATGATACACTTTGCTAGCTGTTGCATTTCGGTAATCAGCGAAGATGAATTGCTGCTTGGCCTAGCATAGCTGCGGCCACCCAGAGCTACCTGAGAAGTAGCTGTAATTGGGGACACCACTGGTGCGTGGCAGATCTAATAGCCCCTTTGTTGTTGTAGCAGACTCCTTGGGCCTGGTAGGTAATAGCTTTTGTTTGTACTGGTGAGAACAATAGCACTGGCCTGGCTCTGACATTAAGTGCATGTATATGGGCGATTTAAAGGCATGTAATGACCCCCGCTGACCCTATAAGTAATTGGTATTGGCAGGATTGGAGGCTGGGAAAGGCTGAGAGAAATACTATGTGACCATTGGTTTTTGGTGGCTTTTGGCCAACTCCAAAAAATGTACATTTTAACGTGGAGCAGTTGGTGCCAAACACTGGCGTCTCACTGATAGGATATATCCCCTGTGCACACTTCATGCTTTGCCCACTGTGTCAATAAGTCCCTTCAGCCTATCAGATGTGACATGTGCCACATCTCCTCATGCTGACAGGAGTTAGTGACACAATGTAGAGTGTCAGGCTAGAGTTAGCACCAAGCACTGGAATCAAATTAACCACCTAGCCTGGAGCGCTAGAGGAGCAGTGCCAGATCAAGCTAATAATACCCTTTTCTCCCCGGTAAGCCTACTGTTTCTTGGTCCACTTTCCCTCTCAGAGAGGAGGATAAATCTGTGTGATCCTATAGCTGCTGCAATTTGAGAAGACATTTTGGCTCTAAAGGCTGAAAAATGAGAGGAGATGCTGAAGGTTAGAGAAGCGTGACTGGAAGGTCACCGGTTCGTTTCCTGCACCTGAGGGATAAATCTACCTGGAAGTGAACAAGACTTAGGAAGACAACTTTTGTGCTCGAGGAACATACACAGATTTTACCAGTAACTTGATAGTTCTCAGCTGTACTAAAAGTTGATTTATACTTCAGTGTCTTCTGTTAGCAATTCATCAAACGTTTCTAGACACCTTTCAAAAGTTTCATCTAGAAGGCCGACAGACACTGTCAAGGTACTCACAGGAATTACTGCTGTCATCCTTGGTCCCATCAAGAGAGCCATCGGGGTTCATTTGCAAGTAGTATCCCTGCCTGCAATATAACCTGGTCACTATACCCTTGAGCTGGGGATCTGCAGAAGAGAAAGAGGGAGAAAGAACAGGGGGGGAAACATTAGCAATTAGTACTGCTGAGGAAAACCAAACAAACTTCAAGAATGGAACAATTTGCGTTAAAGGAGACCTATATTGCTTTTCGTCTTTTTTTTCCCCCTTTCCTTTAATGTGTTCTACAGTATATGATCTTGTACATGTAAAAGTTCTTAAAAGTTCAAAGGGTCAAAGTCCATACCAACAGAAACTCCCAAAAAAAGCACTGCTCTTTAAACACCTCGTTGGTGGTCCCGCCTTTAATTCCGTGACTTCCTGACATCGCACTACATCACAAAGTCACGCTTCTGCACAATTCATGCCCTGCAGCTAGTTTGGCACATAAGTTTGAGAAAAACCTATTCTAGCAGTTGAATGATCAACCTGAAATGAGTGTAATATGTCTCCTTTAATAAAGCAAAGATGTTGTACCATTTTATTTTCTCATGGGTCTTAGCTACAAAACACCAAATTGTGCAGAACTACTTTACAGTACTTGGTGACTTGTGTGTATGTTCACAGGCAAATCCCACAGCCAACTTTCTGGGCACATAAGCCCTGCTCTGCTCAGAGATAGGCCATCCAATTATAGGAGGCAGAATTAATCTGTGGTCGCCTGACTCCCATAATGAACCCAACAGCACCCTCTCTGGGTCCTTGGTGTGTAGAATTTGAAAAGCGTCTGTGCTGTGTCCCTTCCAGCTGACCCAGAGGGGGAATTAGCCGCATATCTACTGTAAATAAATCACTGCGGCGGGTTAAATTGCCCAGCGCCACTACAGCTCAACCAGTCATGTTTCAATTTAGTTGGCATTCTGCGAGTTTGTAATAACAGGGGGGGGAAAGTGAAAAAAGTCAAAAGTGAACGAATGGAAAACTTAAAAGGATACATTTTAATAAACCTGCGTTTGGCTGCACATTGGGGATGTCTGAGAGAAAAAAAATGTCTGTGCTCAAGCAGCGTGGCAATATTTCTTCATCTGTGTCTGTGAAGGTGTGTGTCTGTGTGTGCATGCGTGCGTGCGTGTGTGTGTGTGTGGACCACCACCGGGGTCATATACCATCAACATAAGTCTTATTGTAGAGACAGCCATCACACCAGATTTCATTCCAAGAAAGCCCTGGGGAGGTGAACAATCAAGTTCACCTGAGCCTAAACCACGCTCCTACTGTATGTGTGTGTGTGTGAGAGAGAGAGCGAGAGAGAGGGAGGGAGAGGGAGAGGGAGAGGGAGAGGGAGAGGGAGAGGGAGAGGGAGAGGGAGAGGAAGGAAAGAAAAGAGGAGCGAGCACGGCCATAGTGGAGAACTTGAGAGGTCTTGCTGAGGGCACAGAGAGGTTTTTTTTTTCCCTATCAGTGTACAGCTCAAGGCAGTCTCTTCTGAAATGGCTCTGCTGGGTGATGGCATTAGGGGACTCGGAGACCTTTCTCTGCTGCCTGAAAAGAGGAGAGAATGCCTTTTCTGCCGGTGTATCCGAGCAGCACCGGCACAACGGCATTCAGCGGCGCCGCTTTGTATCCTCACCAGAACAATGAAAAGGTGGCTGAAGCAGAATCTGACTGTCGGAGTGCCTCCGCCATGCGTTGAGTGGGCTGACAGGGCAGTGACAGCACCTCTCTGGTACATAGCAATGCTCAGTGCAGTCAAATCTGTGGCAGATATACAGCCGGAGACTGATGGCACTGTTAAAACTTTGGTCTTTATCTTTTTGCATGTAAAATATCTCATGAAGTACAGTAGGGGCTTTTCCTTCAACAACACACAGATGGATTCTTTCATACAGTATGTGTGGCAGATACAATCTTTTTTGTCTTAATTAATCAATTATTTAGGATAGATAGATAGATAGATAGATAGATAGATAGATAGATAGATAGATAGATAGATAGATAGATAGATAGATAGATAGATAGATAGATAGATAGATAGATAGATAGATAGATAGATTTTGACTTATTAACTAATAATCTGGAATTACCGAGCTCTCACAATTTTAGCTCACCAGGATATCTTTTTTAATCAAGACTAACTCATCATCTATTTTTTTCCTTTCTTTTATGGCTTCAGTATTTTAATCTGTGAAATGGCTTAAACATTAATAAATCCCTATCACAACTCTCACATCAGTAATTCAGCCAGTCACGTGGCAGTTTAGTTTAGTTTATTTTAAAAAAAGTTTAGACAGAAATCCATGAAACTTGGATTGTGAATGGGTCTCAGCCCAGAGTAGACCCCAGTCACGCTGGTTGCGGATCAGGATAAAGGGACAGATCCTGGTTTTTTTTCCTTTAATATCTCGTTTTTTAACCTTTCTCAGGGAATAATGCATGGGTCTTGATAAAAACATCAGGTGTTTTTAGGTGGCTGGTATCTACAAGTGAGAACAAAAGGCGATTTTGTTGATAAAGGTATGCATCTTTATCAAGAGGAGGGACATTCTAGTTGTCTCATGTTGCCCAGCTGGATTAATTTTATGGCTGCAACTACCGAAAAACTTCAGTAAGATTAAGCTGTGATCAATTTGCACATTTTTGACTTTTTAACTAGTCATTTGTAAAAGTGGGTTGAAATGTTCTAGACCAGCATTACATCTTTTTTTTTCTTTAATGGCAGAAATGGGCTTCCATTGTTTAATGTAAAAACACATCTAAAAATAGTAACAAATGCTCATCACAAGTTTCCTCTGCCTGATGTGACACACTCAGATGTCTTATTTTGTTAAACCAATAGTCAAAAGATATATGATTTATTATCTTTAAAAAAACAAAGTCACATTAAAGACATTTAGTTGATAAATGGCTTTCACAATTGCTGAATGGACAGTCTCGTAGCAATTTAGTGGCAAACTGTGTGTGTCAAACTGTGCAAAAATGATTCCGTTGCATGGAGGAGCATTTTTTCATAACTCCCAGCCCCTCTTTTCATTACCTCTCTGTCTTTCAGCATCTGCAAAATGCAGTAGGATGTCATGACAAAGGATAAAGCTAATTCTGGCATGCTTTCAAACACATAAGCATCCAGCGATTAGACACCGTACGGCATAACCTCAGGACCACACTGGTGACGGGCACGTTGTCACACCGCGGGGAGACAAAATCACACCCATGCGCGCAAACCCTAAGCTTTACCCACACTTTTTCACATGAATATTTAACGGCTGCCTGATTCCTGTGAGCAAACACTCTTGGGCAGCCTCACCAAGTTGGCTAACCTGCGATCGATAAATGGCTCTGATCAGCAGCGTTTAAACAATGTGTGGCGGTGGGATTGATTGTGAAGACAGACCTGCGGGGGGGGATCTGTAATAATTAAAACTGCATAACCGTTTTGCCGGCTTTTGTGGACGCTCCCTCTTTGTGTATGTATGTGTGCGGGGAGAACTTGGCTCCTCCATCATGCTATAAATCATGTGATGTTGGCTGTGTTCCCCTGGGGCAAGCCAGCCAGAAGATCTCACACACACACACACACACACACACACACACTAGCCCCCCCCCCCCCCTTAGTGTTTCTGGACTGCAGCGAGGGTGTGCCAAAGTCTCTAACGTTTTAAGTCAGAAAGCAATTACAAAATGTGTGAAATGAGGTTCAATAATAGATGATTGTCGACATTTAATCCCATTCTGAAGGGTGTCTGAACGAATTTGGTCCGAATTCAATCATGTCCTCAAATAACTGGTGCATTATTTATGACTGACATCACATCAGACATTCATGCTTTGCCACTGCATACATAAGAGTGATATAATGGCTTTTGTGATTCTAACAAAGCTGGGAACCCATTAATACGAGTCATGTTGAAGGTCAAACTCACTCATGGCCAATGAAAATTAAATGTTTAGGGTAGATCTGAGGTAATTTGTCACTCATCACTTAACGGCATTTACAGACCCAGCCTTTCTCTATGCGTCTCATAAAACTAACAAAAGGAATTTGAGAACAGGAGTGCAGAAAGGGAAATGTTTTCAGAGCGGCACAGCGTTTCAAGTTCTGTCAGACAGGCTTGATATGGTGTATGCACTCTTAAAAAACCAAGGGCCGCTTTGAAAATGTCTCTCAGGGATTCCCTAAGTCGGGAAGGTCCTTGACTTAGTCGCCCCCTTTCCTCTGTTACTCATCCTCTTTATTTGTCTCTTCTCTCTCTGCCTCTCTCGCCTCATCTGTCTGAGCATTCTCCCTCTTTACCAAAAGGTGAAACGCCAGTGCTGTTTATCACAGGAGGATCCAGTGGCTGCCGCGATTGGACTTTCCCCGGTCGCCCTGATATTAGTTTTGCAACAGAAGCACTGCATGTTTCTACATGCCACTTCTTTTGTTTCTAGGGAAACAGAGCGGTGGTTTGGCAGCAGCAGGGGGTTTCCTTGAAAAACAACAAAAATTGGAACTGTAAGATCTCAAATTCTTGCTCTGCTGCTGAAGACCTCTCTGCATATAAATTGGACTGTCACAGAAAGGTTGTGACTTCTTTTGTTGTTGTTTTTTCTTTTCGGAGGCAGCCTTCCTACAGTTCCCATTCTCTCCCTGTCTTATTTTCTGTTGTGTCATTCCTCAGTCTGTGTGTGTGAGGGTAAGGACACACACACACACACACACACACACACACACACACACACACACACACACACACACACACACACACACACACACACACACCCTGGCACAGCTGCAGCAGCAGTTGCAGACTGCTGTCAGCCCTGCCCTGCCTGACCCACTTTGAATGTTTCTGGAATAGGAGAAGGGCTTTTCCAGCCTGTGAAGGAAAAGCCCCTCTATGTTGCTCCTGTTGTCATGGAAAAGTGGATCAAGAAAAGGACAGTAACAGCACCCCCGCCCCTTTATCAACAACATCTCTGAAACCCCAACAATAGCTCAGATGATGACGCACTGCTGTGTCCTGTCACCGTGCTCTTGAATAAACAGCCAGGCGCGGGGAGGCATTCATCTCAAATGGGTTTCTAGATCACATAAGCTAATCTAATGGCCTGATCTCTGTAACATGATCTGATGATCTATGGATCTAATCTAGCTAGATAATTGGAGCCAGAGCGGGCGAGATTATGGGCGCGCCCCAGCTGCATGTGCCCACAGCTCACTTACTGGGTTTGAGTTTAATAGGATTTGCAACTCCCATCTAATCCCTTAAAAAATCTGCGCGATCACCGGCTCCGCATCTGCCACCAAAATGCATGGATGATTTAAAATTAAAGCCGATACGAAGGGAGGAAACAGAAAGTGTTCCCGGGCGTATTCCCTCAAGTGCTAGACGAGGACAGAAAGCCACATCTGTGCATTCTAATGAACAGAAGAAGACGGCACTTCACTCGTTCAGATCATGTGCTGTTTATCCTGCGTCTGTGGGTGCTCGGCTTTATGAAGATCCTGCCACAATAACAACGTTTTGATAGAGCGAGCGCGAGGATAATTACTATCGATTTTTCACACGTTTTTCTTTGAATTTGACCAAAACGCTCTAAAACACAATTCATGTCAGCCCGAATCGATACAGCCCATAAGAATAGCTAATCTAGTGTCCCCCCTCTGGAGATCAATACTCAAAGCCAAAGGGAGTGCTGGCACTGGACCATATTTCAGACACCTCCGCTCCTTTGTTATCACAACACGTGTGATCGGTGGTGCCTTCGCCCCTGGCACACCAAAAAAGTGGGTGTGCCAGAATTAAACTAAGCGTGCCGAAGGAGCCCTCGGTTTTTCCTAAACCGCGTGCACTTGTGATAAAACGCAAGAGCGGAGAGAAGAAAAGTGTTTAAGAGAGGTGTAGAGGGGTGAGCAGCAGAGACGCCCGGTGTCGCTCGGTAAAGATTTTTCCTCAATTCTCACGAGGGGTGAAATTAATGAAGCGCATTCCCATTAGGCCTCTAATCACAAATAACAGAAAATGAAAGCAGGCAGAAACGGTGTGTTCGCCCTGTGTTCCGATTAGAGCCTCAAAACGAGGACAAAGAAAAATTGCTCTTTTTTTAGGAGAAAAAAAAGAAACAGCTCCCCTCATCACTTTAATTTCGTTTTTTAGTGGGAGTGGTTCTCATTACCCAGACGGTGGGGTCGTGCTTTTCTTTTTAAGAAGCTCCCCAACACAGTTCACTGACAGTTGTGCTGGCACTGTTTCTGTGGATTATCATCATTACCCTGAGGCTCAGGGAGGCTCTTTAGTTGCTCTGTAAAATGGCCGTTGCAAGGTGTGAAGTCATTTCAGGGTTGCCTGTGCAGGTTGACTTGGCGTCCACATGTCTGACGGATTCACCTGAGCCAAACGTTTGCGTCCATGACACGCTAAAGCACAGACAGCGCCATAAAAAGCCAGCTCTCTGAGCCTTGTATGTTTGTCTTTTCTGTCGCCGTGGCCAGACATTAATTCCCCCCCGGCCGAATGACAGCATTGTCTGTCCGCACGTCTGCTGTGAAGGCTGCCGGACGCTGCTGATGTTTAAATGAAAAGATGGATGCACCACAAGCCAATTTCAGGGGACAGACGGTCAGACACACAAAACACCGTGGCAGCCACAAACACATGCACGCAGTGGGCAGGAGCTGGAAACAGCAGCCTGGAGGACAGACGATTACAACCTGCCAGCCTGATGCAACCTGACCCATGTCCAGATGTGGGCTCTCTGTGCCGCTGTATAGATCCTGTTATATCAAAGCCATTTTAATCCATGTAATCACTAAGGGCTAGTCAAGGGTAATGTCTTCACTCGAGTTGTTCAATTCCACTGTGACCACAGAGAGGGGGGATGAGAGAGAGAGTCGGCTATCAAAATGGCTCTCTTTGTGAACAAGATGAAAGACTCAACGCTGCCTCCGAAACAAATGCTGTGCGTAATGAGAGTTTGCTATTAAACTATGCAAAATGGCGTTTAGTCAGTTGGAGTTAGAGTGCATTCTGGTGCAACAGGTCTGATACCTGATGATTCCAAGGAGGAGCACACAGAGGCTTCACCATCACTCACTGAGAGTGGGGTGTTTGGGGGGGGGAGATAATTGGAGTAATTTCTTTCCTAAATGAATTATCCTAATTCATTTTTTCCAAGAACAAAATTACCCTCACTGTTGGCACCGGCTCCAGCAGCGAAATAATTGTTAACAGTGCTCTTTACCAATCCCAGACTGCCACATTTTCACAAGTGGAGGGGGACTGTCAGCTGGAGCCAGGAGAGGCCAGTGGCCCACGGGTTCGCAGAAATGATGCCAGAAAAGATTATGTTTGAATCCAATCCGTGGGACATGTTGACCTTTTTTTTTTTTTTTTTTTTTTTTTTTGCTTGCATACAAATGAGTTTCGTTTCTTTCCTTTTTTTGTGATATGAAGCCTTTCAGCCAATCCTCTATGTGCTTGGTGAGGACAACCCCCACACACACACAGCTCGGTAGAACCCTGTCCAAACCATTGGGTACAACTCGTCAGGAGCCTGTCAGTTACCTGGGATTTACATTCTAATCAATGGGAGGGTTTTTTTTGTTTTGTTTTGTTTTGTTTTCAACCACACACAACACAGAACACGTCCTCCTCTTCAACTGAACTTTTTTTTTCTTTTTTACGCACGGATGCGCAAAACTATCAGGTCAATGTAATCAGTAATAAATGAGCACCATTCATTGTGTTATCAGCTGGTGGACTTCAC